>NC_073242.2:23400000-23700000 GCF_029281585.2 Gorilla gorilla gorilla | reverse complement strand
TTCCCTGGAATTTTCAGCAAGCTGGCTCCCTCCTGCTGGTCCCTGAGGTCTCAACTAAATGCCATTATCCCTGCTAATCACACTCAGCCCACTGGCCACCCTCTATCACATCATGCCGCTTTATTTTATTTCCTTGATAGTCTTCCTTGTTTTCTCGAAGTGTTTTGTTTGCTTCCTCTTCATCTCCCATCATTAGAAAGAAGGCAGAGGCCATGAGCGCAGGGGCCTTGCCTGTAAGCAGTGCCCAGCACGTGGGAGGCCCCCAGCAAATACTTGTTGGAGGAGTGGGAAAGGCAGGATTCAAACCCAGGCCTGACTCCAAAGCCCATGCAAAACCCTTGTAATCATAGGCCACACTGGCCTAAAATTAGCAGAGACGTGCAGCAAGCCATCCAGAAAAGCAACACAGAGGCTAATGACTAGGAAGCTCCCCAGAGACATGCCTTCACCTTCCAGGTGGTAGAGGACAAAGGCAAAGCAGGGAAGAAAGAAAGGCTCTGGGTCACTTTACGCAAATGGCTCAAGCCAGAAGCTCATGCTGCACCAGGCCAGCACATGCAGGTAGGTGCCGGTCACCAATGAAAGAGGATTCCAGCCCTGGTGGGACTGACACCCGAGCTTCACGACTGGTAAGATGCCATGGCCAACGCGGGGCTGGAGGTTCACATCACCCCTGGCACATCCACCTGTGGTGGTCTGCGCAGGAGCCAAGCGCAGGTAAGGCCTGCCATCTAGTGGAAAAGACACATTCTTCCCGTCTCACCGCGATCCTCTGCAGCAGGGCTGCTCGAATGTTACAGTGCATCCCCAGGGGATGTTGTTAAATTGCAGATTCTGATTCAGCAGGCCTGGAGGGGAAGCTGAGATCCCGAATTGCTAACGAGCTCCCAGGTAATGCCGATGGGATGCAGCTGGTCCCCAGACCACACCCAGAGCAGCCAGGGCCCACAGTGATTTCTGGGAAAAAAAATTAGCTTCAACTGAAACTGAGGGTTGGGAAGCCACAGCCCATGGGAAACACTATTGAAGTTTAAGTCAAAGAACTCAGACTTGGAGGTGGGGTGGGCCTGGGAGGGCAGGGGGCAGTTTAGCGTAGACCTGCCAGGCGAGAGGCACAGAGAAGAGGAGGTGGTTCCCAGAACATATGCGACTCAGCAAGGATGATGCCAGCGACCATGCTGCAAGAAGGCAAAAAACATCAAACACCATGAAACTCGGAGAACAGGCTCAGCTCACAAGGCAGATGCTACACAAGATGGAAGCTAGTGACAATAAAAACTCAGAAATACCCAGACAGGGCCTGGGCCCAGCTCTGCTCAAGCTGAGAACCACCCAACAACCCTCCTCAAGCAACCAACACCCCATCATTTGGGGCATTATCCATTCATTTTTTTTTCTGCTATTGTTGTTGAGACAATTTATTTCTGTTCATTTTTCCTATTTGGAGATTTTTCTGTTTTTATTTTTCAAAAATTGCGGAAATGATATGTATTGCAATCAACCTGTGAAATGTAATGAAAACTATAGAGACACAACACAGTCCCCCTCACCGCCACAGCCTCTTCACTCCCAGTCCTGCTGCGATCCCAGTGTTTACAACCTGGTTGGTATCCTTCCACACCTTTCTTCACACGTAGGTTATAAAATATACAAACAAAACTTCACACATAGGAGGTGTCTGTTGCTGTTGCTTATTTCTTCAAAATGAGATCATACTAAATATATTTTTATGCAACCTAACCCTTTCACTTAACCATAGATGTTCCTCTAGTTCAAGGACTGCCAAATGTTTTCAGTAAAGGCCAGAGAACAAATATTTTACATTTTGCAGATTGTACAAGCTTTGTCACAACTACGCAGTGAACTCTGCCATTGTATCACAAGAGCAGCCATAGACAATATATAAATGAATGGATGTGGCTGTGTTCCAATAAAACTTTATTTATAAAAACAGGCAGCAGGGGGCGCGGTGGCTCACGCTTGTAATCCCAGCACTTTGGGAGGCCGAGGCGGGCGGATCACGAGGTCAGGAGTTCGAGACCACGGCGAAACCCCGTCTCTACTTAAAAAAAAAAAAAAAAAAATACAAAAAATTAGCCGGGCGTGGTGGCGGGCGCCTGTAGTCCCAGCTACTCGGAGAGGCTGAGGCAGGAGAATGGCGTGAACCCGGGAGGCGGAGTTTGCAGTGAGCCGAGGTCGAGCCACTGCACTCCAGCCTGGGTGACAAAGCGAGACTCCGTCTCAAAAAAGAAAAAAAAAAAAAAACAGGCAGCAGGACAGTTTGGCAACCTCTGCTTTACACCAATATCTGTAGCTCTAACCCATTGGTGTTTTGTTTTTAGTTATTTAGAATTTTTATCACAAACTTTTAAATAACAAAAGTATAGGAAGTATAATATACCTATAGAAAAGTGTATAAATCATAATCTTACAGCTTGAATTCTCACAAAGGAAATTCACCTGTGTAACCAGTTCCCATATCAAAAATTATACTCATTTTCTCATTTTAATTCAGTATTTTCTTTTCTTTTCTTTTCTTTTTTTTTTTTTTTTGAGACAGAGTCTTACTCTGTCACCCAGGCTGTAGTGCAATGACCTGATCTCTGTTCACTGCAAACTCCACCTGCAGGGTTCAAGTGATTCTCGTGTCTCACCCTCCAGAGCAGGTAGGATTACAGGCATGCACCACCATACCCAGCTAATTTTTTGGATTTTTTTTAGTAGAGACGAGGTTTCACCATGTTGGCCAGACTGGTTTGGAACTCCTGGCCTCAAGTGATCCGCCCTCCTCAGCCTCCCAAAGTGCTGGGGTTACAGGTGTGAGCCACCGCGCCTGGCCTAATTCAATGCTTTCAACAACTACCTAGTATCACATAAAATGGGTACCCCTTCATTAGGCTGATGTTTTCTTTGTATCTCAAAGAAAATATCAATAAACATGCTTGTTCTAGACTTTATTTCTTTGCACGCTGGTGTTTCATTTTAAGAGAATAGATTCCCTAAAGGAAAACGTGAGAGTCAAAATGTTCATATGTATACATATTTTAATAGACATTGCTGGACCACTGTCCCCAAAGGCAGTCACAAGTCACAGCCCTGCAGGTCCCAGCAGTGCCCACTTCAATGCAATTCCTTAGACGTTTGGGAGCAATGACCGCGCCCAGCACATCCTGAAGGCCTCAGACACTGGCCTGGCCTTGATAATTCTCATGAGACTTAAATGACCAGGGAAGAAGAGAAGGAACACTGAATAGCAAGACGTCAGCTTCCCTACATCTCCTTAGGTCCAGTATCCCAAAACCTCAGTGCCTGAGACACTCACCTCAACCTAACAAGCTGATAGGCTTTGAAGGAAGGATGGGCAAGAGACCCCTCCCCTGGCCTCATGGGGTGTGCAGACAACTATCAGTAATACACTGAGAAAGATGGTAGATGTTCCATAGACAGAGATATGATTTAACTGAACTTCTTCATTACAACAATGCTAAAAAAAAGCAAAATAAAGCAGGTGTATTGAGTTTTTAAAGACGTTTTGCTCTTCAATGAATACATAACAAAAAATTGTAAACAAGAATTTCCAATTTTCAAAGTTTCTACCTTACTGCATTATAACTCCTCAAAAAACAACAAAAAAAATTGAACAACTATTAAGTATCATGTCATCTAAGGGATTTTAGGTATAATAGACATCCCAATAGCCAGAGCTCATGAGTATGCATGCAGTGTGTGGGGACATAAGGGCATTTCTCTGGTTCATACCTTCCCTTGGATCCTCAACAGCAGCTGTGACATCAAAAAAGAGAACTAATTTGATAAGGGTTAGAATGACAGTCATATGCATTTGTCAAAACTCAGCCATTGTACACTTAAGACATCACTGGGCACAGTGGCTCACATCTGTAATCCCAGCGCTTTGGGAGGCCAAAGTGGGAGGATTGCTTAAACCATGGAGTTCAAGACCAGCCTAGGCAACATGGCAAAACCCCATCTCTACAAAACTACAAAAATTAGCTGAGTGTGGTGGCTCATGCCTGTAGTCCCAGCTACTTTGTAGGCTGAGGTGGGAGAATCAGTTGAGCCTGGGAGGTCGAGGCTGCAGTAAGCCGTGATTACGCCACTACACTCCAGCTTGGGTGACAAAGTGAGACTCTGTCTCAAAAAAAAAAAAAAAAAAAAAGATTTGTATGTATCATTGTATGTACATTTCACCTCAAAAGTTAAAAAAAAAGAAACCCTACAAGTAAATTTTGAATTCTATTGATGTTGGGCATGCTGAAGTGTTTGGGGGAAATCGAATTGGTGTCTGCAGTTTTACTTTGAAATGTGTCAAAAAATAAGATAGATTGATGGATGGAGAGCGAGATAGCTGGAAATGTGATTAAGCAAGTGTGGAAACGTTAACGACAGAATATAGGTGGTGGATAAATGAGTGTTTGCTGTAAAATTCTTTCAACTTAGTTCAAAATAAAGACTTGGGAAAAAATTACAAACCAATAATGTAAAAGGGAAGGGAGATCTACCAGAACTGGGCCCTATCCCCATTCTGTGTGTGACCTGGAGAAGTAACCTTTCTCTGGACCTCAGTGAGCCTAGCTGGTCTCTGCTGCACCTTCCATTACGAGCAATGACAGTACTGTGGTTTCACAAATTGGGGCATCTCCTGAGAGAGCCTCCGAGGAGGAATGGCTTTGAAGGCAGAGACTGCCCCCTAGTGGGCCTTCGCGGCCTAGTTTATAATAATTTTCTGTCTGCAATTGACGCGTGGCTGGGCAATATTACACAAACCCCCATGACACAAGTTTACCTATATAACAAACCTGCACACGTACCCCTCCCAAAGTTCAAATAAAAGTTAAACAAAAATAAATATTAAGCTATCTGGGTTTTTTTTTCTTGTTTACATTGCCCTTTTTCTTCCCAATTCTTTTTTTTTTTTTTTTTTTTTTTTTTTCCGAGATGGAGTCTCACTCTGTTACCCAGGCTGGAGTGCTGTGATGCAATCTCAGCTCACTGCAACCTCTGCCTCCCGGGTCCAAGCGATTCTCCTGTCTCAGCCTCCCGAGTAGCTGGGATTACAGGCATCCACCACCACACCTGGCTAATTTTTGTATTTTTAGTAGAAACGGGGTTTTGTCACATTGGTCTTGAACTCCTGACTGTAGGTGATCCAGCCGCCTCAGCCTCCCAAAATGCTGGGATTACTGACGTGAGCCACCACACTCGCCTCTTTGGTACTCTTTTTCTTTTGATGTGTGGATGTCAGATCTTAAGAAGGATTTAAATATCACAATACTGGGAGTACCTAAGGCTGTCAGGGAGATGTTTCAGTCTAAAAAATTTCTGTATAACACAATATAATGGTAAGAATATAGAATGGGAGTTCCAAAGAGAAATATTAAAAAAAAAAAAAGGTTCTTTCTGCTTTCTTTAAGAACACTCCCAACTTTTGGGAGACAGATATGAGGATGGACATGGCTAAGCATTTGGAGGTGGCTGTAATGTAGATGGGAGTATAATAGATGTCAGTTGTTATGTTGATAGGTAGATACTGAATTGAAAAAGCGTTGAATAAGATATTGTTGGCTGGGTGCGGTGGCTCACGCCTGTAATCCCAGCCCTTTGGGAGGCTGAGGTGGGCAAATCATGAGGTCAGGAGATCGAGACCATCCTGGCTAACACAGTGAAACTCCATCTCTACCAAAAATACAAAAAAAAAAAATTAGCCGGGCATGGTGGCATGTGCCTGTAGTCCCAGCTACTCGGGAGGCTGAGGCAGGAGAATGGCTTGAACCTGGGAGGGGGAGGTTGCAGTAAGCTGAGATTGCACCACTGCACTCCAGCCTGGGTGACAGCAAGACTCTGTCTCAAAAAAAAAAAAATTATTGTTGCATGTACGAACACGCAGGCTTCACAAACCTTGGGAGCATTTTACAACTCTGATCTGGACATTGTATTGCCTGATCTCATGACACCTATGGGCATCATGATGTCAATACGGTTTCCTTGGATACTACAAATCCCACTGCTCCATGTCTTTTCTACATTGTCCAGGGAACAAGGGTGGTCATGACTCCAACAAGCGGGTCTCAGTCCCAGTAACACTTGCTGTTGACGTTGGACCTGGTACTTAAGATTTTCTGCATGTTCTACCTCCCATAAGAATAATGGCATAAATTGGACAATCCGTTGACTTTCAGTTCCTGACTTTAGGAGGCATTGATCTGGGGACCATCAGTGAAAGCCTTATATCTATCTATCAGGATCCTCCAGGGGTTTCTCATTCATACATACAGCCATTGAGCCCATAAATATTTAGTGATGCCCACCTTGCTAGGTGCTGGGAGTAGAGTGGCAAGACACAGTCCCGCCCTCATGGAGCTAATGCCTTGTGACGAGATGCAGACATTAATCAAATCCAACATAAAATCACCCCTTTCACAAGGCCAAGTTCAGGTTACCATGAGTGTCTACGAAAGGGGGAAGTTGGAGGAAGCTTATTAGATGGTAAAAATGAACCGAGATCGAGAGGAAGAGTTAATTGCTAGAAAAAGAGAAGATGGCAATGGCAAACATTCTAAACAGAACACACAGATGTCTTATGGTGTGTGGCAGTCTGCAGAGGACCAAGGATTAAAAGAAAGGGGGAGGAGACAGTGAATAAAGAATGAGATCGCCATGTTAGATTTAGTCTGTTATAAAGACAATGGGAAACCATTGATGGGTTTTTAAAAGGAGGAGAACTGATCAGATTTATTCTCATCTTGACCTGCCAAAACACTAAGAACAGATATATGAGCTCAATTTCAGTAGCCAGGCAAGTTAGAAAACCTTTGATCTCTAGAGATGCTGAGATTTCCAAAGAACATATGACACTCAGAGCAAACGGCAGTGTCCTGGGCTGATGGTCAGTGGAAAATCCTAATACTGACCATGCTTCTTGGGTCTGGATGAGGTGGGGCCATTCCACAAACACCACAAGGCCACTTCTGGCCTGGCACTGCTGGGAAGGTCCCCGCACAACCTTTAGTGCTCTCTCCTCTCTGATCTGTCTGGCCAAGACCAAGGAGGAGAGGGCTGGAGTCCCAGCAATGGAACCAGGAAGACAGGAGACCAGGGGAAACTTGAGTGTGCCAGATGCTGTTGGACCCTGCCCAGCTCCCCTCCATGCTGGCCAATGCACCCATCCCCTGGGTGCTGTGTATGATGGCTGTTAATGGCTCACAGTTACCCCTATGTCCAGATAACTGCCCTCAACTGCACAGAAGCCTCCTCACCTGGGAAGTTACTCTACCTTCCCACCTCCATCCCCAGCAGCCTACAGCAGTGACTGACTATATCAGCCAGCTCAGGCTGTCATAACAGAATACCATGGACTGGGTGGCTTAAACAACAGACATTTAGGCCGGGCACAGTGGCTCATGCCTGTAATCCCAACACTTTGGGAGGCCGAGGCGGGCGGATCACTTGAGGTCAGGAGATTGAGACCATCCTGGCTAACATGGTGAAACTCCGTCTCTACTAAAAATAAAAAAAAATAGCTGGGCATGGTGGCACGTGCCTGTAATCCTAGCCACTCGGGAGGCCGAGGCCGGAGAATCGCTTGAACCTGAGAGGCAGAGGTTGCAGTGAGCAGAGATCATGCCACTGCACTCCAGCCTGGGCGACAGAGCAAGACTCCATCTAAAACAAAAAAAAAAGAAAGAAAGAAAAAAAGACATTTATTTCTTCACAGTTCTGGAGGCTAGGAAGTCCAAGATCGAGGTACCAGCAGCTTCAATTCCTGGTAAGGACTCCACTTCCTGGCTTGCAGACGGCCACCTTCTTGCTGTATCCTTCCTTTGGTGGAGACAGAATGATCTCTCTTTCTTCTTCCTCTTAGAAATCCACAAATCCCATTATGAGGGCCCCACCCTCACAACCTCATCTAACCCTAATTACCACCCAAAGATCCCATAGCTCCAAATACCATCACACTGGGGGTGGGGCTTTAAGATACAAATCTGGGGGAGACACAAGTCATCCCATAGCACTGACTGACCTGGAACACGACAGAACTGCCCCCTTGCCTCAAGATGGGACTGACTGTGCTACAGTGTTTGGTACAAAATTCCACCAGATACCAGGCTGAAGAAGACTTCCACGGAGACCACACTCTCGCCGAGCTTTTTCCCTGCCTGAGGAAGGAAGCATGGTTCCTTCACTTCTCTTTTCCCATGAGCAGCCCAATAAATCACTGGAACAAAATCCCCATCTTGGCTCTATTTTTAGAGAACTCAGCCACAGCATCAGGGCTCTCTTCTATCATCCATCAATCAACAAGCCCATGCTGAGTACAGGCTGTGCCCAGCATGGTGTATGGGCAATTGCAGGGCATTGTGACATGGGGCCAGAGGCCCAGGTGCTCACCCCTGCTCAGCATGTGACATTGGTCAGGGTGTTCAGCCTTGCTGAGACTTCATTTTCCCTTCCATGATGGTAACAACATGCCCTTTCCCGAATGGTCTGATATCAAAGCACTTGGAAAAGCACAAAGTGCTATTAAACTTCTTTATACATTTGCCTGTTCTGAACATCCCAAAGAAATGAAATCCTACAATACGCCAGGGTCTCACTATGTTGGCCAGGCTGGTCTTGAACTCCTAGTCTCAAGCAATCCTCCTGTCTTAGCCTCCCAAAGTGCTGGGATTACAGGTGTGAGCCACCACACCTGGCCTTTTTTGTTTGTTTGTTTTTCTTGTTTTTGTTTTATGAGACGGAGTCTTGCTCTGTCACCCAGGCTGAGTGCAGTGGTGCAATCTCAGCTCACTGCAACCTCCACCTCCCAGGCTCAAGTGATCCTGCTGCCTCAGCCTCCCAAGTAGCTGGGATTACAGTCGTGCACCACCACACTTGGCTAATTTTTTGTATTTTTAGTAGAGATGTTGTTTCGACATGTTGCCCAGGCTGACTCCTGAGTTCAAGTGATCCACCCACCTCGGTCTTCCAAAGTGCTGGGATTATAGGCATGAGCCACTGTGCCTGGCCTATTGTTTTTTTCTTTTTCTTTTCGTTTCTTTTTTTTTTTTTAAAACGTCTTGTCTTAAGCCACCCAGTTTGTGGTATTTTGTTATGGCAGCCATAGCAAATGGATACACCTCCTATCAGTGTGTCCTGAGAATCAGGGGCTTGTGATCCAGGTTCTCGAAGTTCACAGCATATCTATGATTAAGGGGGAAGACTTTGACCTTGAACTTGAAGAAATATTGTACTGTACCCATCAGAACAAAGACTCCCTAAGGAATGCCCATAGGAGGTGCCCTAGCCAAACCACAAAAGGAATAAATATGGTGGAGGGCATAGAGAAACGAAACGAAACTAAACTAAACAAAAAAGTAACCTACTATATAGTACTTTTGAGTCAAACAGACCTAGGTGAGGAAGTGTGTTTTCTGATGGGTAGAATGATAATAATTTACCTCATTTGAGTTGTTGAAACAATGTAAATCAGATACTGCCTATAAGTGCTTTTCACAACGATTAACACATTTTAAAAACTAAACACATCTTAGCTATTGTTTTATTATTATTGCAAATGGTGTGAGCTCTTGGAATATAACTTCTCTGAGCCGTGGCTTCTTTGTTCATAAAACAAGAATAATAGAAGGTTGGGCGCCGTAGCTCACACCTGCAACCCCAGCACTTTGGGAGGCCGAGATGGGCGGATCATTTGAGGTCAGGAGTTCTAGACCAGCCTGGCCAACGTGGTGAAACCCTGTCTCTACTAAAAATACAAATATTAGCCAGGCGTGGTGGTGGGCGCCTGTAATCCCAGCTACTCAGGAGGCTGAGGCAGGAGAATCGCTTGATCCCGGGAGGTGGAGGTTCCAGTGAGCTAAGATGGCGCCACTGCACTCCAGCCTGGGCAACAGATGGAGTCTCCCTCTCAAACAAGAATAATAGAGACTTCACAATGTTGTGAAGGTGGAAAGAGATAACACGTAAGGTTTAGAGCACTGCACATCCCATGCGGCCCATAAATGTTGGCTGCCCGCAGTCATGCTTTGGAACGAGTGTATTTCCCACAGAATGACACCAGAGGGAAGCAGAGTCTCATATTTGTCTCACCAGCATCGGGAACCTCAATCAGTGGGGAAAACTGGCTTCCCTTGAACCTGAAACTGCGGGATTTCCCCTGGGGCCCCCAAGCATCGCACTGGGAGGCAGGCAACCACTTGGAGGAAAACATAATGCAATGGATTGCACATTTTCTAAAATCTCACTGGGCTTCACGAAATCTCAAGTTTAAAAGAATTATATTGTACAGGGATAAGCATTTTTCAGCTTTTACACAATTTACGTAAAGCCCCTCCCCAACCCAGGGCTCAGTGCATCAGAGCTACTGAACCAGTCTGAGGCCTCAGAAACACTAATTTTTGCAAAATTAATCTCTTCCATGATCAATTTCCTGAGTTACCAACTCATAAACCCTTATTTATATTCATTAGATATATAAAGTCCACAGTAGTTTGTCACCAGCCTTTGAGAAGAAATTCCTGCAAAGTTTTAGCTCCACTCCCAGCCAGCTCAGTGCTGGTTATACCGGGGCTTATGGCTGAGTATTCCTCAAGCCAGTGCTGCTGAGTTCCAATTTTGCTTGAACTTCTCATATCAGAGCCAAGTATGTCTTGAATGCTGGGATACATGAGTGACAGCCCCACCACCACCACCACCACCACCACCAGCGCCTCCTCTCACTGCATCTCCCAGCAGACTGTACCATCCTGCTTTCTAATTATCATGAAATATTTTAGACATGCAGAAAATATAGAGAATAATAAAATTACAGCATAGCCACCGTCAGGTTCAAGAAAGAAATATTTCAAATATGTGGAAAGCCCCTGAATTGCACCCTCCAACCCTCCTCCTTCCCAAGATATTATATTCTCCAAATTTGGGGTTTATCATCAAGACTCCATTTTTCCTGCTGGAAAAGTTTGCGGAAGAAGCAAGCTTCCCTTCTCTGCTATCTGAGTAAAGGAAATGCAACTACCCATCCCAAAAGATTACTAAAAAAGAGTGGGAAATGAGAAGGAGAGAAGGGAAGTGGAGGATCCTGAGGAAGTTAGAAGTCCAAGGAACTCAGACGTCTCCTCTCTGAACCCAAGTCAGCCTGGGGTGCTGATGGACGCAGCTTTGAGGGTGTACAGTTTCTAAAGATCCCCCTGCTGCAGGGAGGGGCTGTCATGGGCAGGGCATGGGGCAGAAGCAGTGCCACACCCTCTCCCTGGTCCCTGGACTGCCCCACCCCTCCACTGGACTGCCCCACCCCTCCACCACCCTCCCCTTCTCAATCACACAGGTCAAGCAAGGTCAGGAGCCAGTGGAGCCCCAGGGCCACCTACCGAGGACAATGAGGACGTCCCTGTCGATGTGGGCCTGGATGTAGATGCGGCCGCGGCGCTCCGTGTGGTCCGTGCCACACAGGCTGGGAACATTCATCACGCAGCGCTTGTGCACATTCATCATGCAGGCTGTGAGGGCAGAGAGAGGGGATGTGGCTTAGGCTGGCCCAGGCTGGGGGCTGCAGACATCTGCCCCACCCAAGACCGCTGAGCCCTTCCTGTTTCCCTCCTTTGAGACAGCTGAGACACACGAGCCTGGTTGAGACCAACTTGCCTGCCAGGATCTCATCAGAAGGGCTTCTCCAACTCTTCACCCTGAACCCTGATGGGCAAAGGAGGTAGAACTTGTCTGTTCCCCACCCAAGGCCAAGGGTGCAGTCTGAAGCAAGCACACCCCACACCCCTTAAGGCTCTGAAGCCAGAGTCACCAACTTCAATGCTCACAGGCTGGCTGGTCACATGAGTGAGGAAAGCTAAGGGGGTGGCAGGGACTTGGCCAAGTGGGAAACAGAGCAAAAACATTCCCCATTTCTCAACGTATGCAGGAATCTCGATGTGTACGTGACAGCTCTGATTTTTAAATATTAACAGCTAATAGGTTGGGCTCCCTGGAAAGAGTCTGAGACTGGGAGTTTTGAGCACAAGGTTTTTGGGGAGTGCTCTTGTGGGGAGAAGTTCGTTTGCCACGTGGATGCAATCAAAGCTGATGTTAGGGGGAGCCCAGAGCTGAGATGACCCTTCAGAGTTGTTCCAAACTGAGACAAGAGGGCTGGGCACCACAATCATCTGGTCGCCCTGGAAGAGGCATTATCTTGGGCAATTATGCAGGATGGGGCACTGCTGTGAACCACAGCTAGGGGATGGGGTGGGACCGTGAAGAGGGGGTCTGGGCTGGCCATCGTGTCCACCATAATTAATTACAACGAAAAAGATTTAGAGCCAGGGCAGGGTGGATAAAATGTACCTATACACTGAATTTGGCCTTCGGCCATCTCTCATGTTATAGGATATCCACTCCCTCTGCGCACTCCTCCGTAGAGTATCTGTGTCTGTTTCAACGTGGTGGGTGATTTCTTCTAGGTCTTGAGCAATAATGCCCCACTCCAGGAAGGTGTGCCAGGCACCCAAGATTCTCCAGGAGGACGCTAGTTCCAGTTGGAGAAGCCAGAAGGAGAGGCCAAGTCACCCCATGGGCCCCTATTTCAAGGGATCTGGGGGCAAGGGACCCTTCTCAGACCACCCAAGTCCCAGGAGGCAGCAGGCCTATTACAAAAACTAGAAATGAGTTGTGGGGAGGGAAGGAAGAGCCCTCTGGGACCTGAGCACCAGCCTGAGCTCCCACCCACCACTGTCTCTGAGGCAGGGACATTGTCCCTATATTAGGGCCCCATGTGTGGTAAGAGGAGCTGGTGTCCTGCAGGCAGAAGGCTCCAACCTCACTGTCCCCCTGTGGCTCTCGGCATGTTTCTGTGTCTGTCTCTCTGTTTCCACGTTGCTGCATGTCTCTTGTCTCTGCTGTCCCACTTCTGCACGTGGCTCACTGCCTTGGCCGTGTCTGTGAATCGGTCTGTTCCACTCTCTGCACTTGTCTCTGGCTCTTTGTCTCTCCCCTTCTCCAACTGTGTCTCTCTGCTTCTCTCCTCCGTGTCTCTCTGTGGCTCTCTATGTGTGCTTCTGTCTCTGTCTCTGGTCTTTCCATCTCTACACCTCTGCATGAGCCTGTGTAATGGCATCTCTCTCTGTGTCCATGCCAATCATTTTATCTTTTCTTCTTCTTCTTCTTCTTTGAGAGTCTCACTCTGTCACCCAGGCTGGAGTGCAGTAGTGTGATCTCAGCTCACTGCAACCTCTGCTTCCCGGGTTCAAGTGATTCTCCTGCCTCAGCCTCCCAAGTAGCTGGGATTACAAGTACCCACCACTTCGACTGGCTAATTTTTGTATTTTTAGTAGAGATGGGGTTTTGCCACATTGGCCAAGCTGGTCTCAAACTCCTGACCTTAGGTGACCCACCTGCCTCAGCCTCCCAGAGTGTTGGGATTACAGGAGTGAACCACTGCACCTGGCTTATCTGTTGGTCTGTGTGTCTGCCTGTCCCTCCCTTTGCCTGAGTCTCTCTCTAGCTGAGTCTCTCTGTAGCTTCCACACCCCACATTCCTCCCTGCGTTAGGGTTGCATGTGTCCATCTTTCCCCTGCATCTGTGTCTGTCTATGCATGTGTGTTTCTTGCTGCTGTCTTGCTCTCTACCACCCTTATTCACCCTCACAGTCCTCTCTGTCACTCTCTGCCCTATGACTTTCTCCCTCTGTCCTCTGGGCCTCAGGACCCTTGGGACAGCAGTACCACTAGCCTCATGACACCCAGCCTGCTGCAGACCAACAGGTCTGTGGAAGCCACCAGCACCTCTGGTGTCCCTGTAGCTTTGTGGCCATAGCTCTCAAAGCCTGTCTGCTACCCTGCCCCACAGGCCATCCGGGCCTTGGCCTCATAAAGAGGAGTCCTACCCCACCTGCCTTTCCTACCACATCCTGGCCAGAGAATGATGCTCTTTCCTCCTCCAGCACAAACCTGTGGGTGCTGCAGGGCCACAGGTCTTCTCCATGCAAAGAATGCATCAGCCCCACATCTCAATGCTGAAAACAGTGGTGGTGCATGGCTGCAGAAATGCCCATGATTTGTTCATGCCTCCGGGTGTCAACAGCCGTGGACTGTCCCTTCCCACACTGTGGCTGTGCATCTCACATGCCACTTGCTTTGACCAGTGGATCAGGAGCAAAAGACACAAGTAGAGACTTGAAGTGTGGCTGCCAATGGGACTTGCCCTCCTAAGGAACTCAGGACCCTGTGATCTCCGTGCATGCACGGAGGCTAGGTAGCCTAGCCCACTGAGGAGGAAAGACACGTGGCCTGGTCATCCCCATCACCCAGATGACAGCCAGCCATCCTCCAGGACATGTGGGTGAGGCCACCATGGCCCAGACAGCTCCCAGCCCACCTCCATCTGCTAATCCACCATGAACCATGAGTTCATGCTTTATGAACATGCGTGACATCAGCTGAGGCCAGCCCAGATTCAAAGGACTGCCTTGCAGAGCCATGAGCTAAAAAAATGTTTATTGTCTTCAGTCACAGTGTTTTGGGGTGGGAGGATCATTATGCAGCAACAGACAACTGGTACACCAGCCCCAACCAGGACAGGGGGGAATGTATGGCAGACCTGGACCCCAAACCAAGCGGAAGCAGCCCTTCCCATTGCTTCTGCCATCAGCAGATGCCCCCAGAGAGAAAAAGTACTTACTGTCACATTTCATCCCCTGGTGGATGAGTCCATACAGCAGTGACCCACAGTGGTCACAAAACGTGGGGCTGGAGTACGTGTGGATCTTAAACTTGTGTTTGCTCCGGGGGTCCTGGAGCCAAGAGAAACAAAAGAAGGAGCCAGCGTCAGTGGAGCATGCCAAGGGTTCATCCTACATCGAGAGGCACTGGAGAACTCACCAAGAACTGAACTTGGTCCCCAGAGGTCATTGTACCTGTTGGGACCATCGCTGGAGCCCTGTGCCCAGAAACGGTGCTGGATAAATAGTTGTGGAAGGAATGAAGGACAAAGACAGATGATTGTTCCCTTTGCAGCCCCATGCTCACTCACCCTGCCTGCAAACCCTCCATCTGGGCCTGCCTGGGAACCCAACCTACAGGCTCCTGCCTGTAGTAGGGACTCCAGAGATGGGAAAACAAAGTGACAGACACATCATCTAAACAGGGCTCCTGACTTTTCTTTCTCCCCACCTTTATTCTCCAAGCATGCTTCTGCAGTGATCAAAAACCCAAGTCTGGATGTGAAATCTCCCTGCTTAGAAACCATTGCCAGTTCCTCATCACTGACAGAATAAAGTTCAAAGCCCAGTGGACAGTCTGCAAGTTGTGGCAGAGACTGCTGGTTTTCACCAATATCCATTCTTCCCTTTAATAGTAGAATCCTTGAGTTTTAGCAGAGAGCATGGCTATCCAGATAGAGGCCATATTTCCCAGCACCTCTTGCAGGTGCCGCCATGGTGCTGAGTTCTGGCCAATGGGATGTGTGTGCTCCAGGGCCATTCCCTTCAAATGGAAATGCATACTTCCTTGAGCCTTTCCCTCTTCCCACTGGTTCAAAGATGGTGAGAACTGGAAGTGACTGTCCTGGACCCAAACTTGGAGCCATATGTGGAAAGGACAAAGCCACCCTACCAGCCTTGAATTTTGTCCCTTTGGGCTGACCCCTGAGAGAAAAACCTAATTTCTGCCTTGTTTAAGTCACTATATTTTGGGAGCTATTTCTCACAGAACCTTACATAATTTCCTAATCAATAAATATGCCCTTGATAGCCCGGCAGTGCAGTGCAGGGGTAAAAGGTAGACTTGGATAAACTTCCGGGGCTCTAAGCTGTGTGAGTTTGTGCAAGCTGTTTGATGGTTTTTTGTTTTCTTTTGTTTTTTAAGAGACATGGTTTTGCTCTGTCATCCAGGCTGGAGTGCAGTGGCACAATTATAGTTCACTGGAACCTTGACTTCCTGGGCTCAAGTGATTCTCCTGCCTCAGCTTCTTGAGTAGCTGGGACTGCAGGTGCATGCAACTATGCTGAGCTAATTTTTTTTTTTTTTTTTTGAGATAGAGTTTTGCTCTTATCACCCAGGCTGGAGTGCAGTGGCACAATCTTGGCTCACTGCAACCTCTGTCTCCTGGGTTCAAGTGATTCTTCTGTCTCAGCCTCCCGACTAGCTGGGACTACAGGCATGAGCCACTGTGCCCAACCTGCCCAGCTAATTTTTAATTTTTTTTTTTTGTAGGGAGGGGGTCTCACTATGTTGCCCAGGCTAGTCTCAAATTCCTGGCCTCAAATGATCCTCCCACCTCAGCCTCCAAAATTGCTGGAATGCCAGGTGCACACCACCATGCCCAGCTAATTTGATCTTTTTGTGCTTCAGTTTCCCTATCTGTAAAATGCTGATAATGCTAGTGCTCTCCTTATAAGACTGTTGGGAAGCATAAATGAATGAACCTGTGTAGAGATCTTAGAACCACCTGGCACATAGCAAGCAGCATAAGCTTTTGCATGATTGCTATTACTATTTGGCCAAGGTGATCCCCAGCTAAGCCCCCTCCTCCCACCCACCCACATGCACATGTACTATGTACATTCTCAGCACTCAGAGCGCACCCCCGCTCCCAAACAGACCATGCCCTTTGTAAGCCTTTGGCTCTGCATTTCTTTCTTCTTCAAGAGATTCTTTCCTCACAGAATCGGTTTTAGTTCAAGAGAACTCTTTCTGTAAAAGTTGCTTTTTCTATTATACATTGCAGGCCAGGTACAGTGTCTCACGCCTATAACCCCAGCACTTTGAGAGGCCAAGGTGGGAGGATCACTTGAGACCAGGAGATCAAGACCAGCCTGGGCAACATAGTGAGACCCCATGTCTACAGCAATAAAAAATTCGCCAGGTGTGGTGGCACATGCCTGTAGTCCCAGCTACTTGGGAAGTTGAAGTGGGAAGATCACTTGAGCCCAAGAATTCAAGGCTATGTGTGAGCTATGATTGCATCACTGCACTCCAGCCTGTGCAAGAGAGCAAGACCCTCTCTCTCTTAAAAAAAAGAAAAAAAAGTACATGGCAGAAGTTAATAACATGGGCCTTAGGTTCCAATCCAGGGCGGATCTGACACCCTAGCCTTTGGTACATGCTACCGGTTTCTTCCTTCCTTCATTCATCCATTCATATGTATTTATTGATGCTGCCACAGATGCCTCCTTTAAAATTGTATTCTAGTGACAGAAAATGAAAGTGTAAGCAAATAAACAGACATACTACATAGACATTCTTTTATGTGCTGTTAATGTGATGAGTGTTTCTCCTAAGGAAACTGTTCTTTTCAAAACTTTAAAATAATTCCATACTGTATTAGTCTGCTTTCATGCTGCTATAAAGAACTGCCTGAGATTGGGTAATTTACAAAGGAAAGAGATTTAATTGACTAACAGTCAATTTTCTTGAGGACTAGGAGGCCTCAAGAAACTTAAAATCATGGTGGAAGGTGAAGGGAAAGCAAGGCACCTTCTTCACAAGGCGGCAGGAAGGAGAAGTGCAGAGCGAAGGGGGACATGCCCCTTATAAAACCATCAGATCGTGTGAGAACTCACTCGCTATCATGAGAACAGCATGGGGGAAACTGCCCCAAGATTCAATTGCCTCCAACTGGTCTCTCCCTTGACATGTGTGGATTATGAGGATTACAATTCAAGATGAGATTTAGGTGGGGACACAAAGCCTAACCATATCACATACCTACCAGAGTTGCTAAAATGGTTGAAAACTAAAACCAACAATACCAAGTGTTAGTGAAGAAAGAACATAAACTGGAACTCTCCTAGGACCCAGGAATCCTACTTTTCGGTGAAATGAAAACATCCAGGCCAGGCACAGTGGCTCATGCCTGTAATTCCAGCATTTTGGGAGGCCGAGGCGGGCAGATCGCTTGAGGTCAGGAGTTCGAGACCAGCCTGGTCAACATGGAGGAACCCCGTCTCTATTAAAAATACAAAAATTAGCCGGGTGTGGTGGCACATGCCTGTAGTCCCAGCTACTTGGGAGGGTGAGGCACGAGAATCACTTGAACCCAGAAGGCGGAGGTTGCAGTGAGCTGAGATCGTGCCACTGCACTCCAGCCTGGGTGACAGAGCAGGGGAAAAAAAAAACAACAACCATATCCATACATGAAGGTTTATAGCTACCTTACTTATAATAGCCCCAAACTGGAAAGGACCCAAATATTGTTCGACGTGTGAATAGATACAGTGTGAGGCATCCACACAGTGGAATACTTTTCAGCAGTAAAAAGGAATGAACTATTGACACATGCAGCAGCATTCATGAACCTCGAAACCATTCTGGTAAAACAAAGATGTTCAACACAAGTGTAGGTTCATTTCTAAATGTTCTGAGAAACACAAAACTATGGGGACAGAAAACATCAGTGGTTAAAAGGGGTTGGAGGTGGATAGGGAATTAACTAAAAAGAGGCAGATGCAGCAACTTTTTTGTTTTGGATATTGGAGTGGTCTATATATTAACTGTGATGAATTTTACTTTATATTTTTAAAAGTGAATTTGTGGCCTGGAGCGGTGGCTCATGCCTGTAATCTCAGCACTTCGGGAAGGCGAGGCGGGGGGATCACCTTAGGTCAGGAGTTCAAGACCAGCCTGACCAATATGGTGAAACCCTGTCTCTATTTAAAATACAAAAATTAGCCAGGCATGGTGGCATGCACCTGTAGTCCCAGCTACTCAGGAGGCTGAGACAGAAGAACTGCTTGAACCCAAAAGGCAGAGGTTGCAGTGAGCTGAAATCATGCCACTGCACTCCAGCCTGGGCGACAGAGCAAGACTCCATCTCAAAAAAAAAAAGAAAAAAGAAAAAAAGTGAATTTTGCTGGGCACAGTAGCTCATGCCTTCAATCCCAACACTTTAGGAGGCCAAGGCGGGAGGACTGCTTGAGCTTGAACCCAGGAGTTTGAGACCAGCCTAGGCAACACAGTGAGACGCTGTCTCTACTATATATATGCATTAAAGCCAGACATAGTGGTGCATGCCTGTAGTTCTAGCTACTAGGGAGGCCAAAGTGGGAGGGTCACTTGATCCCAGGAGTTCAAGGCTGCAGTGAGCTATGATCACGCCACTGGACTCCAGCATGGGTGGGAGAGCAAGATCCTGTCTCAAAAAAAATTGTTTAAAGTGACTTTTACCACAGGAAACGTATATCTCAATAAACCTGACTGAAAATCCTCAGCCACTGCAGACTTTGGTTGCTTCCTATCTTCTTAATGAGCTACAAAGTTTCTTTCACAACATTCCCACCCTCTGCAGTCAGGCAGATGAAGTACTCGTCCAGAGCACTGGACAGCCAAGTTTGAGAAGCGAGGTCTTTTCTGCTGTCGCCAGTGGGACCCTGAGTGCTCTCAGCTACAAAAGGACCCCAGCAATCATCCATCCTGCTCAAAGATTGAGGTGCTGTCCTAGTAACAACAACAGGACTTGGAAATCCGCCCCCCCCCCCAAAAAAACTAAGGGATCCCTTTTGGCAGCTTAACCAGCCATGTCTGTATCTCCGGACAATGAGACTAAGTGAATACATAAGGTTCCTATCAGAGTCCCCCTGCTCTGTGCCACAGAACAGTTCCCATTGTGCTTCTTGGACATTCACCTTAAAGTTGGGAATTCAGTGCTTCAAACCCACCTAAAAAGGAACACCTGTTCGAAAATCAAACACTGCATGTTCTCACTCATAAGTGGGAGTTGAACGATGAGAACACATCGACACAGGGAGGGGAACATCATACACCCGGACCTGTCGGGGGATGGGGGACTAGGGGAGGCATTAGGAGAAATACCTAATGTAGATGACAAGTTGATGGGTCCAGCAAACCACCAAGGCAGGTGTATACCTATGAAACAAAACTGCACATTCTGCACGTGTACCCCAGAACTTAAAGTATAATAATAATAAAAAATGAACCCCTGTTCATGACTGGTATTGGCCTGTAGGAGAAGTTCAAGGTTCTCTTACACCCCTACTTAACCTCTAAGGAGGCAGAGTTGATTTAATTGGATGGATTTCAAGACACAGATTGGCCAGACCCCAGTGGTGGAGCTCGCATGGAGGTTAAAAGGCATCCTTGCCATCGTTCTCTTCTCCTTCTCCCTTACATCCTTCACCTCTCCCAGGACGCTACTGGGTCCAGGTCTTATAGTATTGCCCTGAGACCCTTGGTGGAAGTGGCCTGAGCCAGCTCCTCTCCAAGACCTAGGACACATTCTGTCTCTACTCTTGGCTCTTGTGGTCCCTTCTGGTTTCTCTGATATATTGATCTTACAGAGGCCAAGAGTTAGGTTTGAGTTCAGGTTTGAATTTCCTTAGTCCTGCCTAGTAAGAAGAAAGGAGTTCCTGAAGGCCTTGTGAGCTCTACTTTAAGATCTGGGGCAAAATCACAACTAATAATAAGTTGCCTCTGTTGGTTTTGCACTTTTCTTCATGTAAATATTTTCTTGAGCGATCTCCAAGACAAGGATTCAAGCATTTCTGACCAAAAATGATCCAGACCTTTTTCCATCTCAACAGTCTCTTAAACAAGAGGAGATACCAAGAGGCACAAAGAATGGGAAGGGAAAAGGAAGCATGTTTCTGTGTTTGTGTGTGTTTTGTTTTGTTTTGTTTTGTCTTGTTGAGACAGGGTCTTGCTCTGTCACCCAGGCTGGAGTGCAGTGGTGCGATCATAGCTCACCGCAGCCTCCGCCTCCCAGGTTCAAGCAACCCTTCCACCTCAGCCTCCTGAGCAGCTGGGACTGAAGGCACATGCCATATGCCTGGCTAATTTTTATTTTTTGTAGAGACAGGGTTTTTGCTATGTTGCCCAGGCTGGTCTCAAACTCCTGGGCTCAAGTGATCTGCCTGCCTCAGCCTTGCAAAGTACTAGGATTACAGGTGTGAACCACCACACCCAGTCTCAACACATTGCTTGAGAGCTGCATGTGTACGCTGGGTGTCTCACATGTACTCTCTCCAATCCTTATGACGTGCCATGCAGAAGGTATCATTTGTTCCCATTTTAGCAACAATGAAACAGATCCTAACTACAGAGTAACTTCACCAAGGCCACCCAGCTGGACCCTTGCAGAGATGGGGTTCACACCAAATTCCCCTCCCTTCTCTCCTCACTCCCAACTTTACTCCATTGACACCTGATCTTCATGTGCAGCTAAGATAGAACTTGACTCGTTCATTCATTCACCTAGCAAATGTATACTGAGGGTTATGTTCTTCCTAGGCATTGAGGATACAGTTGTGAACAAAAGAGCTTCTGCTTTCATGGAACTTATATTCTAAATCCTCTCCATCACGGCTCTTAAACCACTGACTTATAAATGCACGCTTAATTGCATCTCTTCCACACTTCACTGCATGCAATGTGAGGAAATTTTGCTCACCATTATACTCCCAGGGCATAAACTGTACTTGGCATATAGAAGATGCTCAATAAATACTTAATAAGTGAGAGTTAACATTTATTGAACATTTATTCATGCCAGGGACTATTTTAAGGGATTTATCAGGCATTAATGCATTTGATCCTCATAACAGCCCTATAAAGTACATACTACTTACTACCCTTATTTTACAGATGAGGAAACCGAAGGACTAAGAGACGAAGTGTTTTGCCTGTGGCAAGCACAGCATTGCACATAGTGGTCAATGGGTTGTTGTGACAGCTGTAGGGCTGCAATCATCGCTGTTGGCCACTGCAAACCCCTGCACCATACACATGCTATTTTAGGAAAATGACTTAGAAGAGGCTGTGCGGCACAGATTAGAGCCAGATGAGAGACAGGAAAACCAATCGGCAAGTTGCAGGGAAACATTGACTTCTCATGGCTTATTTAGAGGCTGCTGGAGAGCTCCTCTGACCTCATTCCCCTCCCTCCGCTTTCATGAGGGATCATACTTGTAGGCACCAACTCTACCCACCCACTGCCCCAATCCTTCAGACCAGACAAACCAGGTCATCCTCAATGGATTCTTCCCTCCTCCTTCCTGCTACCTGAAAGAGCTTAAAGCCACACTCCCACACCTGTGGTCCTCATGACTCCCTCCACGACCCTCAAGGTGCATTTTTCAGGGTACCTTTCCATGCCTGCCTGAGCCCAGTGCCATCTCTGAGATGGGCACCTCCCAAAAGCCATGCTTGTACTTTGAGACATCCACATTCCCTGAACACAGCTGACTGGGGCAGAGGTGGACACTTGGCTCAAGGGTCACATATGCTGAGTGGTTGGGACACAGGTAATCAGTCCTGAGGCCAGCAGACATGCAGTTCCAGGGCTGAGGCTGCTAATTTTATATTTGATTGACAAATTATAATTGTATGCATTTATGGGGTACAATGTGATTGTTCTGATTGTTCTGAATATACACACACAATGTGGCATGATTAAATCAAGAAAATTAACATATCCATCACCTAACTTGCCTATCATTTTCTTAGCATGAGACATTTGAAATTTACTCTCTTAATTACTTTGAAACATACATATTATTGACTAATGTCACCCTGCTGTGCAATAGATCTCAAAGGCAATTCCTCCTATCTGAAACGTCGTACTCTTTGCTCAGCAACTCTTCATTTCTTCCCTACTCCTGCCTCCTGCTGTCCCCCAGCTTCTGGTAACCATCATTCTACTCTCTACTTCTATGAGTTCAACTTCATTAGATTCCACATCTAAGTGAGATCGTGCAGTATTTGTCTTTCTGTGCCTGGCTTATTTCACTTAGCATAATGTCCTCCAGGTTCATCCACATTGTAGCAAATGACAGTTGGTGCTGATTTTTATGGTGCGCTCTAAGGAACCCGGAGAAACAAAGACAAAGATTACATGACCCCAGGGATGAAGCTCCTGGTTCTGGTCCCTGGGGTTCTGGCATCCTGCCTTCCAATTCCATCTGCCTCCCTGTGTCCTCTAAAATTTGTCCTTTGTGCTTCAGCCAATCCAGGTAGGCATGTTACCTACAACCAGGGGTGAGTCAAGATATCTATAATTGCCTTGGCTCAGGGACTGCCCACAGACCAAACGGAATGGACAGCAGAGCCTGGCTGTGCTGGCAGTTAGCACTCTAGTCACCACGTCATGGAGGGGGTGTGGTAGGAGCTGGCAGAGGCAGATATGGGTAAGTGGAAGGTTGGGGGAAAAGGCCCAGAGGACCCAGTGGCTATTTACCAATCGGTTTCAGAGTATTTCAATATTTCCACAATTGGTACAGTAGTGCCAGTGCATGCAGGTTAAATATCAGTCCTGCCTGGCCGGGTGCGGTGGCTCACGCCTGTAATCCCAGCACTTTGGGAGGCCGAGGCTGGCGGATCACGAGGTCAGGAGATCAAGACCATCCTGGCTAACACGGTGAAACCCCATCTCTACTAAAAACACAAAAAATTAGCCGGGGGTGGTGGTGGGCGCCTGTAGTCCCAGCTATTCAGGAGACTGAGGCAGGAGAATGGTGTGAACCCGGGAGGCAGAGCTTGCAGTGAGCCGAGATCCCGCCACTGCACTCCAGCCTGGGTGACAGAGCAAGACTCCATCTCAAAATAAATAAATAAGTATCAGTCCTGCCTTTAACCAAAATACGTTCCCTTCCTAGCCTTGATGCTGTGGGTATTGATCAAGCCTGAGATGAGTCTGGGAATCCTCATGGCCTGTAAGCCATCACTCCCCCTTTTGGGTTTGGTTCTGATCGCATTCAAAGATGCAGCTTCCTGGCTGGGAGCAGTGGCTCATGCCTGTAATCCCAGCCAAGGTGGGAAGATCACTTGAGCCAAGGTGGGAGGATCGCTTGAGCCCAGGAATTCAAGGCTGCAGTGAGCCATGATGGCACCACTGCACTCCAGTGACAGAGTGAAACTCTGACTCAAAAACAAAAAAAAAGACACAGCTTCCACCTCTGCCTTAATCCCTCCCCTAGTCTCATTTTACATCAGATCCTCGTCACCCAGGCCACACTGACTAGACACCTCCAGGCCACCTAGAGCCTGTCCCATCCCTGGCCTGGGTCCTCCTTCATGCCCAGGGGTCACAGTGTGGAACCCAGAAGCTATATCAAGCCTATAAAGAAGCTACAGTTGGCCAACATGGTGCTTCTTAGAAATCCAAGTAAGTTTACTATATTTAAGTCGGGAACTATCAGATTAAAATGTGAAATTTTGGCCAGGCACAGTGGCTCACGCCTGTAATCCCAGCACTTTGGGAGGCCGAAGCAGGCGGATCACGAGGTCAGGAGATCAAGACCATCCTGGCTAACACGGTGAAACCCTGTCTCTACTAAAAATACAAAAAGAGTTAGCCGGGCGTGGCGGCATGCACCTCTAGTCCCAGCTACTCAGGAGGCTGAGGCAGGATAATGGCATGAACCCGGGAGGCGGAGCTTGCAGTGAGCTGAGATCGCACCACTGCACTCCAGCCTGGGCAACAGAGCGAGACTCTGTCTCAAACAAAAAAAAGAAAGAAAGAAAGAATAAAAAATGTGAAATATTGGTTCCTTTTGAGAAATCATCAGCTGTGACAACACAGAACACTCATTTCTGTGGGCTGAGCAGTGGTTTTCCCCTTTAGATAAGTAATAAACTTTCTAGTTTTCCACAGTCCCCACTCTTCCCTATTGTCTTACACCAGGCCTGCTTCTCTCTTTCCCCTTTCCTGCCTGGACCCTGTAGGAATTTGGATTTGGGACCTCTGCCAGACTCCCTACCTTCTTCCCAACAGTGCTGGAATCCAACCCCATGTGAACACATCTCCTAAACTCCCAAGTGAGTTTGTCTGACTCAGTCTCAAGTGCTCTCAAAAACAGGTTTGAAACTATTACACTCCTGCCCCAGCATCACCCCTTGATCATCCCCAGTCATCTCGCCCATCCCTGGAAATCAGGTTTCCACAGGATCCTGGCACGATTCCTCTTCCCAGTATTTCCTGTTGCTGAGGCTCCATCTCCACATGCCTGGTATTAGGCAAGCTTGGATTCCCAAATTTCCTTCCATTTCCAATCTTCATTCAAGAGATTGTTGAATACAACAACAAAATAACTGTCAAATGTGACTTTTACTGCCACCAATTTTATTGAATTGAGCACATACTACCTGCCAAGCACTGTGCTGAGTCCTCTATGTCATGTCCCCAGATTCTCCTGACAGCCCAGTGATGGAGGAGTTAGACTGTTATCCTGGTATTCCAGATGAGAAAACTGAGGCTCAGAGAAGTAACTTGCCCAAGGTCACAAAGCAAGGACATGGGAGAGCCAGGACTGGAAGCCAAGTTTGTCAGGCTCCAGAAATGCAGCCAGCCGAGTGGGAACCCCTCAGTGTCCCCTGGCTGCCCCCCTGCTCCTCAGCCTCCCCAGAGGGTCTCCCACCTAACACGGGGGTTATAGACGATAACACTCTTCATCTCACACAAATTCAGCACCGGCCAGTGACAGAGTACTTGGGTCCCTGCCACCCCC
Source organism: Gorilla gorilla gorilla (assembly GCF_029281585.2). NCBI lineage: Eukaryota > Metazoa > Chordata > Mammalia > Primates > Hominidae > Gorilla > Gorilla gorilla. Next base: position 23,674,546 of record NC_073242.2, on the reverse strand, counting down.
AAACCAGAGTCTTTATAGTGAAAAACAATCCCCAGCATCAAAGACAGGCAGATCCTAGGTCATCACTTAATCCCAGACACAGGCAGCTAAGAGGAAAGGAAGCACAGGTGAGAGAGATGGAGGAGGGGGGAGGGAGGGAGGGAGGGAGGAAGGAAGGAAGGGAGGGAGAGGGAGAAAAGAAAGAAAAAGAAAGGAAGAAAGGAAGAAGGAAGGAAAGAAAGAAAGAGAAAGAAAGAAAGAAAGAAAGAAAGAAAGAAAGAAAGAAAGAAAGAAAGAAAGAAAGAAAGAAGGGAAGGAAGGGAAGGGAAGGGAGGGAGAGAGGGAGGGAGGAAAAGAAAGAAGGAAGGAAGGAAAGAAAGAAAGAAAGAGAGAGAAGGAAAGAAAGAAAGAAAGAAAGGAGGGAGGGAGGGAGGGAAAGAAAGAAAGAAAGAAAGAAGGGAGGGAGGGAGGGAAAGAAAGAAAGAAAGAAAGAAAGAAAGAAAGAAAGAAAGAAAGAAAGAAAGAAAGAAAGAAAGAGAAAGAAAAGTCTCTCTCAGTCTGAATGGGCTGTGCAGCTTTGCCCACAGGTGGGCTGAAATCTGGTTGGGCTGAAGTAAAACTGCAGGAATAAGGAAGCTGAAATGAGGCACACAGAGAGAAAACACAAGCTAACAGCATCCACAGAGGAGAAAGGAAAAGCAAATTGCAAGTTCAGACTGTGTCATCCCTGGGCATTTACAAGCTATGAAAGCTCCTGAGGCTCTACTTCCCATGGGGTAGGTAGGCAAGGTTAAATTGAAGGTCCCAGTTGGAAATACCCTCAGAACAGAGGGAAATTAACAAGCGCAGGCTCCAGAGTTAGCTGTGTGACCTCAGGGAAGTGACTTAACCGCCCTGAGTCTCTGGTTCCTCAGCCATAAAATGGGTCCAATAACAGTATCCATTTTATAAAACCTCAAGCACAGTGTCCTGCACACAGAACATAAAACCTCTTGATTTTATTATTCCCAAGAGAAAAAATCATCATGGCAACATTTCTCCAGCTTCAGTCATGAGCTGTCATAACTTTGCATGCCTGCATTCAACCTGTAACAGTATTAGGTAGGTGCAAAAGTCATTGTAGATTTTACCATTGAAAGTAATGGCAAAAACCGCAATTACTTTTGCACCAACATAATATTTAATTGATATTTTTCTTCAATTCAGTACTGCCATTTTTATTTAAATAAACCTATTTTAAAAAATGAAACTAAGAGTGTGAACTCATGGGATCAATATGCAAACTGCCTTTTCTAATGCACCTTAAAATGCAGTAGACAATTTAAAATTTTTAAATGAAAATTTTAAATGTTCATCCCGACAGTTTCTGTTGAAAAGCTGTGGAGAAACAGAGACACATATTCCTGGTGGGTGGGCCAATTGGTGTCATCCTGTGGGGGCGATTTGGCACTACCTATCCAAAGTACAAATGCTTTTGTAAAATTACAAATTCTTTTCACCTTTGATTCCATCACGTTGGACGAAGGTAAAATAACCTGCATACCTAGGAAGTAATATACAGATACAGTTATTCACTGAAGCCCTGTTTAGGGTAGCATAAGATTTAAACATGCTAAGTGTCACTGGGAAGGGGTTGTTTAAATAAATCATAGTGTAGCCACATAATGGAAGACTACTCAGGTATAAAGTACAATGAGGAAGTTCTCTGCATTAATATGGAAAAAATCTCATTTTTTTTTCTTTTTTTTTTTAGGCAAGGCCTCACTTTGTCACCCAGGCTGGAGTGCAGCAGTGCAATCTCGGCTCACTGCAGCCTCAACCTCCCAGGTTCAAGCAATCCTCCTGCCTCAGCCCCCCAAGTGGCTGGGACTACTGGTGCGCGCTACCATGCCTAGTTACTTTTTATATTTTTTGCAGAGACAGGGTTTCGCCATATTAGTCAGGCTGGTCGCCTGAGCTCAAGCTCAAGTGGTCCGCCTGCTTCGGCCTCCCAAAATGCTAGGATTACAGGCGTGAGCCACTGCACCCGACCAAGGTTGTATTTTTTAAGTGAAACAAACAAAAAAAGATGCTGAAGTGTGTATATTACATGGTACCTTTTGTGTGTGTGAGAAAGCGAGGTGCAATAAGTTAAGTATGTATCCTTTCTTTTTAAAATTATTTTCAGAGACAAGGTCTCACTATGTTGCCCAGGCTGGAGCACAGTGGCGAGATCATAATTCGCTGGAGCCTCAAACTTCTGGGCTCAAGTGATCCTCCTGCCTGAGCCTCCTGAGTAACTGGGGAAAGTCGACTCTTAATTACACCTCTGGCAGGATACACCAAAAAAAAAAAAAAGAAAAAAAAAACCTAATACAAGTGTTCATCTATGGAGGCAAGAGAGAATAAAGTAGACAGAGAGTAAAACTTCTCAGCACAGACTTTTCTATACTTTTGATGTGAAGTAGAATATTTTAGGGTTTATCTGGGTATTACAAAATTCTCACCTCTTGTACTACCACCGTGAGTAACACATCAGTACTGCCATGCCCACAACTGCAAACAAAAGGCCAAAAATTTGCAAAAGACAAAAAAAGTAGGGAAACCTTAATTGAGACTGAGTGGATGGAGATTGTCTGAGCATGAAAAGTGGAGAATGTTAGAAGCTGTAATTACACACGCATGGCACAGTTGAAAAGGGGACACTATAATTTGGTGACCATCTTTCATTTTGTTCCTGGAGAGGAGAATGAATAGAGCCAATAACACCATGTAAACACTTGTGTGTTGGGTGATGATTTGCTTCAACCGTCTGATACACCCTGCCCTCTTCTAACCCCGCCCCTTTGGTGAATACGTAATTATTCCATTTGAAGGATAAGCTTCTATTGTATAAACTTTGGCAGAATTTAAAATACCATTTCCTGGGTTAAGATCTGCACTGCAGTCCATGTCAATATAGGGGTGAATTAGTAGCCATATCTAAGCTTAACTCTTGGCTCTTCCAGTTATTAACTTTCTGACTCCAGGGAAAGTTATTTAACCCTTTTAAGTTTTCGTTTCCTTGTGTGGAAACTGGAATAATAATAATGCTTAATTCCTAGGTTAGTAAGAGTTCAGTGAGATACTGAGTGGAAACTGCATAAAGTTGCTGGTGAAAATGAACATTTAAGAAATGTTCTGCCGGGTCCGGCAGCTCACGCCTGTATTCCCAGCACTTTGGGAGGCCATGGTGGGAGGACTGCTTGAGCCCAGGAGTTTGAGACCAGCCTGGACAACATAGTAATATCTTGTCTCTATCTCTACAAAACATTTAAAAATTAGCCAGTTATGGGCCGGGCGCAGTGGCTCATGCCTGTAATCCCAGCACTTTGGGAGGCCGAGGTGGACGGATCACGAGGTCAGGAGATCGAGACCATCCTGGCTAACATGGTGAAACCCTGTCTCTACTAAAAAATACAAAAAATTAGCCGGGCGTGGTGGCGGGCACCTGTAGCCCCAGCTACTCGGGAGGCTGAGGCAGGAGTAGGGCATGAACCCAGGAGGTGGAGCTTGCAGTGAGCTGAGATTGCGCCGCTGCACTCCAGCCTGGGCCACAGAGCGAGACTCCGTCTAAAAAAAAAAAAAAAAATTAGTTACGGTGGCGCATGCCTATAGTCCCAGCTACTTGTGAGGATGAAGTGGGAGGATCACTTGAGGCCGGGAGTTCAAGGCTACAGCGAACCAGGATCGCACCACTGCACTCTAGCCTGGGTGACAGAGCAAGACCCTGCTTCCAAAACAAACAAAAAAAGGAGAAATGTTCACTGTTATCATTAATTTTGCCTGTTTTAAAATTCAAGTTTGTTTCTTTCAAATTATTTGTAACAAATTTTCCTGTGTATTATTTAAGGATATTAACCCTTCACCTATGATATATGCAGTAAATGTTTTCCCAGTTTCTCATTTGCCTTTTAATTTTGTCGATGTTCTTTTTTCAACACATAACGCATGTGCGTGTCTGTGTGTGTGTGTGTGTGTGTGTGCCTGCGTGTTTAATAAAGTGCAAATTTTTCCCTTTTCCTGTATGGTTTCTCTCTCTACTGTAGTATTTAGAAAGTCCTTCCTGATATTTTCTGGTAGTCTTTTATGGTTTCACTTTTTTACATTGAAATCATCATTTCACTTGGCATTCATTTCAGCATGAGCTCTCAAGAAAGACCTTTATTTCTACTCTTAATGTTTAGACATTAAATGTATGAAATGCATCTTTTCCCTGCTGATTTGAAATGCCTCTTTTATGATACACAAATTTCTTATGTATTCTTGGCTCATTTTTTAATACTGTCTTATGCTCCACTGATCTGTCTCTCTCTCCCCACTGTTGCACCATACCATAGTATAAGCTCTTGGTATCTAGAGGCACACATCTTTATACCCACTGGCCCCTCCCCTAGCATTCCTGCTTGCTTTCAGATTTTTCTTGGTTATTCTTATCCATGTATGCTCCCAGGTTGTGCTGGAAATGCCAATCATTGGCTGCTTGACTTATTGACCCTTCTAGAAAAATTCCAACCTACAGCACCAGCTCAGTGGACAGTAAAGCATCTGACCTCATACTTCCAGCCAATGCTGAACAGACCAAGGTTGGGTCAGTGATATGAAATTTATGAAGGAAGAACTGGGCCAATCAGAATTTAGAATAAGGAATTTGTGCAGAGCTGGGTGCTGTGGCTGAGCTAAGGGGTGAGGTGGGATGTGATATAGAACCACGGCTGCCAGGAGAAAAACAGACTGGGGGAGCTAGGGGTGGAATTCACATGTAATTTGAGCCTTCTTGTGTTTTTCCAGAAAAGATTTTTCCCCCATAAACTCTTCTTAGTTGGGGCCTAAGTATTTATTCCTAGGTATTTTACCTCTTTATTGCTATTTTAACTGGGATTTTTTCAATTTTGTTTTAACTGGTTGTTGCTAAAATACAGAAAAGTTATTGTCATTTATATCTTTATTTTATAACCAGACATTCTTGGCAAAGGGTATCTGATTATTTTCTTGGGTCTTCTTGGTAGACAACATTTGCCATCCATGTTAAGTGAGTCTTTTCTGCTTGGAGATTTATACCTGTTGTTTCAACGAGTGATCTTAGTTCCTTAGCCAGGCCAGCAGCTCTTAGCCCGGGTATGCCAGCCTCTGTAGCATACCTGAAAATGTCTTCCAGAGATGTATTTCTAGCTTTCACCATGACCACCCAGGCCGCTGGGTGAAACTCACAGCCATGGTGAGCCACGATTTTGATGGGGAATACTGTATTCTCAAAACATTGGTTAAAAGCTGGGAAGAAATGGTGACCTTGGGCCAGCTCTCTTGATGTTATCCCTAGTTAACCTTAACTGTCTAGGAACAACAACCCTAGGGGGAGCTAGGATAATAACCCTAGGGGTAGTTATCCCTAGGGGATAACAATATTTGTTTTGTGAGGTTGTTCTAGGGAATGAATTACCCACAACCTTTAAAACAGCTGCCTGACACAGAGCAGGCACTCAATAAGTACAAGCTATTATTATTAACTATTAATTATTAATTATCACTGCTCAGGGCATCCCTGTGCCTACTGAGTTGTGACTTTTCCCAATAAACCTTATATGTATTTCCACTTCTTGGACTTCAGCCTTGATTTCCTGTGCCAATTCCCTCTACTACAGCTATAAGCCATTCATTTATTTAACCATTTAGTCACCAAATATTCGTTGAGCACCTTCCCTATGTCAGTCTAGTTGGGGAAAACAATAAAGAAGCATAAACCAATGTACACTTCCAACAGCTGCAAAGGAGACACTCAGCGCTTAGACAATTTACAAGGAGAGAGTCGGCTGGATAGAGTCAGGAGGGCTTCCCTGAGAAAGTGAAGTTTAAACTGAAATCTTAAGGAATTAGAGGGTGTAACCAGGCGATGGCCACCTAGCTGGGGCTCTGCCCCATGGGAAGGGAGTAACTGCTCCACTGCATGAGGTTCAGAGTCAACCCAGGTAGACCTGGCTGACACCACGCCACCTCCACCTGCTGGCTTCAGGCTCTGCCTCAACCCCCGTGACCTGTTCCCAGCTTGGACCCCTCAGCCAAAAGACCCTAGCCCCACTGAGAGGGAGTTTAGCATGAGAACAGGGGTCAGATTCTATAGCTGGAATGTGCAAATTCAACACCAGCTCTGGTAATTTCCAGTCGTGCAGCCTTGAGCAAGCTACTTGAGTCATATAAGCCTTGATTTTCTCACCTGTAAAATGGAGAGAAGAGCTGTCACATGGAGAGAAATGACAGTGCTGGAGCAGGCATTGCAAGGCCAGACTGTCTGGGATTGACTCCCAACTCAATGACCTCCCAGCTGTGTGACTTTGGACAGGTTACCTAACCTCTCTGAGCTTCAGGGTCCTCATCTTTAAAATGGAAATAAGGCCAGGCGCGGCAGTTCACACCTGTAATCCCAGCATTTTGGGAGGCCAAGGCGGGCGGATCACTTGAGGTTAGGAGTTCGAGACCAGCCTGGCCAACATGGTAAAACCCCATCTCTTCTAAAAATACAAAAATTAGCTAGCTGGGCACGGTGGCAGGTGCCTGTAATCCCAGCTACTTGGGAGGAAGCTGAGGCAGGAGAATTGCTCGAACCCAGGAGGTGGAGGTTGCAGTGAGCCAAGATCATGCCATTGCACTCCAGCCTGGGTGACAAGAGTAAGACTCTGTCTTAAATAAATAAAAGGAAATAATAATCACACTAAATCCTCATAGGATTATGAGAATTTAATGGATTAATATTTGTAAAAGACTCAGCACAGTGCCTGGCACATCATATATATACTATGCAAGTGTTTGCTGAATATAATGAGCCTGCTTTCTAGATTTGTACAGATTAATGAAATCACAATGATGACGCTTAGCTTGGCACAGTGACTGGCATGTAGTATCCATATGATAAATGTTAGCTTAGAATAAAAATGACATCTGTGATCTTGGGCAAGTCACTGCCATGGTCTGGTCTCAGTTCCTCCTTCTGAAAACAAAGGGGTTAGGCTTGGTATTCCCCAGGGGGCCTTCGAGTTCTGGTGGAGGCTGTTCACAGAGTGAGCCCCACCTTTTCCTGTGCAGGCCGGGTTGTGCATTCATTGCTCAGGGTGTACAGTAGTTTCAGGGAATAGTCACATGGCAACGGATCACACCCACATTATAAATAAATCCTCCATCACCCACAAAACCACACCCATCTCCTCCCCTCCCCACCCCCTCCCCCCGCAGTGCCGTAAGCCAACCAAGGGAAGTGGTCTGAGCACCCCTTTTTGCTAAGTGGGGGGTCCCATAAATGCAAGATCACAACATAAGATTATTCAACTTGCAAAGCCGCTGCCAGCTTGGTTTCCAGGTGCAGCCCTGGATGCCCAGCTTCCTGACAGCACCTTCTGTCACAGAAGCTCTCAGCACACCCAAGTCTGCATTTCAGAAGAGCAGAAAGATCCTCTGTATAGAAGGACACGGTGAGTTTGTGAATTACAGAGGAGCCTCCCATTCCTGCAAAGGACACTGCTGGAGCAAATGCCTGCCAGGTGGCCATCTGCACCGGGGACTCTGCACACAGCAAGTCCAGGCAGGCTCTGATCCTCATGACCGCTAGAAACAACGACCCTGAGCCAGCAGGCCCGCATAGACAAGGGCCCTAACTGAGGAAGGTGAATTCTGTGCAGGCCAACTCTGATGTCTATACTTTTTTTTTTTTTTTTTTGCAATTCCACATCTCACCTTTCATCTTTTACCAAGAACCTCACTAGGACGCCACTCTGCTGAACAGACAGGTATTGAAGAGCTATTATGTTCATGCAGCATCCTAGGTGTGGAGTGATCAAACAACGGATGCCAACCCCACCTTCAGGGATTTACAGATCCCAGCAGGGGGTAATAATTACTAGTGCAGTAACAGCTACCACATACAGCACTCACCATGTGCCAGGCACTGTTCTAAGCGCCTTACATATTATGAACTAATTTGATCCTCAACGACCATGTAAAACAGGTTTTTGACTATTCCCATTTTATAGGGGAGAAAACTGAGACACAGAGAAGTTAAGTAACTCGCCCAAGGTCACACAGCTAGTGATTCATTTTTATCCAGAATCTGGGTTCTTTGTCACCATGTAAGTAAATATTAGGTTGGTGCAAAAGTAACTGTGCTTTTGCCATTATTTTTAATTACTTTTAACTAATTACTATTGCACCATTATTTGCAATAGCAAAAACCGCAATTACTTTTGCACCAACCTAATATTTAGATGTCCCTAAGATATGTGACAGCAAGAAGAGGTATGTGGTGTGCTGAGTACAAAATATTGGAAATGGGCCTGGTCAGGGAGGTCAGGAAGGGCTTCCCTGAGGAAGTGATGCTTGAGCTGCAGTCTAGAGAACCAGCGTGAGTTGACCAAGGCCCTTAACCCTGCATGCAACTGAGAGGTTCTGAATCAATCAGAGATTTGGACTTAGTTGGTCTGGAATGGGTGCAGACACTGCATTCAGTTAAAAAGCCCTGAAGAAGATTCTACAACGCAACTAGGATTGAGACCCACTGAACTCACAGGGAAGAAAAGAGAGAAGAGTATCTCAGCCAAGGGAGAAGTATGTGCAAATGCCTGGTGGCAGGAGGAACAGAGGAGTGAACGAAGGTACTCAGAGTGGTCAAGCAAAGGCTGGAGGGACCCTGACGCCAGAGCACGCAGGGCCTCATGAGTAGGACAATCATATCCTGTATCTTCCAACGGGGACTCTTGTGAGGATGACAAGGGCACCAGCCTTGTGGTACGCTGACGCAACAGAACAAACCAATTTGGTTTATAGGCAAGCTTGGCAGAGGAGGACGTATGTCCACCCTGCTTCGCAGCCACTTCAAAGAGTATTTACTTTGTCCCAAGAACAATGGGAAGCCATTGATATGTTTTCAGCAAAGAGGATGACATGATCACATTTGGTTTTTAGAAAGGTGTGGAAAGGGTAGGCCAGCGAGACAGAGAGGAAGCAGGGAGACAGGACCAGAGGCTACTGGTCCGGAGAGGGTTAGTGGAGTTGAACAAGGGTCCTCTCAGTGAGGATGGGACATGGTGGCTAAGAGCAGGCTCTAGAGCCAAACTCAAATCCAGACTCTGCTTATTAGTTATGTGACCTGGCAAGTCAGTTCACTTCTCTGGGCCTCAGTTTCCTCCTCTATAAAATGGGTGTTAAAAAAGCATCTTTCTCATAGGGTGAGGATTAAATGAGTTAGTATACATCAATCACTTAGAACAGCACGTGGCATATGATAGGTGCTACATACATGTCAGCTATAATTATTTAGGAGGCACTATAGGATTTGGCCATGGAGAGAAAATGAGGGTGAAGGAATGTTTGGGAACACAGAGGAAGATGCCCCAAGAATTGATCACTGCTCAGTGGAATTTGGGAGATTCACAGTTAAGGGGTGAAAAGGATCAAAGGCAGAAAGTTTCATGAGGAAAGGCTGAGATGCAGCATTAAGGAGTGAAGCCAGGACCTAAAGACCAACATTGAAGGCAAAAGCAGGTTCAGGCCTCTGGGTCAAGCAAACATTTCTATGATATGCTAGGCACTGTTTTAACCTCTTTGCATAGGTTAACTTATTTAATACTCACCCTAAGAAGTAGTATATTATCATCTTCACCTTGTAAATGAAGAAACAGGAACAGAGAGGTCAAGTGACTTATTTAAAGTGCACAGCTAAGGTGGGACACAATGGTTCATGCCTGTAATCCCAGCACTTTGGGAGGCTAAGACCAGGAGTTCAAGACCCATCCGGGCAACATAGCAAGACCCCATCTCTACAAAAAAATTTAAAATTAGCCAGGTGTGGTGGTGTATGCCTGTGGTCCTAACCACTCAGGAGGCTGAGGTGGGAGGATCACTTGATCCCAGGAATTGGAGGCTGCAGTGAGCTATGATTGCACCACTGAACTCTGGCCCCAACAACAGAGTGAGATCCTGTCTCAAACAAAACAAAATAAAACAAAACAATGAAAACAATGATACACAGCTAGTAGGTACCAGAGCCAAGATTGGAGCCCAGGCAGGCTAGTTCCAAAGTCCACACTCTTTATTAACTTGCAAGGCCACAAACCTCAGCCTATGCATTTCACTCTGCTGTCATCCACAAACTACCCCTGAAAGTATCGGAAGGAATTGTTTAAAAATGGGATAAAATCTATTTCAGCCCAGAAACCAGGGAAAGGTACCAAGCAAATGCCAGAAATGCTTTTCAATAGATAGAAACAGTGAGACTGGAATTGTGGGAAGGACGGCCTGGCCCGGTTCTTCTTACCCTACCTGCAATTTAAAAAAAAAAATAGAGTGGTGTCTGGGCATGGTGGCTCATGCCTGTGTAGTTCCAGCACTTTGGGAGGCCAAGGTGGGAGGATTGCTTGAGCCCAAGAGTTTGAGACCAGCCTGGGCAACATGATGAAACCCCATCTCTACAAAAAAATTTAAAAATCAACCAGGCGTAGCAGCACATGCCTGTAGCCCCAGCTACTTGGGAGACTGAGACAGGAGGATCACTTAAGCCTGGGAAGCAGAGGCTGCGGTGAGCCGTGATGGTACCATAGCACTCGTAGGCGACACAGTGAGACCTTGTATCAAAAAGAAAAAAAAATTGAGTGGCAAGGTCTGACTAAGGGAGTAGGTAATTGACCAAATATAAGTGAAGGTGAGTCTAACAGGAGCCTATGAACTCACTGGCAGCAGCAGGCACTTGAGCAATATTTAAAATGATGAATTCTCCTCCCAAAACCTGCAGGAGAAGCAAGTGGCTTCCAGGCTCACCTGCAGATCTCACTGGACACGAAGAGGGTGCTAAAGGACAGCAGGGGGCGCTATAGCCACTGACGCCTAACTAAGGATATGTCCCAGCCAATTTAGACCTCAGACACCAAGAGAGAAAAAAGACTTCTGCATTCTTTAAAAGCTCCCTGCCTTGGACTATTGCACACTCTCTACTCTCCAAAGAAAGCCCATTTGACTAAATTTACATTTTCCCTTCTCCCCTCCGATGTGGGGTGGGGGAGACCTTCCACTGACAGTCCCCACCTACGAATGCAGAAGTTGTAAACCGGAGGTTCACAGAAGGAATCCAGTCCAAAAATGTGTTTAAAATACACCACAGTTGTAATTCTTGAATTCTCTGTCAAAATCTAAATTTAGGGGATTTCAGATTTCTCTGGAAAAAAATGGGAAAACTTAGACCTTCATCCTTTAAACAGCAGGAATTAGAAAACGGAGCTGAGTGCCGCTGCCCCTTTCAGATAGGGTGTTCATGGGCCAATGGGACATGCCTGTGGTCACACACGTCACTCATTCACCCACCTGCCTGGCCCCTGCTGGCTCTGAAGCTGGACATCCTGATGAACAGGATGCTATGTGTCCTTTCAATATCATGTGGCCACATACACACACACATATGAAAGAAACCAGCCAGACACAAGAGACGGTCTACTCTATAATTCTATTTTTTGGTTTTTGTTTGAGATGGAGTCTTGCTCTGTCACCCAGGCTGGAGTGCAGTAGCGTGATCTCGGCTCACTGCAACCTCAAGCGATTCTCCTGCCTCAGCCTCCTGAGTAGCTGGGATTACAGATGTGCACCATCATGCCAGGCTAGTTTTCGTATTTTCAGCAGGGACGGGGGTTCTGCCATGTTGGTCAGGCTGGTCTCAAACTCCTGACCTCAAGTGATCCCCCCTACCTCGGCCTCCCAAAGTGCTGGGATTACAGATGTGAGCCACCGGGCCCAGCCTAGTTTTGTTTTTTAAGTGCTCAAAAGCAGGCAAACTGTTTTCCATAGTATCTGCAATATTTTATATTCCTGCCAACAGTGTACAAGGGTTCCAATCTCTCCATGTCTTTGCCAACACTTGTGTTTTAAAAAAAAAAAAATAGGCCAGGCGTGGTGGCTCCCACCTGTAATCCCAGCACTCTGGGAGGCTGAGGCAGCAGAATCACTTGAACCCAGGAGGTGGAGGTTGCAGTGAGCCAGGATCACGCCATTGCACTCCAGCCTGGGCAACAGAGCAAGACTCCATCTCAAAAAAAAAAAAAATAGTCATCCTAACAAGTGTGAGATAATATCTCATTGTGGTTTTGATTTGCATTTGCCTGGTGATTAGTGATGTTTAGCTTTTTAAATTTTCATATGCCTTTTGGTCATTTGTATGTCTTCCTCGGACAACTGCCTATTCAAGTCCTTAGCCCGTGTGAAGGTTCCTCAAAACATTAAAAATAGAACTACCACATGATTCAGCACTCTCACCTCTGGGTATTTACCCAAAAGAATTGAAATTAACATCCTGAAGAAATGTTAGCAGTTCCATGTTCATTGCAGCACTCTTCACAACAGCTAAATGTGGAAGCAATCTAGGTGTCCACTGACGAACAAATGGATAAGGAAAATGTGTTTATGCATATGATGGAATATTTTTCAGCCCCCCAAAAAGAAGGAAGTTCTGCAATGAGACAACATAGATGAACCCTGAGGACATTATGGTAAATGAAAAACACTAGTCACAGGAAAACAAATACTAGATGATTCCACTTACGTAAAGTAACAAAAATAGTCAAATTGATAGAGAATCAGAGTGAAAGGGTGGTGGCTACAGCCTGGAAGAAGGGCAAAATGGGGAATTACTTACCAATGGGCATCAAGTTTCAGTCAAGCATGATGAATAAGCCCCAGAGATCTGCTGTCTCGTACTGCATCCATCATCAACAATGATGCATTTTACACTTAAAACTTTGTTAAGAGGATAGATTTCATGTTACGTGTTCTTTCCAAAATAAAATAAAATAGATCACTGGGGGTGAGGGGAGAAGCAGCCAAAGGATTGCTGGTCTGGTAGTGGTTATTTTGATGGATGGGGAGGGACGTGTAGAGATTAGAAGGAGCACAAAAGGGCTTCTGGGGCTCTGCTTACAAAGAAAAATTCACTGTGTGAGAATTCATCAAGCTGGACACTTTTCCCGTACAATAAACAGTTGTCAAAAACTGTGTGACCAGTCCAGACTAAAACCAGCACCCTTGATTCCAAATTCTAAACTCCTAGAAGAGGCCAATTTGATCCTGTTTGGGAGAGATGTCCACATGCATCTGGACCAAATCAGGCCAAGGCTGTAGGGTCACAGACCTTTGGCAGTGCATATCTGGAAAGGCAGCTCTCAGGGAAGAAAGTTGCCTGCTTCAGGAACATTTGTGCAGGTACACAGGGTTGAGGTCTACCAGGCAGTTTGAGGTACTAGGTAAGAGCACAGCCCCACGGGCCAGAGGGCCTAGAGCTGGACCTCTCACAAGTGACCTTGAGCAAGTCATTTAGTCTCTGAGTACCTCAGTTTCCTCATCTGTGAAATGGAATTATAACAATGATAACCTATCTCACAGGGTGTAATGAAGAATGAAGAATTATTATATGTAAAGTGTTTAGGACAGAATTATATCTATAAATGCTGGCTCTTAGTTTTTTTTGTTTTTTGTTTTTTGTTTTTTTTTGAAAAAGAATACCAAGGCATCCTAGAATCCTAGACCACTGGAGGTGGGGGAGCCCTCATGAGGGCATGAACCTCATGAACACAAAAGAGCAGAGACAGAAAGAAGACTAGGAAATGTGAGGTCTCTTGAGTCCAGAACCACGGCCTTTCACATCCTTTCTGGCTGCCTCTCTCCAAGGTCATCTGCCTTTTGATTTCTCCATTTGCCCCCAGGCCTGCAGGCTCCAGAAATTACGGTCTTCTGGGAAATTGTGAGGCTGGTCCTGCCTCCCAACTAGGAGAAGCCACAATAATTTATAGATGGGACGCATCAGCTTCATTCAAGTCCCAGCAGCTCGCCTCTCTGTGCACGGTTGGTTTCTGTTCTCTGGCCTTCCAGCATTATGGATTTGCTTCTTCCTCCACAGCATGCAGCTCTGTGTCTTCATGACAGTGAGGGACAAAGGGATGTTTGGAAGCAATTCATTCTGACCTTTACAAGCGGGTTCTGCATTGCAGAAGCAGTCAGCCCGTGGCAAATGAGAGCAGAAGAATCATGCAGAATTCACTTGACAATCAAGAGAACTGCATTTTATCACATTGCCATCATTTTATCAGCCCCTCTCTCCAACCAGCCCATGGGAGATGCCTTTCCATTCTGCAGAAAGCAAGATAAATGCATGCAATTCCAAAAATAAGGATGGACTTTTGAAATGCACAATCTAAGACTTGAAAGGATCATTGGTGGCAATAATATTAACTAGCATGTCCTATGTGCCAGTCACGGCATGAAGCTCTTACCATCTAGGTTAACTCATTTAATCCTCACGTGGACCCTATGAGGTGGGTGCCATTTTATCCTCTTTTTATAGATGAGGAAACTGAAGCAGGGAGGTTAGGTAACTAGCCCAAGATTATCAGCTAGTTAGTGGCCAAACTGGAATTCAAACTCAGTCATTCTGGTTTCAGAGCTTTTATACATATTGCCTTACATTGGCTTCTAAACCCAGCTATCCATCAGAATTACCCAAGAACTTTTTAACACATGGATTCCCAGGTCCTGATCTCTATCTCTTCAGGTGAAGCCTGTCATCCAATCTCTCTGCAATCTGCAATGTAGCATTTAGAAATTGTAGCAAACACGTTGTTTCAATTGGTGCAACATCTATGCTTTCTTCCCCCTCCCCGCTCCCCGCTCCCCGTATCAGTACTTCGATTCTCCTTTGAAAAGCCATCCTACCCCTACAGCGTTTAGTCTTTGAAAGAACATTTTAAAAGCCCGACCCAAGAGTTTTTAGGCAACTTGAGCTCGGCCAGATAATCTCTCTCCTTCTGGAATTTGAATTTAGGCTGAATGTAACACAAGAACCAAAATCAGATAGAGCTGGTCTGGTTGTTCAAGTTTTCTTTCAATGCTCTGAAGGATGCCACATCTTTTCCAATGAATTCCTTTCCAACTTACGTTAACCAAAGATGGTTTCTGTTGCATGCAACAAAACAACAGAAGCTCGTAGAACCACCAACATGGTAGAAACCCACATCTACCACAGCTATGCCCTCTACAGCATGCCTGGCACTTGAGCTTTACTATCCTCGGATGGGGAGCTAATATTATTATGTAGCAACCAGTTGGTCAGTATGGGCTGTTCTTCCTTAGCCTGCACAGATGGACCTCAGTCCTACTTCTCCTTTAGAACTACACCACAAAAATTATATACAAGAGCTCTTTGGACATTTGATGACAGTGTAACCTCTGAGCTAGAGAGGCCAATCCTCGAGTATCTCCAGACTCCTTCTAAGGCATCCTCTTGGCATTTGGTATCGCCCACGAGAACTTCTGTGTGGATGCAGAAGCTATGGACTGCAGTGTTATGTGAACAGGATGTGATTTCAGCAGGATGGTGCACTTTCAGATGTAGGGAGATAATAGATAAGTGAGAGAGGGAAGAAGGGAGGAAGGGAGGAAGGGAGGTGGAGACTGTATCCTTTAGACTAAATTGCCCCTGACATTACTTATCCTTGAGAGATGCAAATGGGTCTTTTGGTCCAGGTGATGGTCATCCCAAGAGAGATGTTCAACCCTCATTGCTGCTTTGCTCCCTGGAAGGAGCATTATTTTTGAAAGTTCACTGTGGGTGTCCCCACTTGGGGTTATGTAAGACAGAAGAAACCAGGCATTGAGAAAAGTGCACTTGACTGTTACGTTGCTTTACTGAGCCAAGGAGACCGGATGACACCAAGAGGAGGAAGTGAGCCTTTGCCCAGAAGATCAAGGTGGTCTTCCTGCCACTCACACTGAGGCAGGAAATGGACAGGGCCTTGTTGGCAGAGCCAAGACTCCCCTTCTCTGGGGCCAAAAATGAATTGAAGTCAAGACTTATCAGAGGCCGGAATCTTATTAGAAGCACCTGAAGATGCTCAGTCCAGGAACTGAGCTGACTCCCAGCTGATGGAGGACCTCAAGAGTAACCACATTTGGAAGGAACTGTAAGTGACTCCCGATTACGCCAGAACCGCCACTCAAGTTTGGTCCTCACTGAACTAAGTGGGAAACCTGAGTCTGCACTAGAGGTGGAGTGGCCCCAGAAACAAACAAAACTGGAGAAACCAGCTACAGAACATCCCAAAGTGACCTTCAGAGCTCTGCAGGTAACAAGTCTGTCATAAGACAGTGAACAGAATTAAGTACTCACGAAAATTTATTTAGGGAATGTGGCCTTTGGCTTTACATGTGTATATATTTTTATATTTTTAAATCTATCATACCTGACCTAATGTTTTGTTGTCTGCTTTTTTTTTTCATTTAGCAATATATTATGACTGCATTCCCAGGCCAATGGCATTTTAATCACTGTGACTTTTTATTAAAGTATAATTTACATACAGTAATGTACAGAGTTTAAGCATACAGTTTGATGAGTTTTGAAAAATGTGTACACCTGTATAGGCACCATCCCAGTCAAGACACAGAACATTCCCCGTATCCCTAGACACTGTGACACTGAATCACTGGCCAGCATTCCACCATATGAGTGTAATATATTTTACTTATATAAACTCTAATTGGTAGTGAGACTTGGGTCATTTTCAAAATTTTGATATTATAAATACTGATGCAATGAATATCACTCTAGATAAATCTATGCACTTATCCTGAAATGGTTTCTTACCAAAAATTCCTAGAATTGTCATTCTTAGGTCAAAATGATTAGATTTAGTAATTCTTAGATCAAAAACGTGTTTAAAGCTCTGGATATGTATGGAAAATTTGCTCTTTAGAAAACATATGCTAATTTGCCACTCACCAGTAATGTATTAGAGTTCATGTTTTCTCCTTCCCTGTTTTATGTTTTTGTTTAGTTTTGTTTATTTGAGACAGAATCTCACTCTGTTGCCCAGGCTGGAGTGCAGTGGTGCAATCACAGCTCATTGCAGCCTCCACCTCCCAGGCTTAAGTGATCCTCCCACATCAGCCTCCCGAGTAGCTGGGACTACAGGTGCATGCCACCATGCCTGGCTAATTTTTTCTTTTCTTTTTTTTTTTTTTTTTTTTTTGGTAGAGACTTGGTTTCGCCATGTTGCCCAGGCTGGTCTCAAACTCCTGAGCTCAAGTGATCTGCTGGGACACCTGCCCCCGTTTATGCTTTTTGTTTTGAGTCCTATTTCTTTTGATATCATTATTAAGACCATGTTTCATTTTTATATATGTATTTTCATGATATACTTTTGTCCCTTTTATTTTTAAAACCTGTGCTTTAAGCATCTTTTATACACTGCCAAGAGTTGTACATTGCTCATCCAATCTCATAGTCTTTGCCTTTCAGTAGAGAATTTCAATCCATTTACATTGGTTGGGTAATATTCTGCTATCACTTCTACCATCTAAATTTATGCTTTCCAGATTCCACGGTTCCTTGCTGGCATATTTTTATCTTTATTCCTATATTTTGTTATATTGATCATAATTTTCTTTGTTGTTTTATCTCTAGATTGTTTCCTCCACATTATTTGAACGCATAATGTCCGTGACAACAATAAAATAGCATTCACTATTTTATTTGGGATGTGTTCATCTAGACTCATGTATGAGACTGGCTTGTAGTTTACTTTTTATGCCAACTTTACTAGGTAATACCGGTTATTGTGGTTAAGCAAGCTTAAAATAATTAGTTATTACTTTCATCAGCGCATCAAAGTTTCTCCTTCACTCTTCTTATAACATACACTGCTCCTGGGTGAAAGGGATGCCATGGGATCCAGGTCTGAGGTTATAAGAGTTCGTTCTCCCAATGATAGAGAACCAACTCCATCAGAACATTTTCTGAGATCAATTATGAATGCAGGGAAGATGGCTGGGTGCAGTGGCTCACGCATGTAATCCTAGCACTTTGAGAGGCCGAGACAGGGAGATCACTTGAGGTCAGGAGTTCGAGACCAGCCTGGCCAATATGCTGAAACCTTATTTCTACTGAAAATACAAAAATTAGCTGAGTGTGGTGGTGCACATCTGTAGTCACAGCTACTTGGGAGGCTGAGGCAGGAGAATTGCTTGAACTCAGGAGGCAGAGGTTGCAGTGAACTGAGATCGTACCACTGCACTCCAGCCTGGGCAACAGAGCGAGACTCTGTCTCAAAAAAAAAAAAAAATGAATGCAGGAAGAAGGCTAATTCCTCCACTAGGGTTGCCATCTTTCCATGGGGTCAACTGTAACGATGTTTGCAGACATGTTCCATCTACAGCAGGAGCAAATGAGGCAAGACAAAGCAGATGCATCAGTCAGGGGCCCCACAGGAAACAGATGGCATACTAAAGTGAAGAGTGTTTAAGGAAGGTTCAATGAAAGGACTGTTTCTAAAGGTGTGGGCATGGTGTTGGGAAAGTATAAGTGATTGGAGGCTAGTAAGAGCCAGAGGACAAAGGAAGGGAGTAGCTCCTGGAACCCAGAAGGAGAGAATTACATAGAGAAGATTATCTGTAGAGGAGCGGCAACCTATAGTCAAAAGGTAGAGTGAAGATGACTCCATAATAAATACTGACTGACTCGGGGAGGGTCTCACTCTCCCCTCCCCAAGTCTCCTATTAGCCCCTCCCCTTGAGTCCAACCAGAGGTCAGGTCAGAGGGTAAGGGAGCCCCAGTTGAAGCAGTCATTATGGCTTAGTCTCTCAGAGAAAGCAGAGTGGATTGGAAGGGCAAACGAGGCATCTGGCACAGCAGATAAGGGTCAGTGTGGTAGACTGCACAATGGCCACCAGTGTCTCCCATCCCTGCATGCTCCTTGGCCATGTGACTTTGCTATTCTTCCCATCCAGAGATGAAGTTTGTTTCTCCACCCCAAATCTGGTCTTGTCCATAACCACTGTGACACAAACAAAGGCTTAAAAAACACCTGTGCTGGCCAGGTGCGGTGGCTCACACCTGTAATCCTAGCACTTTGGGAGGCTGAGGCAGGCAGAACACTTGAGGTCAGGAGTTCAAAACCAGCTGGCCAACATGGTGAAACCCCGTCTCTACAAAAAATACAAAAATTAGCTAGGCATGGTGGTGGGTGCCTATAATCCCAGCTACTCAGGAGGCTGAGGCAGGAGAATCACTTGTATCTGGGAGGGTTGCAGTGAGCCGAGATCACACCACTGCACTCCAGCCCGGGTAACAGAACGAGACTCCATTTCGCACACACACACACACACGCGCGCGCACACACACACACGCACACACACACACACGCACGCACACACACACATACACACACACACACACCTGTGCTTTGGGATTTCCCTCTCTTGCCATGCTTGGAACCATGAAACTAAGCTAGCCTGGTGGAGGAAAAGAAGACGCATGGAGGAAAAATGAAATGCCCAGATCAACAGCCTGCCAGCCCTCAGTCAATGCTAGCAAGGCTGTTCTAGGTAATCCAGCATCAGCCCAGCCACTAGCTGACCAAGACCCAGGACAGAGCCCAGCAGGGATCACCCAAATAAACCCAGGTCAGAAGAATCACCCAAGTAACCCACACAATCATGAGAAACCACAAATAACTGATGTTTCAAGCCACCAAATTTTGGAATGGTTTGTTACAGAGCAAAATAACTAACCAATAAAGCAGAAATGGAAAAGTATCTTGTAAGTACTGGAGCTTCAGTTCCAGCCTTTGAGGTCCTTGGTCCTGAAGCTCTTACTCTACTCCCAATGTCCTTCTCAGGAGTCAATGGGCCCTCTTTTCCTACTGCTAATTTGAGCTGGATTTCTCTCATTTTCATTTAAAAAAAATTGTAAAGCTTTATTTCTTCTTTGTAATCAGGTACAATTTTAAATGAACAGAAATTCTTCGTTGCTCTAAAATTTAAGAAGTTTTACCCATGAAACATATTTGTCTGGGGTTTTACGAGAAGAAAAGGTCCTTGAATAATGTTTTCATTTCTTTCTCAGTTATTTGCCTATTCTGGTTTTCGATTTCTTTTTGAGACAAAATTGACAATTTTACGAGAAAATCATCCATTTCAACCAGATTTTCAAACATGTTCTCACTTATTTACATACTTTAATGTATACATACATTTAGTACTTTCATTTCTGTTTTATCAAATCTTCAACATTTAACAAGTTTAACAAGTTTATGATTTTTAATCTATCTTATCACAAAGTGAGACTTGATCAAAAGGATAAGGTCAACATTAGTGTCTACCATCTTTAATTGACCTGATTTAGTGATGGAATTAGGAGAGCACAGGACCTAACAGTGGGTTTTACTCAGTAACTTGACTATAAATCATAAGAAATCATTTCTAAAGCCATAAAATGTTGAAAAAAGTATCTTTAGACAAACCAAAGAGTCCTTTTGTACTGCCTGCCCAGAGCCCCTGTTCAATAAAGTTGCTATTATTATTAGCTATTATTTCTTGGCAGGTCAGAGGGTAACCTGTATCCCTTATAGAGCAGGAGAGGCTCCTCCAGACATTACTAATGATTTTAAAACCAGGTATTGAGTGCCTTGTTTGTGCCAGACATTATTTTAGGGGTGGTTCAAGCAGTCTCCTATTGAATAGTTACCAAAAAAAAAACACTTTATTTAGGTATTATTTTCTCTATTTTAAAGACATAAACTGAGGGTCACAGAACTTAAAGTTATTTTCCCAAGGTCATTGGACCTTGGGACATAGCAGAGACCATTTGGAATTTGACACCAGCATTTTCTGGCTTCAAAGTTTGAGTTCTTTTCTTAGCACTGCATCACAGAATTTGAGGTTTGTGTGAAGTAATGGAAATGGAAACCGTAATCACCTCATAAGGGCATGCTCTGGGTGGAAGAATGTAGAGAATTATCAGTATATTCTTGATTATGGACCTAGGTGGAGCAATGGAAATGGCCTTAGCTACATGTACCAAGGGCTTACTATGCACTGTGCCAAGCGCTTTTATGTAAGGGCTTTGAAATTCATTTGTCTTTTGTTTGTGAACTCTTTCTCATTTTAAATATTTTTAAAATTATCACTATAAACCTATGTGGTTGGTACTAACATCCTATTTTACATATAAGGAAACTAGGGCATAGAGAAGTCGAACGACATGCCCAAGTTTTCCTAATGAGTATCTGGGCAGAATCAAGACTCAAATTCAGGTATGTCTGATTTCAGAGTCCGTGCTCTTAACCACCATTGACATGATCAATAAACTGCCACATTAACCACTTATAGCTAGAGGTGGTTAAGTCCACTGGCAATTGAGGCAGGGAATAAATTAGGTGCATTCTTTTGATGAGGCCATCTACGACTCTGAGCCACACTATAACATGCAGATTTTTATGAAGTCCAGTGTGATGGTCTCCAGGGGTTCTGTTCTGCTATGGCCTCTTGGGTTAACAGGATCTGCAATAGATTAACCATAGATACTTCCTCTCCAATGAGGGCACTGGAATCTATTTTTCTACCACTTGAATCTGGACTTGGCCAGAGACTAGCTTTTTAGGACATTAGCAAACATGATACAAAGGCTTAAAAAGCATTGGGGATGCTCTCTTGCTCTTCTTGGAGCCTAGAAACCACCATGTGAACAAGCCAGACCTAGCCAGTTGGATGGAGGATGATGCCACATGGACGAGAGCCAAAGCACACAGGCCGACAACCTGCTCGTTGTCAGTCATGTGAAAGGGGCCATCTTAGATCATCCACCCACCAGCCAACCAACCAGCTATCCACAGACACAGACAAGAACCCCTTAAACTGTGCCCAGGGAAAGTACCTCACTTGACTCACCCTAGTCCCAACCCTCAGAGACAACTCTGTTTCTTGTTCTGAGATGTCACAGGAGGCTGTGTATGTGGTCAGTATTCTGAGTGCTGAATAACCTATAATGTCTATAAGTAATGCTTATGACAGTACCAGAGACCTGGTCTCTCTAAGAGGTACAAGAGACAGATGAATTGAGGATTTCCTGCCTGGTGAGATCAAGAACAAGAAGGATGACTGTGGGTGACCAGGAGTATCATCCATGAACTCTGCCACACTTTGTGGTCCTCCAATGGCGAGTGCCCATAAATGTTGTCTATTCTCATTGGTATTGAATGGTTGGCTCAGTAGCTAGGTTCACGGGACAGTGCCTGGTTCATAAAATTGCCTCAATGTGATATGATGTGAACATATCTGTAGGATAATGCCAACAGCACAAAGCTCTACTAATATCCATAATATTGCCTGGCTCAGACTGGGCTTGGAATAGCAGAGGGTAGAGGATGCAACCAAGCACATCCTTTATCGTGGATGGAGCCTTGTCCAAGGTCACCGCCTGTGTGTTTCTGCTTCATGAACTTGCTGCACACCAGTTCCTCCAAGGTCATGCAGAAGGAGAGGGCACCCCTCCATACCTGCATGAGTATCAGGGGCAGCTAAAGGAGAGTCTGGCCAGGTGGGCAAGCAGGTGTGGCTAGGTCTTTAATCATGCCTCCAACCATGAGCAGAAAAAGGTCAATGAACTGAGTCAAGCCAGTTCAGGTGTCTGGACCAATTCATCATCCTTGGTGCCAACTGACCTTTTTGGAACTGTATCCAGAGATAGAATCATTTCAGGTAGGCTGCCAAATCCTATGCATGCTGGCTGCAGGGAGTACTTCCTGCTCTCCTCATGCTCAAGGCAATGAATGGCTGCACTCCTTCATTCATACAGAGAGGGGTCTCATGCCACTTACAGAGCCTCCACACTTCTAGGAAAGACTGCCAGGTGGCAGACAGAGAACCTGCTCATTCTTCACCCTTTCCTGGTCTGTCTGACAAGACACCTGTCCTTGCTGGCTGCCCAGCATGTGTGCACTGTTATTCATTGTCATTGTCATCATCATCATCACATATATAGCTCTTGCCATGCACCAGACACTGTCCTAAGTGCTTTTACAGATATCTATGTATTTGATACTCATAACAATGCTATCAAGTAGAAACTATTATTTTACTCATTTTTTAGCTGAGGAATCTAAGGCATAAATGGATTTAAGTAATTTGTCCAAGGTCACACAGATCTGAGGCTAGGAATGCTGGCTCCATAATCCGTGATTTTAACCAGGACACAATACTGTTTCTCTAGCTTTCCTCAGAGAAACTACCTCTTCCCCACTCTCAATCCATGGAAGGGGCACTCAGGCCCTCATCTACAGGTGTAGGCACAATGTATTAGTCAGGGTTCTCCAGAAAAAATCAATAACGTGAATTGGTGTACATAATTATGGAAGCCAAGAAGTCCTACAGTCTTCCATCTGCAAGCCAGAGAACCAAGAAAGCCAGGGGTATAGTTTAATCCAATGTTTGAAATCTGAGCCCAAAGACCTGAGAACCATAGGTGCCAATGGAGTAGGTCCTGGTCCAGGTCTGAAGGACTGGGAGCCTGGAGCACCAACACCCAAAGGCGGGAAAAAATTAATGTTCCAGCTCAAAAAGAGAGAGTGAATTTACCCTTCCTCTGCCTTTTTGTTCTGAGTCCTCAACAGATTAGATGGTGCCTGCCTATGTCAATGAAGGCAATTTTTCTACTCAGTCTACTGATTCAAATGATAATTTCTTCTGAAAACACCCTCACAGACACGCCCAGAAATCATGTATTACCAGCCATCTGGGTACCCCCCTTAGCCCAGTCAAGGTTAACTGCATGTGCAAAATTAACCATCACAAGTCCACCCTTTCTCAACTTGGCATCCATACACACCTTCTTAAATAAAGAACCTCCAAATAAAGAATAACAAGGACATAATTCCACCTGATGTGATACAATTAGACTTTGTACAACTGAAAATGCAATAATCCCCTCCCCAGAAAAGGAGATGAAGTCCTTGAGTAATGATTCCTCTTGTCCTGGTATCCTATAACTTAAATACTAAGACATAAAATTAACAATACTTAAATACTGATATAAAGTCAATACATCTTATGTTACATGATAAAGAACTAAAAGAGCAAAGAAAACAAAGATATTTGCTTACCATATGTATATATACACACAAACATATCCATAACAAAATAATGCCAATAATCATGCCAATCACAGTCCTTGTTTCTGTAACTGGTCACATGGTCATAGCTGGTATTTGTAACTACTTTCTTCTATTACCTATTCTGTATTCCCTTTACTTTCAGTGGGCACCTCAGCTGGTGGTGGTTGCTTACCTGGCAGGGTGACCCAAACCTTCATTCTTAAAGGGTCTGGGCCATTCATAGTTTTGCCTGTATTGAGTTGTTGTAGTTTTTCATTGATCTTAATCATAGGTCATGGTAATACCAAGAGATGTCTTTAGGGATCTCCTGTATCCAGACACATTTTTTCTTTTCTCCATTGTAGAGTAGTGTCCAATTTCCCCTTAGTAGTCCAGATCAATCACTCCAGCCAACTTCATAACTTCCTTCTTGGCCTGTTAACTCAGAGGCATGGGAACCCCAAAGTGGCTGGGTGGCAGTCTTAACTATCAATAGAATCATTGTTCTGTCTCCTGCTGGAAGTATTCCTCCCTCTGGAACTGAGACCTCCATGCTGGGAAAGCATAAAGTCATGGGAAAAGAAAGCAAAATTTTGCTGGTGGTAAAATTACTAGGGGTAATAATGAGTGGTACCACTCCCATTCCACTTCCTTGATTCCCAGATCCATAAATTTCTGGCTATCAGAGAAAAAGCACCATATACTAGATGCTGATTCAGAGCATATATAGCCTTCTGGAGAATCTTGCCCAGGCATGCAAGGTGTTGCTACCTAGCTGGCAACATAACTGACTCTTCAAAAGGCCATTCCACCATTCTATCAAGCCAGCTGCTTCAGAATGATGGGGAACATGGTAAGACCAGTGAATTCCATGAGTGTGAGTTCACTGCCCACTCTTTAGCTTTGAAGTGATTTCTTTGATCAGACACAATGCTGTGTGGAATTTCATAACAGTGAATAAAGCATGCTCTAAGTCCATGAATGGCAGTTTCAGTAGAAGCACTGTAGGCAGGGAAGGCAAATCTGTATCCAGCATGTCTATTTCCATAAGGATAAAATGCTGCCTCTTCCATAATGGAAGGGGTCCAATGTAATCAACCTGCCGCCAGGTAGCTGGCTGATAACCCCTAGGCACGGTGCCATATCAGGAACTCAGTGTTGGTCTCTGCTGCTGGCAGATTGAGCACTCAGCGGTGGCCATAGCCAGGTCAGCCTTGATGAGTGGAAGTCTATGCTGCTGAGCCCATGCATAACCTCCATCCCTGCCACCAAGGCCACTTTGTTCATGAGCCCATTGTGTGATGACAGGGTGTCTGGGGAAAGAGGCTGCCTGGTATCCAAATAACGGGTCATTCTATCAAGTCAATTATTAAAATCCTCCTCTGCTGAGGTCACCCTTTGGTAAGCACTCACCTGGGACACAAAGATTTTCATGTTTATTGCCCACTCAGAGATGTCTATCCATACACCTTATCCCCACACTTTTTTGTCACCAATTTTGTCAATCATATTCCTTCCAAGTCCCTGCCCAGCCAGTCAAATAATTGGTTACAGCCCATGAATCAGGATATAGTCACATGTATGGCCACTTCTCCTCCCAAGCAAAGTGCACAGCCAGGTGCACTGGTCAAAGTTCTGCCCACCGAGAAGATTCCCTTCACTATTGTCCCTCAGGGATGTCCTAAAGTGACTACAGTGCTGTAGCTGTCCACTTCTGGGTGGTGTCTACACACCGTACAGAAACATCTGTAAACTGGGTCCTAGTCTTCTCTTCCTCTGTCAACTGATCATAGGGAACTAACTCCTCATGAGCCCAAAGGTGCAAGTTGGGAGAGAGAAGGCAGGGTAGCAAGAGTGGGGAGCACGGGCATCCAGGCCATTTCTTCATGTATCGTACTTGTGCCTTTAGAGCCTGCCCAGGCTTGATCACATACATACCACTTCCATTTGATGATGAAGTGCTGCTGTGCATGCCCACTTTATGGCTTGGTGGTTTAGATAAGACCCAGTTAATGATGAGCAATTCAGGTCATACGGCAATTTAGTGGCCCATGGTCAAATCGTCAGTTTCCATGAAGGCCCAGTAGCAGGCCAAGAGCTGTCTCTTAATAGGAAACTAGCTATCTGTGGATTATGGCAGGACCATATTCCAAAATCTTAAATGTTTGTGCTTCAATTCACCTATAGAGGCTTGCCAAAGGCCCCACACAGTATCCCTCTCTGCCACTAACCAACCACCATTGGATTTGCTGGGTCATATGGCCCAAGTGGCAAAGCAGCTTGCACAGCTGTCTGGACCTGTTGCAGAGCCTTCTACTGTTCTGGGCCCTACTGAAAACCAGAAGCTCTTGGCGTCCCTTGGTAAGCAGGCCAGCATAACACACTCAAATGAGGAATGTGTTGCCTCCAAAATCCAAGTAGGCCCAGTAGGCCATCTGTCTCTTTCTCGGATGTAGAAGGGTCCAGATGCAACAACTTATCCTTCACATTAAAAGGGGTATCTTAACATGCCACACACCACTGACCCCTAGAAATTTCACTGAGGAAGAAGGTCCCTAAATTTTAGTTGGATTTATTTCCCATCCTCTAACACACAAATGTCTTACCAATGTCTAGAGTAGTTGCTACTTCTCATTCACTAGCACAAATCAGCATAATGTCATCAATGTAAAGGACCATTGTCATAGCTTGTGGAAGGAAAAAATGATCAAGATCCCTGCAAACTAAATTATGACATACGACTGAAGAGTTGATATACCCCTGAAGTAGGACAGTGAAGGTGTATTGCTAGCCTTACCAGCTGCAATAAAACTGCTCTGGTGGGTCTTATGGACAGAGATGGAGAAAAAGGCATTTGATAAATCAATAGCTACATACTAGCTAACAGAGGATGTATTAAGTTGCTCAACCAATGAAACCACCACATTTGATACAGCAGCTACACTTAGAGTGATCACTTGGTTAAGCTTATGATTATCCACTGACATTCTTCTAGATTCATCTGTCTTCTGCAGAAGCCAAATAAGAGAGCTGAATAAGGGATATGGTGGGAATCACTACCTCTGCATCTTTCAAGTCATTGATGATGGCACTGACCTCTGCTATCCCTCTAAGGATGTAGTATTGATCTTGGTTGGCTGTTTTCCTAGGCTGGGGCAGTTCTAATGGCTTCCTCTTGGCTTCGCCCATCATAGTAGGCCTCCCTCTACAGGTCAAAGAACCAGTATGGGGATTCTGCCAACTGCTAAGTATGTCTATTCTAATTATCCATTCTGGAACTGGGGAAATAACTGCAGGATGGGTTTGGGGACTCACTGGATCCACTGTAAGACAGACCTGAGCTAAAATTCCATTGATCACCTGACCACCATAAGCCCCTATTCTGACTGGAGGGCCAAGTGACATTTTAGGTCTCCTAGAATCAGTGTCAGTTCAGAACTAGTGTTCAGTAGTCCCCAAAAGGTCTGATCATTTCCTTTTCTCTAGTGCACAGTTATCCTGATAAAAAGCAGTAGGTCCCTTTGGGCAAGGCTGGGAGAAAGATTAACAGGATAAACTTTTAGCAGTATAATCGCTTTCTCAAGGAAACTTTACCTCCCTTTCATTCAAAGGGTTCTGGGTCTATAAACTGGCCCAAGTCTGGGAATGGACTGAGGGGCTATGATTCTCTATCTTTATGATTCAAGTTAGACTTCTGTTCACTTCACCTAGAATTTTTCTGCTATACAGATCAAGTAAGAATTTAGTAGGCTTCCCACCTATTTCACTTCTAGCAACACCATGATTAGGCAGTGCTTAGGTCTGCATGAGTCAGGCTATTCTGATTGTTGTTGTAACTCTGCGATCCATTAATGTAACCGCACCTACCTTGCCTTTAACAGTTGAGTGCCACCAAACGGCCCCTGATACTCCAGGACCCAATTATTCCCATTGCATTTAAGTTTTCCAATTAAGTGGCTGTGGTTCCCATAGTAAGGCTTGGTCTATAGAGAAGAGGGATCACAGAGCTCTTAAAGGATGCTGAGGCTCCCCTCACAAATATATTTCTCAAAGTATTGACAGAGACATACCTTTCTTAAAGGTATGTCTGACCTTCCCAGCATGGGTGAACAGGTATTAAATGACAAATCCACTCTAGCATTCTAATCTCCCTAAGCTTTTGAATCCTTTCCTCTACATTAAACCAGGGGAGGTCAGGCATCTCCAACTCACTCATGATAGGCCATCTTTTAATCCATGTTTCAGCCAACCAGCTAAACTGTTAGAGCCCTTCCTAACTCCTTAAGCTGGAACATTACATTCAGAATCTCTGCTTAGTGAACTTCTATCAATAAATTCAGCCTGATCCAACTTCATGTTACTTCCACCATTATCCTACCCCCTTAATATCATTCCTATGCATATTCCCTATGGTTCTGCTTGTACAAATTAGAAAACTCAAATAGTTCTTTTGGGGTATAGCATACCTCCCCGTGGGTCACACTGTTCATCTCACCTTCAGGAGCCTGCTAGGACTTGAAGGGGTGGTGGGATTGGGTGCTGACAAGAATCAGCATTGCCTGGCATGGCAACTGCCTCAGGGAAAGCCATTACTGTTTCCTAGGGCAATGCAGGGTTAGTTCCCTTAGACAAGGTGGAAAGGCCAATGCCACCCTGAGTGGGGATGACACTTTTGCTTGAGGTAAGGAGGCCACTTCCACTGGTAAAAAAAAGACTTGTCAGAATTTAGGGGCTCAATGTCCCCAGCTTCATTAGGGTTTTCATCAGAGTCTTCCCACCTTATGGGATCCCATTCTTTTCTGATCAATGCCCTTGCCCTTGCTTTTACAGCAGACACCCTGTGTGGTGGGGAGTCCAATTTGCGTTGTAATTCAGCCAATTGCAGGATGAGGTTGTGCATTTAATTTTCAGAAATTTCAGCCCTGCAACTACAGGCTGGAAGGCTCTCCTTCAGGGCATACCTAGAAGCTCTTAGATCATTTATGAAACTCTTTGAGCTGGGAATTCAAATCCCTGAGCTCATCTTTTTCTTTCTCCACTTTGTCCAGAGACATTAGGAGCAAGTCATTATATGCCTTAGTTTTCCAAAAGTGTTTGGGTATCATATATCGAATCACTTGGCTCCTTGCTTCTTATAAATGGTTGATTAGGAGTATCCAATGCAGATGATTTGTGTATCTCTATAAACAGATCATGCCATGGACTATCCAGGCTCTCTTTACTACTAGAAATAGGGTAATTAGCATTCTTAAATCTAATCAGATTTGGCAGCCAATTGCCAAATCCCCGAAACCAATTCAGAAAACCCATCCTTAAAATTTTGTTCCTCTATACACTGTTAGTACCAAAATTTTCTGTCCTAGTCCCTTCTGGCTGCTGTAACAAAATACCAAAACCTGAGTGGTTTTTAAATGATAAACTTATTCCTCACAGTTCTGGAGGCTAGAAAGTACAAGATCAAGGCGCTGGAAGATTCAGTCTCCGGTGAGAGCTCACTTTCTCATACACAACTGTCTTCTCATTGTAACCTCACATGGTAGAAGGGGTGAGGGATATCTCTGGGGTCTTTTTTATAGGGGCACTATCTCATTTATGAGGGCTCTTCCCCCATGAACTGACCACCTCCCAAGGGGCCCACCTTCTAACACCATACCTTGGGTGTTAGGATTTCAGGATATAAGTTTGGAGAAACAAAACATTCACACCACAGCAGCATATACCCAGGCCTGGCCAATCAGCATAACCCATTCTTCTGGCAATATGTGATTCATGGTCTAATGAGACTTTAGCTCTTGTTACTGCACTGAAGCACTGATAAGATACAAGATTAAAGGTGTTGCAGCCACCATGCTCGCATAGGAGACAAGCCTTCCTGAAAATAAAATCAACACAGACAAAGGCTAAGCCAAGAAAGGGAGAAACAGGTTCTTGAGGACATTATTTAGAACTTTGATTCACTGTGCTTGAAGCCAAGTCAACCCTTAGGCCTTTTCTATTTCAAGGACCCAAAATTTTCCTTTTCATATAAGTCAGTTTGAGCTGAGTTTCTGTCTTAGGCAACAGAAACATTCAGCAGATAGATAGAATATGGGAAACACCATCTTCTTGGCTGCAAGTTGAGTATCAAGTTTCAGTCTGCATGAACACTCAGAGCTGCATACTGAGTAGGGCAGTCTTCCCAAACTCCCCTGCCTATTTTGCTAGGGAGGTGAGAAGAAATTGCACTACAAGGGCTAGGGCATAGGATCTGAGAGAACATGACAAACAGTCTCAAACTTTGTCTTTGCAAACAGATTTCCAAGGACTTTGGTTGTTCCATGTTTCTTGGAGTTCTTAACCTCAATTACCACATTTTCCAAGCAAAGAATATCCAACATATGCTCCAGCATCTTTGTGTTGCTATGGCAACACATATGCCCTCCCCCCAAACTCCCACCCCAGTTTGCAGCAAATTGGCAGATGACCATTTGCAGAAGACCAGCAGGAGCTAAAGAAATCCAATGACAGAAGATAGTCACTACTCACTTTGGGCAAGCTGTCAGCTGTCAAGTCTAAGTGGGTAACAGAACCAGTAATGGAGACAAAGCCAATGGGAGAAATTTCAAGAAGGGGAATCAAAGCAGAAACAAAGTAAGAGAACTAGGGGTGATGGCTGCATTGGGGTATGCTGAATGCAGTTCATTATTGGGCAATGAAAGACTGTGCATGGTGGAAAGCCTTCTCAGCTAGGACAGTTTCAGCTGCATGTAAAAGAATGCCCCCAGGGTCAGGCATGGTGACTCATGCCTGTAATTCTAGCACTTTGGGAGGCCAAGGTAGGAGGAGGGCTTCAGCCCAGGAATTCGAGATCAGCCTGGGCAACATAGGGAAAACCTATCTTTACCAACAAATAAAAAATTAGCCAGGTGTGGTGGCATGCACTTGTAGGCCCAGCTATGTGGGAGGCTGAGGTGGGAGGGTTGCTAGAGCCAGGGAGGTTAAGCTGCAGTGAGTGAGACATGATCATGCCACCACACTCTGGCCTGGGCAACAGAGCAAGATTCTGCCTCAAAAGAGAAAAAAACAAAAATAAAAGAGAAGGCTTCAAAGAGTAAGACTTTGCTTAAAAAAAAAAAAAAAGAAAAAAAGCTTCTTTTTCTCTTTCTTTTTTTTTTTGAGACAGAGTCTCACTCTGTCGCCCAGGCTGGAGTGCAGTGGTGCGATCTCCGCTTACTGCAAGCTCTGGCTCCCAGGTTCACGCCATTCTCCTGCCTCAGCCTCCCAAGGAGCTAGGACTACAGGCGCCCACCACCATGCCTGGCTAATTTTTTGTATTTTTAGTAGAGACGGGGTTTCACCATGTTAGCCAGGATGGTTTCGATCTCCTGACCTTGTGATCTGCCCGCCTCAGCCTCCCAAAGTGCTGGGATTACAGGTGTGAGCCACCGTGCCCGGCCAAAAAAAAGAAGCTTCTTCTCCCATCTATCCAGGTTGGGGATAAAAGGACTGTGAGTGGTATCAACAGCTCATCAGCATCATCGTGGACCCACGGTTCTTTTAAGTTTTCCACTCTGCCATGATCAGGATGTCGGCAATGTGTCCCTCATTGACCCAAAAGGGCTGCCACAACTCCAAGCATTATATCCTTGTACAAAAATGCCCAAGAGGACAAGGGAAGGGATGTCTCTCTCTTATCAGAAAGGAAAAATCTTTCCTAGACTCTTTCCCAGGTCTTCCCCTCAGTTCCCATTAGCAGGATTGGGTCACATCCTCATTCAGCAGCTACAAGAGAGCCGGGGAAAGCAAGTATCAGGCATTTTTAGCTTCCAGCATGAGAGGTAGCCTCTGCCAGAGGATGAAGGCTGTGAATGGCTGCTGGGTAGGCCAATCAACAATGTACCCTAAACTTTAAACATATTTGTACCAAAACTTTTGCCATATCCTTATATCACCCATACTGTCATTCACTTAATATTGTTCTCAAATCAGTTTATCTTTTGTTTAACCTAAAAATCTTTACTTAGGTAGGAAATTCTATATCCTTATCATAAATGCAAAACCACTACTAGATACATTTTCCCAATCCACATTAAAATACATTTATAATGATTAAAACAAAAATTTTTTGCACATTTTACCTACAAGCATCTCTTGTCCCACTAGCAGTAGTCATACTTTGAGATTCATGGTAGCAGGATAAATTCATTTCCTCCTCATTCCTGGGCCCTGATATTTAAGAACACCCTAACAAGCAGCGTGCACTGGCTCATGCCTGGAATCCCAACACTTTGGGAGGCCAAGGCAGGAGGATTGCTTGAGCCCAGGAATTTGAGACCAGCCTGGGCAACACTCTTAAATAATAATAATAATAGGCCGGGCACAGTGACTCACACCTGTAATCCCAGCACTTTGGGAGGCCAAGGCGGGCGGATCACGAGGTCAGGAGATCGAGACCATCCTGGCTAACACGGTGAAACCCCGTCTCTACCAAAAATACAAAACAAAAAATTAGCCAGGCATAGTGGCAGGTGCCTGTAGTCCCAGCTCCTCGGGAGGCTGAGGCAGGAGAATGGCATGAACCCAGGAGGCAGAGCTTGCAGTGAGCTGAGATTGCTCCACTGCACTCCAGCCTGGGCGACAGAGCAAGACTCCATCTCAAAAATAATAATAATAATAATAACAAAAGAAAGAACACCCTAACAAAGTGTCATAACGTGCACTGCAAAGTACCACCGAAACTACCTTTTTGCAGCCACACTACCAAGTAGGCTCCTGCCTCTCACCCTCCGTGCTCCAGCTCTCAAAGTGAAGACATTAGCAAAATCATAGTAGACAAACTAGCTGGCTTCCTATCCAGCCACACCCCCTCTCAAAATTTTATTTTCCACTAAAAGGAAAACTGTCTCAAAAGCTATAGGGACCACCACATGCCTTAGAGTAAGATCGTCCACACTTACTCGTCTAAGAATGCTCACTCACATTTAATCACAAGGCAGCATTGACTGTGGACAGAGAAAAGCGATCGATGCCCATTACTTACATCAGAGGCTGGACCCTTGTCAGCGCCAGGGCAGGAGAATGTGACAAATTCATGGCACCGCTTGTGCACCACAAAGCAGCAAACTGCAAAAGAGAAAATCAGGGTGGGAGGAAGGGAAGAAGGAAAGCGGAGAGGAGGAAGAGAGAGAAAGGGAGGAAGAGATCATTAAACTTGAACTTCACCAACAAGTAAAGCCTTTATGCCAAAATAAACAATAATGTCAGCTTCTGCAGCTTGTCCTTTGCTGAAGTCAAACTCTTGGGAACACAGATGCTTCATCTTGCATAGGAGTTAAACTTCTAAAGTTAGCTAGGGTTAGAAAGATTCCATATGCTCAAAATTACACTCCCTTGAAGATCCCTTAAAGTGCCTTGTCTTCTATTGATTTTGGAACAGAATGTTGTTTCTTGGATCAGGTGCCAGATGAAGTAGTTGGCTTGTGTTTAGGTGCATAATGTATAAGAAATATGTATCTTTAAATCCTAGAATCACACTTAAGAGAGGTGTTCATACGATGAGGGTCATGTGGAAACAGAAGGAACAGGATGGTGGACTCATGCCCCATCTCACCAAAAGCAATGTCAATCTAATAGAAGAGTGGGAAAAATAGGCAGCAACGTTTACATTGTCACTTTAGTAGTCTGCAAGCAAATACATATATATACACATTTGAATTGGTGTGAATTTAATGCATCTATGTTATGGCTCCCCTATTTGGAGGTTATATCCCTCTGGGGGAGGTACAATGAAAGAATGTATATAAAATAAAACTGTTTTTTTTTTGTGGTTGTTGTTGTTCAAATCATCTTTTATAGTCTTGGTGTTCAAATCTTCTTTTACAACCTCCAGACTGTGGGTTTCTGGAGGACGGGTGCCATGCTTCAGGGAGCAGCTCAGAGCCTTTCTAAAGTGCATGCTTAGTAAATGAAAATAGAACAGGAAACCTCAAGGCCATCCCTAGTGACACAATGAGTCTAAGTGACATTCACCTATGGTTGCTAAGGTCACAAAAAGATACCACTTGCCTACAGAGGAAAGCTCACTTCACTACCTATGAAGTACACTTGTCAAATAATCAAACACGATTGCTTCAAGTCTCTTGATGCAAATACAGATTTACAGAAAATACAAGTGACAGAGGAACATATTAAATGACACCACAGAGATGCGATCAGCAAACACATCCCCCCCACCCCAACCAAATACCCAGAATGTAGAAAACTACAAGGCAAAGAATATGGTATCTTCAACAAATAAACTACAAGAGAGGACTGCAAGTGGGGAGAAAATAGGATGAGAAACGTATATTTTCAAAGGAATTTAAGAAACATATCAACTAAATTTTTTTTATTTTACTTTAAATTCTGGGATACACGTGCAGAACGTTCAGGTTTGTTACACAGGTATACATGTGCCATGGTGGTTTGCTGCATCTATCAACCCATATCAACTAAAGTTAACATGTGGACCTTGTTTGGATTCTAATTGGAAAAAACCAATAGTTCAAAAAATTGTAAGGCAATCAGGGAAATGGATATACTCACTTTCTGATGACATTAGGGAATTATTGTTACTGATATTAGGGAATGAAAAATATTTGGTGTGATAATGGTCTTGTTTTTCTTTGGTTATAGAATCCTTATCTTTGAGGATACATTAAAATCTTTATGGATAAAATAATATAAAATAATTCAGTATGCCAAGGTGGAGATAGAAAGGGGAGGATTACAGATGAAAAAGAAATTGATCATGATGGGTCGTTATTGAACTGGGTGATGCACACACAAGGATGCATTATACTAATCTGTTGCTTTTATATATGTTTAATTTTTTCCATAATATGAAAAGTTTTCAACAGAGGAAGAGATAGAGAAGTAGAGAAAACCCAAGTCATAAGAAATCGGAGTTGCAGGAGGGTTACAAGATTAAAATGTGCTGAGTCTTATATTCCTCAAAAGATTATAGATATTGAGAAATTGCATATAGGACATTATAAGTTTAAATATACGTGTTAACAATTAAGTATTAAAAATAAGAATAGAAGCCGGGTGTGGTGGCTCACATCTGTAATCCCAGCACTTTGGGACGCCAAGGCAGGAGGATCACTTGAGCCCAGGAGTTTAAGACCAACCTGTGCAACATAGTGAGACCCCATCTCTACAAAAAATAAAAGATTAGCCAGACATGGTGGTGCATGCCTGCAGTCCAGCTACTCCGGAGGCTGAGGTGGGAGGATCGCTTGAGCCCAGGAAGTTGGGGCTGCAGTGAGCCATGACTGCACCACTGCACTCCAGCCTGGGTGACCTAATGAGACCCTGTTTCAAAAATAAATACATAAATAAATAAAAATATAAAAACTACTATGTATTCCTTTTACACCACTAAAAGGGAAAACTGGACAAAGAAAGACAGTCCAAGTACACCTCAAACAGCCTTCTTCATGCTCCAAGGTCATATAAATATTACTCTTTGGAGTTTTTTTGTACTTTTATATGGCATCATTTCCACTTTAAACTCTTTGATCCATGTCTAATTTCTTGGAATCTGATGTGAAATGGGAATCCAATTTGCCATTTTTTTTCCAAAGAGGTAACCAATTGTCCCAGCATCCTTTATTGAATAATTCATCCCTTCCCCACTGATTTCAAATGCCAACTTTATTATATGTTTAATAATTATATATACTGGGGTCTGTCTTTGGGCCTTCTATTCTGTGCCACTGATCTGTCTTCTAGTATAGCAATATGGGCTTTAATTATAGTAGCTCTGTAATATGTTATATCTTGGCAGGGCAAGTCCTCCCTCATTATCCTTATTTTCAACATTTTCTTGGCTATCACTGCATATTTATTCTTCCAAGTAAACTTTAGAATCAGTTTATCAAGATTTTAAAAATACCAATGGAATTTTTATTGGGATTGCATTCAGTCAACCCTCAGCCTCCAAAAAATGATTGGGACTTTGATTGAAATTATGTTAAATTTAGAAATTAAATTCAAGATAATTGATGCCTTGACAACAATGAGTCTTTCCATCAGGAAATGATTGTCCCCTTGTTGAACTCTTATTTTCTCCATATAAGTCCTACACATTTTCCCTTTAGCATCATCTAAGGGATTCTTTTTTATGCTATTGTAAATTTGACATGTCTTCATTTTGTTTCCCAACTGGTCATTGTTTAAAAATACGAAAGCAAATAGCTGTGCGCAGTGGTTCACGCCTGTAATCCCAGCACTTTGGGAGACTGAGGCAGGCAGATCACTTGAGGCCAGGAGTTCGAGACCAGCCTGGCCAACATGGTGAAACCCCGTCTCTACTAAAAATACAAAAAAATTAGCTGGGCGTGGTGGTAGGTGCCTGTAGTAGTCCCAGGTACTCGGAAGGCTGAGGCAGGAGATTGCTTGAACCCAGGAGGCGGAGGTTGAAGTGAGCCAATATCATGCCACTGCACTCCAGCCTGGGCAACAGAGCGAGACTCCATCTCAAAACACAAAACAAACAAACAAACAAAAACAATAGGAAAGCAATAGATTGTTAGCATATTTATTTTAAAGCATTTTAAAAAAAAACTCAAATAGCTTTTGTGGAATTTTAGTTGCTTCGAGTTTTCCAGATAGAAAACCGTATTACCTCAAATAATATTTTTTTATAACATAATGGGTTTATATTTAATATAGTACTTCTCATCAGGAGGATGTTACTCAGTTAATATCAAGTTTTTTTCAAAACATTAAATCTCTTTTCCATGTCAATGTCTATAGTTTTTTTTTTAACATTAAATTTTTTTCCGCATTTCAGTATTAGATACACTGAATACATTTTTCTAAATGTTTTTTCCCTAGAGATAAAAGTTTTCCTTTTTGGCTGACTCTCTGATATCTAAATATAATATTAACTTGGGAGACAACAAAACAAAAATCTAATTAAAAAAATGGAGAAAAGACTCCTCAACGATTCAGGAGGCAGTGATTATAACCGAACAGTGGTGATTTCCTAAGATTCTGGGCAAGAACTTCCTTCTTCCTATTTCACATGCTTTGAGAGAATTCTAAGATTATGAAATATTACTTATGTAAATTTCAGCCATCTTACTTCTTTGACTACCTTTCTAACTAGCAAATTATAGGCTGCATTTTTCTGTGCATTATTTGTTGTAAAGAAAACATTTTTTAATGGCTGCTTCCTAGAAGGTCGTGTCACGTGGAACCTCTTAATCTCAGCATCCGGAGCTCCAGGAAGGGAAAATTTCAAGTCAGATAGAATTCTATATATACCATTTCTTTGGAACCTTCAGCCCTCAAGATTCCAACATCATGACCTCAGTTTCAACACAGTTGTCCTTAGTCCTCATGTCACTGCTTTTGGTGCTGCCTGTTGTGGAAGCAGTAGAAGCCGGTGATGCAATCGCCCTTTTGTTAGGTGTGGTTCTCAGCATTACAGGCATTTGTGCCTGCTTGGGGGTATATGCACGAAAAAGAAATGGACAGATGTGACTTTGAAAGGCCTACTGAGTGGCCTACTGAGTCAAACCTCACCCTGAAAACCTTTGCGCTATAGAGGCTAAACCTGAGCTTTGGTGTGTGAAAGGTTCCAAGAATCAGTAAATAAGGGAGTTTCACATTTTTCATTGTTTCCATGAAATGGCAACAAACATACATTTATAAATAATATTTTTATTATTCTCTCTTTTCCCCTTGTCGTAGTTCCATGTTTAACTTTCCCTTTTATTCAACATGAAAGTAAAGGGATGACAGCATAGTCTCGCCCCATCCCTGAGCTTTCCCCAGCTTCACCTCCCTCTCCCTCTCTACACTTCAACCACACAGGAAAGTTTTTCACCTCTACTCAAACTAACTTTTGGAATTTATATTTTCCTTGGAAATTATCCACAGTGTTCTTCTCAACGTGTTTAAATTGTAGCATCTTATCTGGGATGATATTACACCTTTTCTCTTTCTTTCTTTCTTTATATTGCATTGTTAGGTAGTCTCTCCTTATTTTTTTTCCAGAAGTTTGTGTTCTTTCTTGTCTATTTTTATCTTTCTATCATGTTAAAGAAGCAGATTATGATTATATTTATCAACTCTACCTGGTTTTAGCCTACTTTATTAATTGCTACTTTAACTTTTTTTGTTCTGTGTGTCTGTGATTGTATTGCTTACTTGTATTTGTATTACTTATTGGTTGGGAATGTGAATTCTGGAGTCTGATGATCAGGTGTATATCCTGTGTCTATCATTTGCAAACTCTAAGACTAGGTACACTACCTCATCTTCCTGTACTTCAGTTTCCTCTCTGGAAAATGACAGCAACAATAGGACCCATATCACAGTGGTGTTGTCAGAACTAAATGAGTTATTCCATGCCCAGAACCATGCCAACCATATCATGACTATTCTACAAATGTCAGCTAATATTATCCACTGTTCTTTTTAAAGCTTCTTGAATTGACTGCTCAATTAATTTATTCCCATTCCTCTTCATTAAACATTTAAAGATGTTATGGCTAAAAACCCTCTTTTAAGTACAGTTTTGGCTGCATCCTATGTTTTATATTTAGTCCCATCATTGTATCAAGTTTCTAAGTGGTCTATTAGTATGGTTTTAATTTACTCTTTGACCCAGAAATATTTAGGAAAGTAGTTTCCCCCATTTTCAGGTAGGTGCTTTATTCTACAACCTTTCTTCCAAACATCTAAAATATCAGTTATTCTCTACAAAAAATACAAAAATTAGCAAGGTGTGGTGGCAGGCCCCGGTAATCCCAGCTACCCAGGAGACTGAGGCAGGAGAATCACTGGAACCAGGGAGGCTGAGGCTGCAGTGAGCCGAGATCACGCCACTGCACTCCAGCCTAAGAGACAGAGCGAGACTCTGTCTCAAAAAAAAAAAAATCAATTATTGTCTTATTCATCTTTATCCCCTTTGGAGACAGAAGGGGATAAAGATAGCTCATCTCTAGTCTCCTAGTGTCTACCACAATTCCTGGTACATAATTGATATTCAGTAAATAAATGTTTGGTGAATGAATGAACCAAAAAATGAATATTATCAGTCATAGAAAAAGCAGAAAACATAACCAACTTCATGGTAGATGTAGCTCCTGGCTGATCCCCTGACATCCCACCAGCCTGGATATTTGTCAATCCAACCATTGACAAGGTCACTTTAGGTAGCCTTCCAATTACCCACAGAAATGAATAGTCCATCCCCACTGAGGCAGAATCAACAGGCCAAGTGAACCCCAGCATGATGTGCAGAGAAGCTGAGAACAGACTTTGAAAAACCTCATGAGCTTCTGGTGCAGGTAATTCCTTTACACAGTGTGTTTCTGAAAAGTTGTGCAAATCAAATTTCCCATTAACTAAAACACTTTGAAGAAAATAGTAGGGCTGCCTATTTAAAGAAATCAAATCCTTTTGTGACACAAATAAACGCCCCCTCATTTCTATTTGGCAAATTCAGAGTAAGACCAGTTTTTGTTTTCTGTTTTTTTTTTAAGAAGAGGCAACATTTACTGAGCTACTAAAAAAAATGTACTAGACCCTACTTTCAAACAGGTACCCAGTTAAGAGCCCAGAATCTCCAGATGCTTCATAATTTATTCA
Organism: Gorilla gorilla gorilla; assembly: GCF_029281585.2. Classification (NCBI taxonomy): domain Eukaryota; kingdom Metazoa; phylum Chordata; class Mammalia; order Primates; family Hominidae; genus Gorilla; species Gorilla gorilla. The sequence goes on along the minus strand of NC_073242.2, from coordinate 23,634,983 downwards.
ATAACTCCTTGCTCTACAAAGGTTGAAAGCCTGCAGCCCTCTGACCCCAGTCTATAGCAAGGCTTTACTAGAACTACAAAATGGGGTCTGAAACTCAAATGCCTAGGGGCCAGGTGAGCAATGAAAATGTCTGATGGCCAGGTAGGGGACTGCACACATGGCCTGTTTAAAAGGGGAAATTGCTACTCAGCTCCAGCAGAGAATGAAAAAGATGTCTCCGGCTCTATCCACCTCCCACCCTCCCTTATTACAGGCAAGATCAGAAAGGCCACCTGCAGCTGAGTGCAGTGGCTCACACCTATAATCCTAGCACTTTGGGAGGTCGAGGCAGGAGGACTGCTTGAGCCCAGGAGTTCAAGACCATCCTGGGCAACATGGCAAGACTCCATCTCTAAAAAATTTTAAAAATTAGCCAGGCGTGGTGGTGGGCACCTGTGGTCCCAGCTACTTGGGAAGCTGAGGTGGGGGGAATTGCTTGAACCCGGGAGGCTGGGAAATCAAGGCTGCAGTGAGCTGTGTTAGCACCACTGCACTCCAGACTGGGCAACAGAGTGAGACCCTGACTCCAGAAAAAAAAGAAAAGAGAAGAGAAGGGGAAAGGAAGCAGAAGCGAAGGGGAAGGGAAAGGCAAGGGAAAGGGAAGGGGAAGGGAAAAGGAAGGGAAAGGGAAAGGGAAGGGGAAGGGAAAGGGAAGGGGAAGGGAAAGGGAAGGGGAAGGGAAAGGGAAGGGGAAGGGAAGGAGAAGGGAAGGGAAGGGGAAGGGAAGGGGAAGGGAAAGCGAAGGGGAAGGGAAGGGGAAGGGAAGGGGAAGGGAAGGGGAAGGGAAAGGGAAAGGGAAAGGGAAGGGAAATGGAAGGGGAAGAGAAAGGGAAGGGAAAGGGAAGGGAAGGGGAAGGGAAAGGGAAGGGAAAGAGAAGGGGAAGGGAAAGGGAAGGGGAAGGGAAGGGAAAGGGAAAGGGAAGGGAAAGGGAAAGGGAAGGGAAAGAGAAGGGGAAGGGAAAGGCAAGGGAAAGGGAAAGGGAAGGGAAAGAGAAGGGGAAGGGAAAGGGAAGGGGAAGGGAAGGGAAGGGGAAGGGAAGGGAAGAGGAAGGGAAGGGAAGGGGAAGGGAAGGGGAAGGTGAAGGGAAAGGGAAGTGGAAGGGAAAGGGGACGTGGAAAGGAAAGGGAAGGGGAAGGGAAGGGGAAGGGAAGGGGAAGGGGAAGGGGAAGGGGAAGGGGAAGGGGAAGGGAAGGGGAAGGGAAGGGGAAGGGAAGGGGAAGGGGAAGGGAAGGGGAAGGGGAAGGGGAAGGGGAAGGGGAGGGGAAGGGGAGGGGAAGGGGAGGGGAAGGGGAGGGGAAGGGGAGGAGAAGGGAAGGGGAAGGGAAGGGGAAGGGAAGGGAAGGGGAAGGGGAAGGGAAGGGGAAGGGGAAGGGAAGGGGAAGGGAAGGGGAAGGGAAGGGGAAGGGAAGGGGAAGGGGAAGGGAACGGGAAGGGGAAGGGGAAGGGGAAGGGGAGGGGAAGGGGAGGGGAAGGGGAGGGGAAGGGGAGGGGAAGGGGAGGGGAAGGGGAGGGGAAGGGGAGGGGAAGCGAAGGGGAAGAGAAGAGGAAGGGAAGGGGAAGGGAAGGGGAAGGGAAGGGGAAGGGAAGGGGAAGGGAAGGAGAAGAGAAAGGGAAACAAGGAAGGGAAGGAGAAAAGAAAGGGAAAAAAGGGAAGGGAAAGGGAAAGGAAAGGAAAGGAAAGGAAAGGAAAGGAAAGGAAAGGAAAGGAAAGGAAAGGAAAGAAGAAAGGCCACCTGCCAGCTCTGTAGGCAGAATAATGTTCCCATCCCCTACCCCCGACCCTCTGACACCACCACCAGATATCCATGTCCTAATCCTGGGACCTGTGAATATATTACTTACACGACAAAATTGATTTTGCAATGTGATTAAATTAAGGATCTTGAGAAAGGGGGTTATACTAGATTATCTGGATGAGCCCAGTGTGATCACAGGGGTCCTTATAGGAGGGAGGGAAGAGACTCGGAGTCAGAGGATGAGACGTGATGATGGAAGCAGAGGTTGGAATTGTGCCATTTCTGGAAGGGAACGCAAGCCAAGGAATGTGGGTGGCCTCTAGAAAAGGTAAGAAACAGACTGTCCCCTAGAAGGGGGCAGCCTCCAGAAGGAAGGCAGCCCTGCTGACACCTCGATTTCAGCCCCGGAAGACCTGCTGTTCAGAATGTTGACATCTAGAAGTATAAGATAATAAATGTGTGCCATTTTAGGCCAGGAAATTTGTGGTAATTTGTTACAGCAGCAATAAGAAACACTAGATCAGCAAGGATAAGAAACACCTGGTTAATCCCAGATGGAAGGAGTAGACTGTAGCCAAAAGCTTGGGTGACAGGGGCCCTCTCGGATGTTTCTGCCCCAGGAAAAGCACTGAGATCTCAACTCCGCTTCACACTGCACTTCACCCCTAACTCCCAAATTTTAGTGGTTTACTCTAACCACTAAAATTTACTCATTGCATTCCAAAGAGGACTAAATTAAATCATATATATATATTCTGTTTGGAGTCGATTCCCCTCTTGTACACAATTCTTACTGGGGTCTATAGTGGAAAACTGACATTCTTAGGAAGCAACCTTTACCCTTATATCCATGTCAATCTGGGATAGAAATTCTAGCGCTAGTTGCAGATATCTGTGGTGGGAGAAGAAATGAGAAGCCCATCATTTACAGGAATTACAGGCTAAGTTTCTGGAAGCAGGAGGACCTTGGTTTGAATGCTCATTTTACTACCTATAAGCTGAAGGACATTAGCTCAGTGTCTCCACCTCTCTGAGCCTTATTTTATCATAGGACCTATGTATATAAGGTTGTTGTGCAGCTCAAATAAGACAACACATGCAAACTGTTTGGTGGAAAAGGGCGTTTGAGTTGGAGCCACTGGCATGCAGATTTTGCTCTACAGCTGCTGGGAGAACCACTCTTTCCTCCTAGGTCAAAGCTGACCCACAGGTTTATCCGCATTAAACTCTACCAAGTACCTAAGATGAAGTGGGGTTCCCCCAGGCAATTTCCTGAACTGTTTCCATGATCAAAGACAGAAAGTTCTGGTCACCATTTCTGCCCAATGGCTGGTCTCACCAGCACTAAGAAGGGTGACTCACAGGGTCATGCTATTGAGTTTGCAAAGGGCTTTCATATCCGTGCTTAACCTGAGCCTCATCACAGTCCTGTGAGGAAGGTGCTATGATTCTCATTATATCTTTTCTAGAGACAAAGTCTTGCTCTGTCACCCAGGCTGGAGTGCAATGGTGCAATCACAGCTCACTGTAGCCGCAAACTCCTGGGCTCAAGTGATCCTCCGGCCTCAGCCTCCTGAGTAGATGGGACTACAGGCATGCATCACCATGCCTGGCTAATTTTTTAACTTTTTTCTAGAGACGGGATCTCACTATGTTGCCCAGGCTGGTCTCAAACTCCTGACCTCAAGCGATCCTCCTGCCTTGGGTCCTCATTATATTAACAGGGACACTGATGCTCGGAGAGAAGTGATTTGCCCAAGGTTGTTCAGCTAGTCCGTGTTAACACTTGTATTTGAAACCAGTTTGTCTTCCTCTAGAGCCCACACTCTCAACTCACACAGTGCAGTTACATGTGTGTTTGTCATTCATCTCACTGTTCCAGGAGAAAGCCTCCCCCACTTTCCTCACCCCCGCCATTCAGTCAGTTGCTAAATCCCACTGATTCTTCCTTCGCAACACCTTTTATGCCATATCTTCCTGTACATTCCCCCCGACTCCCACAGCCTGTGACTTCCCCCACAGGCATGGAATTTTACAATAAAGCCTTAACTGGTGTCCACAGAGATTGCAGTTGCCTTGATATCTCATCCCTATGAGGCAAGTTTCCATAAACACAAAGAATCTAAATCCGCCAATGGCACATGAGTGCTACAAAATCTAAACGAGATTTTACGTGTGAATGCATAGCACCAGGGGACAGCACAAGGTATATTCTCAATGAAGGTTCATTTATTTCCTTCCAGGATGGAGAGATTCATGGTACAAGCTCTACAGCTGAGCTGCCTGGATTCTACACCGTGTGCCACTGTTGATTAGCTGTGTGACCTTGAATATGCCCATTGTCTTTGCTGTGTCTCATTTTCTAGTCTATAAAATAGGGACAATGATAGTACTTTCCTCATAGAGTTGTTATGAGGAATAAGTGAGTTATCTTAGCACAGTGTGTGGACACAAGAAGTGCCTAATAGATGCTAAGAAGTGTCAATATTATCCCTACCTACTTCTGCTCACCCCATGTGGCCTGTACACTCCTGGAAAAATCACCTTCTGAAGATTCAGCTTGGATATTATTTCCCTGCTCCAACACATCCACTGCTATTGCCTAAATCTGCAGTGCCCAGTGTGGTAGCTACCAGCCACATGGAGCTATGTAAAAGTAAATTAGTTAAATAAAATCTAAAATGCCAATAAAAATCTTCATTCATGCCAGCTACTTTTCAAGTGCTTGATGCCACATGCGTCTGGAGACAACATTGGATAGTACAGATATAAGAAATTTCCAGCACCATAGAAAGTCTTATTGGACAGCAGTAGCCTAAAGGTTAAAGTTCAAAATGCTTAGCCCGGCATGCATCCACAGTACACCCCACCATTTAACTTGACTCTCATCTCTTGTCACTCCACTGCCCCACACTCCGGCCAGGCGGCATTAACCGTCCATTTCCATGATGTATTTTACACATTCCCTATTGTGCACATCTTTTCCACAAACAAATCAATACCCACAGCCCATCCCATGCAGTCCACAAATGAAACTTAAAGCAAAGGAGCTTGGTTTTCCAGCCAGCAGACAGAGGGCCAGATTGGAATAGAAATGGCATATTCCACAGGACACTTCAGCTCAGCATCCCTGAAGGACAGACGACAGTTCACTCATCCTACCTACCTTAACACAGGGGTGACAAACGCAAATGCCTGCAGAGGCTAGGCCTGTGACTGAGTGATGCAAGGCTGGTGTGACACATAAGGGAAGGGATACGGGGGGACCACACTGAACTGAAGGGCATATGCCCTTCCAAGGGACACTCAGCTCTAGCCAACAGTGGCCCTGGGTTCACTGGTCCAGAGTCGTGAAATAGGATTTTTTAAAAAAGCTCTGTACAGGCCATCCTAACACATCTAAGTGCTGCCAGTTTATAAGCTCTCTTAGCTGGTCATTCGGCCTCAAATATTTACAGCTTGGTTGTATGAATTTCTGTGTTAAAATATCCCCAATCTTAGAATGGAGATAAGACCACCAATTTCACATACGGTTGTGAAGGTGAGATCAGATTCACGTGCCTACCACGTGCCTGGCTTATACCTAATTCTTACTAAAAATGTGAGTGAACGAATGAATGATTGAGCTCTTCTGGTCTCTCCCACACTCAGAAACCACTCATTGCAGCTGAGTAGAGGAGGGCAAGCAGAGACCACGGGCAGGGAGATGGTTTGTGTGAATCTGTGGGCAGCTGGCCCCAACACAGACAAGCTAGAGCTCAGGGGTCATCTTACAGCCCTGTCTGGCCAGCTTTCAGTACACAGTGAGCATTTATGCTTGTGGTTTCAAAATTCCAACATTACAAACGAGTATACAGTTGAGAATCACCACTGTACTTCATCACTGGAGAGAACGGTTCTTTCCAGTCTCCTGTGTATCCTTCTAGAGACGTTCTCTGTATGTGTGACCACACGTGTGAGGCTATCTGTAGGTACGGACTGAGATATTCCCTACTTCAGTTTTCTTTTTTTATCTAGATCCCTGCTGTTTTGCCCATATACAATTCTACAGCACTAGTTCTCAGTCCTGGCTCCCCAGGAGTCACCAGGGAGCTTTTAAAATGAAAAGTGCTCAGGTCCCACTCCCAGAGATTCTGATTTAATGGGGCTGTGAGGAGAGGGAGGTGGGCAGGCATCAGTACGTTTTAAAAGCTCCTGGGTGATTCGAATGTGCTTGGGAGAGCTGAACACTGCTACTCTGAACGCACCTCCACCACCTGCTTTTCCCCACACTAACACATCTGGGAGGGTCTGTTCCATCTCCATATGTAGAGAATGACCCCATTCTGTTTGCACAACTGCATCTGTTCCACCGTATAGAGGGCCTTCCTCTAATTTGCCCAGTCTTATGGGAAACTCTTAAAGTTCTGATGGTGATTATTTCTTCCTGGAAGAGGGGAGGAAGAGATAGCAAACTTCATTTGCTTATTCACAGCCCAGCACTAAAAAGGAAAAACAAAAGAAAGAGCAATAACTTTGCAGTGGTCAGCAACTGCCGGAAAAGACTGTTTTCCTTTATAATGTTACCTAATTTATTTAACTAAGCAAGATAAAACAGTTGAGCCAACATGAGGAAAAGAACAGGCCTGAGACGTAAATAAATCCACCAGAAGAAAGCTGCCCCTACCCTTCCCTCTGCAGTAACAACCCTGGGAGAGCCAGACCCTGAGCAGAACACCTGCTGGGGACATCCTTCCTGTTTGGGTGGCACGTGGAGACTGTCCTTGACCCCATGACTTGCCGCTTTTGATCAGGCCCCCAAAGATGCAGAGAGCAGGACACAATGCCATGGTCTAAGGGGATGACACATCAACATCTCTTCACTCACCAGCCATATCCAGCAGCAGATTGCTCAGACCAGAAGCAGGCCTAACCCCAAAACCAAGTGTGGTGGCATGTCTTGTTTCTGCCTGACAGCACCCATCCTCCATGCTTCTCCTGTGAAGAATTGCTCTTCACTGGCTCACTGATTGTGCGGGCCAGCTAAGGCTGCCCTCATCCTCTGGCTCTAAGGGTGGACATGGGACCTGGGCCACACTGGGGATTCAGGCATGGGCGTGAGACTCAGGACACCCAAAGAGAATCAGCTTCAGGACTTTTGCTGGAATTATTAGGAAAGAGGGTTTATTTTCCAGTAGAGTTGTTAAACAGGTAGGGAATAAATTTGCATCTGCCATCCATTTTTGGGGGGGCGTTTTTTGTGGGTTTTTTTGAGACAGAATCTCACTCTGTCACCCAAGGTGGAGTGCAATGGTGTGATTATGGCTCACTGCAACCTCGAGCACCTGGATTCATGCAACTCCCACTTAACATCCCTAGTAGCTACTGCAGGTGCACACCACTACACCTGAATTTTTTTTTCTTTTGTAGAGATGGGGTCTCACTAGGTTGACCAGGCTGGTTTTGAACTCCTGGCCTCAAGTAGTCCTCTTGCCTCAGGCTCCCAAAGTGCTGCATCTGCCATCTTTACCATCACCAAGGAAAAGTTTTTTTGAGAGTGAAGCCAACACAGAGAAAAGCTGAGCCAAGAGATGCCCCATGACCATGCTGGAGCACCTAAATCCAGCCAGACCTAAAGAACTCTCAACTCCTCTGTACAAGCCAATAAATACCTCTTTTCCTAAACCAACTTGAATTGTTTTTTTTTGTCTCTTGTGACCAAAGAAGTCCTGACTAACAAACCAAAGGTGAGAAGTTGAAGGGTGGGCCGTGGGGGCCCTTATTTCTCTTGTGCTTCTTACGTTCCTATAAGTAAGCCTTTTTTATTATTATTTAGGAGCTTGGTGTTACTAGCACTCAATTCCATCAGTCCATACTGGTGAATTCAGGAAAGTTGAGATACAGAGTTTCATCCTTCCCTTAATTCCTTTAGATATTGCAGAAGACGTAATGCACCTAGGAGTTTCAGTGGGTGTTCAGGCATGGGCGTGTGACTCAGGTCACCCAAAGAGAGTCAGCCAGGAACTATGAGGTTTGACAGGTCTACTGTGCCCATGAGTGTCTGTTACTTGGGCATCTTCTCAGTAGGTGCCTTTAGGATAGGCACATCCACCTCGCTAATGCAACAGCGATTTAGACCCTTTGCTACTACCAGCATCCTCCCCTTGCTGGTAAAGCAGAGGCCACAGAGCCACAAGCCGCACCCTTTGTTGACATGACAAGGAGTGACAGCCACCAAATTGTGCCTCCTGAGGAGGCATAATCTCTGGGCTACCTTGAAGCCCAGAGACAAATGCATGTCAATCCCAGGCCCCCAACTCACTCTAAAATAGGCAAATGGAAAAAGCTTAATCCCCAGCCAGGAAAAACACTAGCAACAATTCTGCAAGGAGGAATGACTTGCTAAGTGAATACTGCAAAAATCACTGAATCATACACAGGACCATGGAGACTACAAAAAGTGTCTGTTGGCTTTGCCTGCCCAGCGTCCACTCCTGTTTCTCTGGTAGCTGGAATGTTGTTTTTCTTTAGGAAGCCATCCTTTCTCCACGGTATGCAGTCCTGGTGGGGCTGTCAATAGAGGTGCCCGGCTTTCCCCTTGCACATGACTGAACCTCACAACATTGGGGAATCACACTGCTCTCCCTGGGATTTGATTCTTGGGCGAAGAAACACAAGAACAGAAAACAGCCAGAGCTGATTCCTCCCGATGGTGTCACCCTGTGAAGGTCATCCATTCGCTCCTGCCACCCAGATCCCCAGAGCCACCCTGGGCCCTGTACTCTCTAAGGCCCGGCACCGCTCATGTGCCAACCCATAATATTTCCAGTTTTTTTTTTCCTTTAGATAACTAGAGTTCTTTTGTGTGCTTACAAATCACAAAAGAACCTGAACCAATCCAGACACCTAATCTCACCCCAGATTGATGCAAATATCTTTTCCATGACATCCCCAAAGGATGGTCACCAAGCAGCTCCCTGCACTCTTCCAGGACGAGGGGCTCTCTGCCTCCTAAGGACAGCTCTGACATTAGAGTTCTTCAACTGCGCAGAAGTCTGCCTGCCTCAGTCCTGATCCTGCCCTCTGTGGCCCCTTCCTCCTCTCGTTGGCTCCTCCTCCTGTTCTCCAGCCCTTCCCTATCCTAGAGGAAGTTCTCAAGGCTCTGTCCTAGGTGCTGATCTCTACCCTATGGACTGTCTCTCACTGAAGCATCTTGTCAATCCAAGGGACTTTAGGAATTCTATTCCTGCTGGTCCCTCTCAGTCCTGTGCTCCTTCCTGAACCCCACACCTCTCTGTCCACCTGTCTCCTCAGCACCACCATTCAGATGAACAGAACATGCCCCAAGCCAAGTTCTCATTCTTCTACCTCATTTCTCGGGATGTGCCTGCATCCCTTACCCTGGGACTCACCCTTCTCTCCTCCCTCACCACCACCACCACTCACTTCCAAACACTAATTCTGTTCAGTCTAGCCCCTAATTATCACCCAAAACCAGCCCCCTGCCCTGAGCAAATATATATATATGAGACCTCATATATCTGGTCTCTGACACTAGATTCTTGTTTAACTCCTATCATCCTTCAGATATCAGATTAAATATCATTTCCAGCTGGGCAGAGTGGCTTACGCCTGTAATCCCAGCACTTTGGGAAGCCAAGAAAGGTGAATTGCTTGAGCCCAGGAGTTTGAGACCAGCCTGGGCAACACAGCAAAACCCCATCTCTGCAAAAAACACAAAACATTAGCAGGGCAAGGTGGTGCATGCCTGTACCTAGGTAGCTGGGGTGGAAGGATCACTTGATCCCAGGAGGTCGAGACTGCAGTGAGCCATGATCATGCCAATGCACTCCAACCTGGGCAACAGAGTGAGACTCTGTCTCAAAATAAGAAAAACATATTATTTTCTTGGGGATTAAATATCACTTCTGTCCTGACGTGCCAATCTAGGTTTAACATGCTCACTGTATGTTCCCATTTGACTTAATGTCTCCAAGTCACTTTGTTATTTTCAACCATAAAGTAGGAATAAAAAGAGTACCTACTCATAGAGTTGCTGGGATTAAATGTGACAACACATTAAAAACACTGAAAGAGGCCGGGCCCAGTGGCTCACGCCTGTAATCCCAGCACTTTGAGAGGCCGAGGCAGGTGAATCACCTGAGGTCAGGAGTTAGAAACCAGCCTGGCTAACATGGTGAAATCCCCGTCTCTACTAAAAATACAAAAATTAGCTGGGCGTGGTGGCGGGTGCTTGTAATCCCAGCTACTTGGGAGGCTGAGGCAGGAGAATCGCTTGAACCCGGGAGGTGGAGGTTGCAGTGAGCCAAGATTGTGCCACTGCACTCCAGCCTGGACAATAGAGTGAGATTCTGTCTCAATAAAAATAAAAATTAAAAAGAAAAAAAAATCATTTCATTGGGGATTAAATATCACTTCCGTCCTGACCTGCCAGTCTAGGTTTAACATGCTCACTGTATGACCCCATTTGACTTAACATCTCCAAGCCACTTTATTATTTTCAACCATGAAATGAGAATTAAAAGCGTCCCTACTCATGGAGTTGCTGGGATTAAATGTGACAACACATTAAAAACACTAAAAGAAAAAACTAAACCTTAACACCATAACAGGCACTAGCTCATCATAAATATTAGCTATTGCTATTGTTGTTGCAAACAATAAAAATATCTTTCCCTCCCAGACTGTTAAGTCCATTAAATCAGAGGAGCCATATGTTTTGTTCACTACTGTCTTCCTAATACTGACACATAACAGGAGCTCAGTATTTAATTGGCTGATTGGTTGTGATTTAAAGCTCACAACTGTAGACCACACTCTCCCTCACTTTTCTCCCCAATGTTTCCCCTTCACCAGGCTAAACATTTTCATTTCCTCCTAATACATTTTAGTTATACAAGACAAAACCTTCTCACCATCATGCTAGATGCCCTTAGACAAGGTAAACTCATAGCAAAAATGCCTTCATATGGGAGACTTTCCATTTGCTTTCTTTTTTATTTAAATAAAACAGTGAAGGGGAAAACCTAAGTACAGGAAAAAATTAAAAACTGAAAGGAAATAGATAAAATGTGGATGGTGGTGGTTGTCTCTAGTTAAAAGGACTTTCAGGATTTCTTTTTCTTTCTACAATTTTGCATTCTCTGATATTTTAATATAATAAAGCAAATACAAATTTTCATATACCTGAACTTCATGAGGCATACTTTGATATAAGAAAATACAAATGTATTATACCCATGTACCACCAAAATTGAGATACAGAGCATGGGCACCACCTAAAAAGTTTCCCTGTACACACCCCCAGCCTGTGGTAGACATTGATCCACTTTCTGTTACTATATAGATTAATGGCCTCGTACAGTATGCACTATTTTGTGTCTGCCTTCTTTCACTTAAAATAATGTTTTAGAGACTCGCGCATGCATGTGTCTGTATTAGCAGTTAGTTCATCTTTACTGCTGAATAATATTCCATTATGTGATTATTCTAAAGTTTGCTTATCCATTCATCTACTGATCAATATTCTGGGTTTTTTTTAACAGTATCTGGTTATTATGAATAAAGCTGCTATGAACATTCATTTATAAGTCTTAATTTATTAAGTCATTTTTGTGTGGGCATACAATTTAATTCCTCTTGGATAAATACCTAGGAGTGGAATTGCTGTATCATACTGTAACTCTATGTTTAACTTAATAAGAAACTGCCATTGTTTTGCAAAGTGGTTGTACCGTTTTTTAAAGGAAAACAATCCAACACATTATCTTATAATATGTTTTGCATTCTAGATGTTCAATTAAAGACATTTAACTGTGGAAAACTGTTCTGCACCTAAAGCTAAAGGTATAGTCCCATGAAATGACGTAACAGAGGTGAGTAAGAGAGGAAACCCTGAGAGACAGGCAACCTCGCAGGGGCTAGCATCACAGAGTGGGGCCAGAGATGGACAGAGGGAGCTGCAGGTGGAAATACCCCAAACTCTCTCTCCTCCCACCCTCTCGTCTCTTGCTGCCACCTCCCTTTGGCTTAACTCAGACAAAAGTCAACCAGCAAGGGAGTCCAGGAGATACAGTCCACAGGGGTCTACCTCCTGGGACACAGAGCAGGACAAAGAAGGGAGGAGAATGCTGGTCCCAGAGGAGGGACCAAATGGAGAGGAACCATCACACCATCCGTCCTCAAAGGGGAGGAGAGAAGGAGCCCATAGGAAACACTCCCAGAGGCCAACACTTGTAAACCAAACCCCAATATGAATCTCTGATGGCGATCACGATTGCCCGCTACACCTACAACATGTACTTCATCCACAGGGAATTTTTCTATTGACAATGAGTCAGTTTTGATTAGAGCTGATCCATGGAGATGGTGACAATGATGGTAACTACTGCTGCTGCTTCTAATAAAAATGATACTAAAACAGTAGTGAATACTTCATTGCACATTTACTGTAACTCAAGCACATGCTAAGAATTTATAGAATTATCTCATGTATATGTAACCATAGAAAGTACGTCTACTATAATCCCCACATTCCATTTATGCATGAGGAAAACTAAGCCAGAGGCCCAGAAAATCTGCCCATGGACTCTAGAGGTTGGTCAAGCCCTGACCACTACTCTGTACTGCCTCCCTCAGAGGAGAGTCCAATGACTCAGCCTTCAATCCAGCTCCAGCATTCACCTCCTGTGTCATTATGGATAAGCCACTCTGCACCTCAGTCACCTGTTTATGAAATGGCAGTGCTACCTGTTCATCCTCCCCTTGGGACTATTGTGACTATTTAACACAAGACAGGGGTTCAGCAAACATCTTTTGAGCCCCAGGGGCCCTGTAACACCACAATCTCTAAACCTCTCAACAACCCTGAAAGTGTGATCATGATTCCTTTTAAATAAAGCATTGGAAAGATTTAGCTACTCACTGAAGAAGAAGAGGGATTTGAACTCAGGTCTACCTGACTCCAAAGTCATATTCCGCCCTTTGAAGAAAAATGGGAAGGCTGAATGAAAGTAGAAAAGGTGAGGGTTTGGTGCCTTCACTCTTAGACCCACATTTTCGCACACAATTCGGTCTGGCTCCAGTATCTGCCTGCACATCAGCACACAAAAGCCTGGAGCTCCCAGGTGGCACCAACCCACCTCACTCTGTCCTCAGGTGCTTCCCCCTGCAGAATCCTGTAGCTCAGAGCCCAGGTGGTGCTCTGGGACAACCGCCCACTCCACTGGCTGCATCATCTTCCGCTCTTGCAGAGTGTATGTACAAATGAGGGTGAAGGAGTGTTACTACCCTTTGGTGCCTTCTTGGAGATGACATTAACCTTGGACAACTCCACTGATTTCCCAAGAAATCCAGCAAGGTCCAAATACAAACACATAAGCTGCCTGCAGTCTCTCAACTCAGCATTCTTGTCACGTTTTAATACCCTGTCATTCGAGCAACACTCATCCTCCATGCACTTTGAAATCTCTTTTGCTTTAGACGCTGCCAAAAGGTTTCAATTTTTCTGTACTGGCATTGACATGATGTAGAAAGGAACATGTGAGCCATGAGGGCTCAAAAATAGCCTGGAACTTTTCAAGGAAGGGGCCTGTAGTGGGATGACAGGCAAGCTATTCTGCATAACAAAGCACTCTGTCCCTGGAGTCAGGCACAAGCCCACCCTTCCCCACGTACACACACACACACCTATCAATCACTCCCTGAAATATCATATCTGTGGGAGGATGAGAAGATAATGGTATGATCAATGAAGTTCCCGAGAGGCCTGGTGGCATGGACTTCATCCACAGAGAATTTTTCTATTGACAATGGGTCAGTTTTGATTGGAGCTGATCCATGGAGATGGTGACGATGATGATGATAATGCTGCTGCTGATGACGATGATGGCAATTACAATAGCTAACATCTACTGATTGTCTACTATGTGTTAGACACTGTGTTAAGCTCTTTACGTAGATTAACTCATTTTAATCCTCAGAACCCTATGAGGTAGAAACTACTAACATCCTCATTTTACAGATGAGAAAATAAGGCATGAAAAGTTAAGTAACTTGACTGTCAGTGGCAATCAGGACTGGAACCCAGCTCTCAATAGACTCCAATACAGACACATGCATGCGTGAGTCTCAAAAACATTATTTTAAGTGAAAGAAGGCAGACACAAAATAGTGCATACTGTACAAGGCCATTAATCTATAGTAACAGAAAGATCAGTGTCTATCACACTGATGGACTATCACAGTGTCCACCTACTTGGTTCTAGGGTCTTTGCTCTTAGCCACTACACATTCACTTTAAACTCCCCATGGAAGATGCAACCATTCCCAGTGGGCCCCACTGCAGGGGAAGGAGGAGAATGTCTTTTTGGTTTTTGTTTTTGAGACAGGGTCTCACTCTGTCGCCCAGGCTGGAGTGCAGTGGCGCAATCTCAGCTCACTGCAACCTCCACCTCCCAGGTTCAAGCAATTCACTTGCCACAGCCTCCTGAGTAGCTTGGATTACAGGCACCCACCACCACACCCAGCTAATTTTTGTATTTTTAGTAGAGATGGGGATTCACCATGATGGGCAGGCTGGTCTCGAACTCCTGGCTTCAAGAGATCTGCTCACCTGAGAACGTCTCTTGATACTGAAACTGAACCCCTTTCTCAGGACCTTTAGCTCCTAGAAACGGTTTGAAACCTACACTGAATCTCAGCATTTATGAGTACTTAATATTGACCAGGCCCTTCCCTTTGAGAGTACATGAGCCACCCAATAACCTTCTGAGGCCAGTTATCTCATTCTCCTCCACTTTCAAGGTAGGGAAGCTGAGAGTTACGTGCTGCTTGTTCCTTGTTTCACCTCTCAGATCCATTTTTTTCTCTCTGATTCTGCTGTGAGCTGAGCCCCAAAAGGCTGACCCTTACAGAATTCATCATCTGGTCCTTCTGGTTTCCAGTTGGGTTCAGCCAGTGGGTGAGGCCAACAGGCAATGGGAGAGGTGAAGAGAAGCTGGGGTATTTCTTCCCCCTCTTCCTCCCTGCCTCGGTACTGCTATTTGGGAAGTGGTTCATCCCTCCAGGACCATGGTTCCTGCTGGCGATGCCTTCCTTCTTAGCCCCAGCTCTCAATAGACTCCAAACTATTCCCTCCGCTTGCTTCGTCCTCTTTAGAGACGGTAACCGCCTCCTGCTGTTGCAAGGCCCTAGGTGCTTCCACATTCCTTATTTGTAATCTTAACCTTGCCCAAGTCTCCCTAAATAGTCCTTTCATGAAACTTTCTTCTTGCAGCCACCTGAATGGTTCTATTTCCTGCAGGGTCCTGACAACCTCAGGGGCGGAGGAACTTGTCCATAGTCACACAAGTCAGTAAAGGGCAGATAGGGCAAGTAGGTTTGAACCTAGATTCCATCATCTCAAGCATGCTTCCTTCAGAGCAGAGGGCACAAACTCAAAGACGCACAAAGGCCAGGCCAGTAAGCATAACTAAGTCAGGCAAGTGGGTAAAGCACAAAAGGGAGTGGTGGGGCTTGGGGAAAACCAGAGAGCATGCACCCCACTGAGAGGCAACCACATGTAAATTTAAACAAGCACTTCAAAGACACCATAAAAGGCCCGGCGCAGTGGCTCACGCCTATAATCCAAACACTTTGGAAGGCCATGGCAGGTGGACCTCACCTGAGGTCAGGAGTTCAAGGCCAGCCTGGCCAACAAGGCAAAACCCTGTCTCTACTAAACATATAAAAATTAGCTGGGCATGGTGGCGGGTGCCTGTAGTCCCAGCTACTCAGGAGGCTGAGGCAGGAGAATCTCTTGAACCTGGGAGGTGGAGGTTGCAGTGGGCCAGGGTTGTGCCATTGCACTCCAGACTGTGTGACAGAATGAGACTCTATCTCAAAAAAACAAAAACAAAAACAAAAAAGAGGAAAGAAAGAAAGAAAAAAGAAAAAAAGACACCACACAAAAATTTCCAAGGAATTTCACCACTGCCTCTCCAAAAACCTCCTGCTGTTAGGAATTGTTCCTGATAGCAACCTAAACTTCTTTTCTCCTCAATCCCATTCTCAATCCTTCCCACACAAGCTTTTAAATCACTTCTCCACTTTGAAAAGATTCAGGCAACAGAGATCATTAATTTTCTGGCTTCAAAGGCGGCTGTCTTGACCCAATGCATTTTCTCCACATCACCATCACCACCCTATCGCCCCCGTGGGTGACTATGAGGAAGCTGCTTCCATCCTTTTGTCGTCTGCTGTCAGGGGGCTGGGAACCCAGCCAAGGCCACCATCCAAAAGGAAGGATAAGAGAAGGAATATTCGAACTCACTGCCTGCAGTCTGCAGGGTGGCAGCGTCATCTGCTCTGTGGGCAGAAAAAGCCACAATAACCTCCACGCAGGAGAGGGAGGAGGCGCCCTCCACGCCAACGACCTTGAAATCCAACCAGCTGCTGATTTGCAGGGCAGAGACAGGCCTCCTCCCAGAGCAATTAGAGGAGTGTCTTAAGGCAGGGGCTGCAAACTGGCTCTTGGGTTCACAGGATGTACTGTGCTTTAAAAAAAAAAAAAAAAAAAAAAATGGAAACCACTGTCAATTCTTAAGCTAGGAGAGTTCATGGTTTTTACAAATCCAGGTTTCCAGCTTTTCTTACAGAAAAATCAGAAGTTTTGTCAGCAGTGGGCCCACATTCTCATGCAGCGACAGAGTCGTCAGAGCTTAGTCCACTACAACATCAACTCCAAGGGGCAGGGAATTTTGCCCGGTTCATTCTCTGCTGTGTCCCCAGATGCAGAACAGTGCTTGGCACACCAGTGTATATGTGATGCATGAATAAGGAATAGTTCCCCTTTCAGACAGCCTTGCATTCTCTAGTTCACAGAAATCCACACCTGATTCAATTCACTCATGTAAGTCCCCTTCCAGTCTCCTGCAGATGGTTGGGCTTGAGACACCCAACTTAAAGGGATTTAAAGGCAGGCGAGACACAATCCTTGCTCCTCTGAAACAAATTAGAGGGATTTCAGATTCAAAGGGATAATAATAATAATCACTTATAGAAAAGCTACTATGCACTACACTGTTGTAAATACTTTCCACATATTGGCTCCTTTAATCCTCTCTACAGCTATGTGGTAGGTCTTATTATTATCCTTATTGTACTGAAGAGGAAACTGAGGCACTGAGAAAGAAGGTAACTTGTCCAAGATTACGCACCAGAAAGAGGTGAAGGCAGCATTCAAATCCAGGCAGTCTATTCAAATCCAGGCCAGAACACATGAAAAAGAAACATCTGATGGTAGAGGAGGAAACCGTAAGGCAATAAAGTCTCCAGGGCTCCAGTCCTCAGAGCCCGAAAGAAGCCCCTCCCAGGGCAAGAGATGGAACTGTGACTTCATGTGGAAGCAGTTACAAACTGGATTCATTTAATGCATCTTTGACTTAATTGGATGTGAAGCCACTTTGCGCAGATGTTCCATGAGAAGCCATCTCAGAAGGTGCTTCAAGAGCAGAGTTTTGCTCAGCCTCTAGCTTAATGGCCCTCTTACCCCATGGCCCTCTTGGTTTTGCTGTAACGAATGTGTAAAATCACAGATGGTCTCAACTCCGGCTTCATAGACTGAAGTGGCTAAGAGAGAGATCATTCAAACTTGGCTGACCTACTTGGACTCAAGTGACACTGGGGCAGAGCTTTGTGGTGCCACAGCACCAGAAATGAAGCTTCAAGCCCAAGGGTGCCACAAAGCAGCTGAAGCTGGCAGTTGGTGAAGAAGAGAAGCAGGAGCTGAACAAAAGTCAGGCTGTGGGACAGAGAGAGGAGGCATCAGCGCTGCACTTTGGCAGCTCCCGGAGAAGGCAGGATGGTAGAGGGGACAGCTTAGAAAATACACAGATGACTTCAGCTGGAGCTCCAAGTCTACACTTTCACAGCGATGTTGCATTTTGATGAGGCACTTTCCCTCTACAGGGCTGTTTCCTCATCTCTACAATGGGGCTGATCTAATTTTCATATTTGTTCATAGAAACTCATCATTGATGATTATTGATTATTGATTTATATGTAATTGATTCCTAACTCATCCATTCGTTGCTCAACAAACATGTCCTGAATGTCTATTATGTGCTAGGCACTGCTCCAGATTCAAGAGTAAGTGATGCAATAGCAAAGACAAGAAATCAACGGAGGTGCCCATCCACGGTGCATGGGATAAAGAAAATGTGGTATATAAACACCATGGAATGCTATGCAGGCATAAAAAAGAACGAAATCATGCTCTTTGCTGCAACATGGACGCAGCTGGAGGCCACTATCCTAAGTGAGTTAACACAGGAACAGAAAACCAAATGCTGCATATTCTCACTTATAAGTGGGAGCTAAACATCAGGCGCTCATGACACAAAGAAGGGAACAACAGACACTGAGACCTCCTTGAGGGTGGAAGGTGAGAATCAAAAACTACTATCAGGTACTATGCTCACTACCTGGGTGATGAAATCATTAGTACACCAAACTCCAGTGACATGCAATTTACCCATGTAACAAACCTGTACATGTACCCCCTGAACCTGAAACTGAAGTTGGAAGAACAAAAGGAGGTAAGTGATAAACAAGACTCATGAGACCAGGCATGGTAGCTCACACCTGTAATCCCAGCACTTTGGGAGGCCGAGGCGGGTGGATCACTTGAGGTCAGGAATTCAAGACCAGCCTGGCCAACATGATGAAACCGTATCTCTACTAAAAATACAAGAATTAGCCGGGCGAGGTGGCAGGTACCTATAATCCCAGCTACTGGGGAGGCTGAAGCAGGAGAATCACTTGAACCCCAGGAGGCAGAGGCTGCAGTGAGCTGAGATCGCGACACTGCAGTCCAGCCTGGGAGACAGAGCAAGACTGCCAAAAAAAAAATACCTCATGAGGTGTTTGCCCCCTGGAAGTGACAGTACAGAATTCCAGTCCCAGTTTTCTCATCTCTAGGACAGGGATAACAATACTTACTTTAAAAGGTTATGTGGAGAACAAAATGTATATTATTTTCAATAAATAAAAAGTTCCAAACATGTATTTAACCTTACCAAGAGCCAGGCAATGTTCTAGATCAGAGGCTGACAAACTTTTTCTTCAAGGATAGGAGACTGAGTATTTTAGGTTTTGCAGGCCACATGGTCTCTGTCACAACTACTCAATTCCATCCTTGTAGCGCAAAGGCAGCCATAGACAAGGCATAAACAAACAGGCACAGCTGTGTTCCCACAAAATTCTGTGTGTACGAATTCAGTCCATGGATCCACAAGCCACAGCGGACTGAATCCTGTTCTATCTAGATCAGCGCTGTGGAAGAATTTTCTGTGATGATGACATTGTTCCCCATCTTCACTGCCAGCTACTTCAGCCATGAGCACATACTGAGCACTTGAAATGTGGCTACTGTGCACGATAAATTGAATTTTTTCTTTATTTAACTTTAATTAAAATGTATATCTCAGTAGGCACACATGGCTAGTGGCTACCCTATTGGACCGTGGGGTTATAGATGCTTCATACCTCATTTAATCCCCGCAGTAGCCCTGGAGTATACTAAATGTCTAGCCCTACTACTGTCCACAGTAGACACCCAATAAACCAGAGCCGATGGTGCTGCTGTCATGACTCATGACAACGGTGGTGATGGCAACGTTCAAGGCAACAGCGATGCCAGAGGATGGCCCATTCCCACGGCTGGTAAGAAAGAGAAACATCATGTACAGATCAATAACAACTTACCGGAGACAAAATGAGAAAAGGGGAGTTCCTTATGTGGCAGCCCCAGGCGGTCCTTAGAACTTCCCAGGAACAAGCCCCTTGCTAACCTTAATGAGGCTCTTCCCTAGGAGGAGCAAGGCCACCCTCATTACATCACACAAGCAAACAAGTGCTGGTGACACATCACCTCGGCACCCTAGTGACATCAGAGAAGACCACCCCCAACTACAGGAGGGGTGGCTCCAGCCCCCAGTGGAAACTGCCCACTCCACCTGGAGGGGAAGAATGTGCAGCAAGGGAAACATCAAAGGCTCTTTTTGTTAATTTCAAACTTTCAAAAACAAAGCTTCAATGATCCATGGAGCGTACTATGTTTCAGGTTCCATTCTTGGCTAATAATAAGAGCTGTCATTTGTTGAGAGTTGATTATGTGCTAGACACTACATGAGGTAAAAATAATGTTCATAGTGAGTATAATAAATGATCATTGGCACTGATTGAATGCTTACCGTGTTCCAGGCACTGTGCTGAACACTTTGTAACCGTGATCACCACTTACTTCTCACAAGTGCTCAGTGAGGGAGGAACCGTCATTGTCTCCATTTTAGAGATGAGAAAACGGGCTTGGAGTGGTGAGGAAACTTGCCCATGTGCTCACAGCTCAGGAGAGGTGGGTCCTGAGTTCAAAACCTGGTTTATCTCTAGTGGATGAAGAAAATGTGGTATACACACATGATGGAATACTACTCAGCCATAAAACGGAACGAAATAATGGCCTTTGCAGCACCTTGGATGAAGTTGGAGGCCATTGTTCTAAGGGAAGTAACTCAGGACTGGAAAACCAAATACCATATATTCTCACTTGTAAATGAAGCTAAGCTATGAGGATGCAAAAGCATAAGAGTGATATAATGGACTTTGAGGACTCCGGGGAATGGTGGGAGGGGGTGAAGAATAAAAGACTACATATTGGGTACCACCTATACTGTTACAGTGATGGGTGCACCAAAATCTCAGAAATCACCATGAAAGAACTTATCCATGTAACCAAAAAAACCACTTGCTCCCCCAAAACTATCAAAATTAAAATAAGAGAGAAAAAAAAAACAAAGACTGGTTTGTTGGACACCAGCCTAGACTCAATTGTCAGGCTGGACTGCTGAAGATACAATGGTGAATTACACAGATGTGCCCCTGCCCTTACGGGGAAGGCAGGCAATGGAGCCAGTCATTGGAGTCTGAGTGAGAAGCGCTGTGGTAGAGGAGATGAAGGCCTAGTAGAACTCAGGGAAAGAGCATCTAACTCAGGCTTGGCAGAGATGGGTGACCAGGTTAGAGGTTCCCAAATAAGTGACTTCTGAGCTGATATCTAAATATGGCCAGGGGTTCACCAAACCAAGAATATGCTAAAGAGGGTTACAAACCAAGGAAAAGCATTGCAAAGGTGCATTCAAGGAATCAAAAGAAGCACAGTGGGGCTGGAAATTAGGCGGGGGTTGGGACGGATGAGGGAGAGATGGAAACCCAACTGGCACCACTGACAAAGACAGGGACGTTAGGGAGAGAAACCAGGTGGGAGGTGGCGAGGGTTGTGGCATACTGAGTTTCAGGTCTGCATGGCACCACCAAATGGAAATGCCTAACTCTAGAGGGTGGGGGAAAGGAGGCTACAACTCAGAAGTGGAGTCAAATCTGGAGGCAGGAGTTTCAGAGTCCTACTCAGGCAGGCAGGAGCGGAAATCATCAGATGATTCACAGAGAAAGAGAAGAGCAGATAAATGAACCCAGAGATGCGGAGTGTGAACATCTGTTGTTTTTGCCTCTCCAGTACCCATCCCCTCATGTGACAGCACTTTGACTTTCCTTTGCGAAATCACCTCTCCCCACTCTCAGTCCTTACGGAGTAGGGCTCAACTCTAACCTTAGCTCCAAGGGTGATTATGTGACCCAGCCTGGGAAATGAGGGCACCCCAAATCCAGGAACCCAAAATGTGAAATGCTCCAAAACCCAAAACCTTTTGAGCACTGACATGATGCTCCAAGGAAAGGCTCATTGGAGCATTTTGGATTTTAACTTTTTGGATTTGGGATGCTCAACTGGCAAGCAAAATGCAAATAGTTCAAAATCTGAAAAAAAAAAAAAAAAGCCACACTCAGAAATGCTTCTGGTCCCAAGCATTTTGGATAAGAGAAGCTCAACCTGTATTACATCTCCGTGGCAACTGTGATTGGTTTAGAAATGTATACATCACTCAACACAGGCCAATGAGAATGAAACCCAAAACTTACAGTGGGACTCTAAGGAAAGAAGCAGTCCTATACCACTGATGTAGTTAAGATACCATTGATGAAGATAAGATTGGACCTGCAAGTTGTTGTTGCCATTAGTCAAGCACATGCCTGAGAATCAAGCAATACAGAGGAAAGCTGAATCATGATGGAGAGAGAATCAGATTGCTGAACACCTTGATCATATCTTCCCTGAAGCCACCTATCCTAAGATTCCCAAGTATGTGATCCAATAACTTACATTTTTTTATACATAAACCAATTTGAGTCAGATTTTCTGTCACTTACAACTAAAATACTGGGATACTGGAGGTACCTAAAACTGGGTGGCTAAAGAAAGGAAAAGAAAGATGGGCACAGTGGCTCACGCCTGTAATCCCAACACTTCGGAGGACGAGATGGGAGGATCGCTTGAGCCTAGGATTCCAAGGCCAGTCTGCGCAACATAATGAGACCTCGTTTCTTAAAAAAAAAAAATAAGCAAAAATCTAGCAAATTTTTTTAAAAAGAAAGAGCTGCCAATTAATGAAAAAGGAAAGAAATAATCAGAAGTAGAAGAAGAATTCTATTACGTGTCACAAAAGCCAAAATGGGGAAGAATTTTAAGAAGAGACATCCATTAGTAGTGGCATTGCCACAAGGAGGATAAAGACAAATAGGGCTGTTGAATTTAGCTAAGACCTTGGGCAATTATCTTAGTTTGGGATACCCCAGACTCTCAGACAATGATTAAAGTACAAACAGCTTCTGTGAGAGGTGATCCCAGAGAGCAGCAGTAGGGAGCGGGAAAGTAAGACAGTGAAGGGAAGGAAGCCTATAAAGGCAGTGTTTTACTGCATGTTCTCACTTATAAGTGGACGCTGAATAATGAGAACACATGGACACTTGGTGGTGGGGAATGACACACACTGGGCCATGTCGGAGTGGGGTGGGAAGAGGGAGATCATCAGGAAGAATAGCTAATGGATGCTGGGCTTAATACCTAGGTGATGGGTTGATCTGTGCAGCAAACCACCATGGCACGTGTTTACCTATGTAACAAATCTGCACATCCTGCACATGTACCCTAGAACTTAAAATAACAGTTGAAGAAAAAAAAAAAGACACAGACATGAAACGACTTCAATTCAAAAACACAAAGTCACCATAGAGTAGGGGAGAAAGGGTGCTGAGAGAAAGCAAAGAAGTAAAAGTGGTCCAAAGATTACATCTCAAGGGTGGGAGGGAAGAGGTGAGGAGAGGGGAAAGTGGAAGTGTTCTGAAGATACCACCGTACTGGGATGGGCTAAAACAAGGAGGTATGGGTATAATAAAGTATTTTTGTGAAATTTTTTTAAAAAGGAAGTGTTTGTGAGCTTGTTACCATTCTGGGTCGCTGGAGCTTAATACAACTCTAGGAGGTTGTTTCCCATAAGTCACTGGTTGAGGATGGGCCCTGGGGGACATTAATCATCCTCTCCTTTCTCCTGCACCATCCCTCCCCTCTCCTCCTGTGCTTCCACAGCCTGACATGCCTATGGACCGAATGGACTACGGCAGAGCAAGCCCTCAGGTGAACAGCTGCAGTTGCTGCCCATTGGAAGCCAGGCCAGAATGCAATGAAATGGAAGGGTGAGGGGACACAGCAGAGCACCAACAGTGCTACAGCATGTCGCTTCATTTCCTGCACATCAGTGTCCTCATCTGCAAAGTGGGGGTCATCGCCTAGAACTACCTTGAAGATTAAATGAAAATAAATCATGTCTACACTTAGCCCAGCACCTGCAAGATCGTGCCAATAAACACACACTAATATTTTCCCTTTTGGTGACCTTCTGGGGGAGTGATTTCAACACAGAGTTATGGAAAGCAGAACCAGTGAGGAAGTGACACCCAAGATTGCAGGCTGCTCATTTGAGGCAGTACCAAACCCAGGAGACTCCAGCTGGATAAAAGATAATCGCTAATATTCTATTTAAACAGTAAGCAAGTTTGTATCTATTTCTGTGCAGAAGTCCTCAATTTAGCAAGAAGGCTTTCCTGCGAGGCGCTGCCTCTCCACCCCTGCCTTTGTGAAACATCAGAGTCACTCCCACTATGGGAAACAAAGCAGCAACCGTACATTCACCCCGTTTTTCTTTGGTCCTACCCCAATGACACATTAGTGAAAGATTTAGGAAGATCAAATGGAGCCCGGAAGACAGAGTCAGAAATGCCCCCTTCCACGGTGTCAGTTTCTCAAGGATCAGAGCTCCTCCCTAAAGATTGGCCAGTGTTGACTCTAAAAGGAAAATGGAAAGTGGTCAGGAGAATGATGACGAATCACCATAACACCTCTGATATACAGCTCGGCGCACGGCAGGATTTCAAGCACACTGTTTCTTTCATCCTTGACATAATCCACAGGGGGTAAGGGATGTATCTAAGTGAGATTGTTTATTTTGTAATTATTTTAACCAATACTCCCAATACTTACAATGAGCCGGCTGCTCTACTTTACAAATATTAATTCATTTAATCTTCCTAACAACCATGTGTGGTAGGTACTATCATTACATACATTTTACAAATGGAGAAATTGAGGTGAAGAAATGTTAGGTAACTTGCCCGAGGTACCTACAGTATTAAGTGTAAAACCAGGATTTGAACAAAGGCAGACTGGGTCTGGCATCTGGCTCGGAACCACCACTACGCTGTTACCTTGAAGGCAACAGGCGAACTTGATTGAACTCCTCTAGATCCTGGTACTAGGTCAGTCTATTTCTGCAGGCATTGGTAAGGAGGTACTTAAAATAATAATGAGGAGAAGGAGGAGGAATAAGAAGAGGGGGTGGAAGGGAGTGGGGGAGGAGGAGGAATAAGAGGAGAAAGAAGAAGAGGAGGAGAAGAAGAAGAAATAACAGTAGCCAATAATAGCTAACATATACTGAACATTTCCTAAGTGCCAAGTGCCGTGCTAAGTATAATAATAAAAAGAGGCTGGGCACAGTGGCTCACGCCTGTAATCCCAGCACATTGGGAGGCCGAGGTGGGTGGATCACGAGGTCAGGAGTTCGAGATCAGCCTGGCCAATATGGTGACACCCCATCTCTACTAAAAATGCAAAAATTAGCCGGGCATGGTGGTGGGTGCCTGTGGTCCCAGCTACTCAGGAGGCTGAGGCAGAAGAATCGCTTGAACCCAGGAGGCAGACATTGCAGTGAGCTGAGATTGCACTGCTGCACTCCCACCTGGGTGACAGAGTGAGATCCCATCTCAAAAAGTAATAATAATAATAATAATAATAATAATAATAATAATAAGATAGGCCGGGCGCAGTGGCTCACACTTGTAATCCCAGTACTTTGGGAGGCCAAGGTGGGCAGATCACCTGAGATCAGGAGTTCAAGACCACCCTGGCCAACATGGTGAAACCGTGTCTCTACTAAAAATACAAAAATTAGCCAGGCGTGGTGGCACACACCTGTAATCCCAGCTACTCAGGAGGCTGAGGCAGGAGAATCCCTTGAACTTGGGAAGCAGAGGTTGCAGTGAGCCAAGATTGTGCCACTGCACTCCAGCCTGGGCAACAGAGTGAGATTCTGTCTCATATATTAATAGGATAACATAATAATAATTAATAACACATAATAATAACAATCTTCACATTAATGCTAGGAGGTGGTGCCATCTCATCACTGTTTTTCAGATGAGGAAACTGAGATATAGAGCTGTGTGAGGTTATTGAGCTAGGAAGTCATAGGGCTGGTATTTGAAGGCATACCCTTAACGATTTGCAATCCCTGAAGGTGCAGAATAAAGGAACTGTGAGTTTACGGAAAGTGAGGGCACACACTCAGCTTCAACAACCACAGTACCCTGGTGATGGCCTGATGAAGGGAAGAGTACAAAGGGGTGTCTTTGGGGTTGATTCAGAGGGTGGTACAAATATTAAGGTGAGGGGTGGGGAGGAGGGGCTTGGCTAAAAATCTCCAGGAACAGACAAGAGACTCAGACTTCAAGGGGGCAAAAAAGGCAGATGCTTCACGTGGGAATAAGGGCACTGGCCCCCAGTAAACACTGGAGCTTGTGGCTGAGGCTGAAGCTCCTGTTTTGATGGCATGTTTTCAATCTTCTCTCTCCTGGGACACCTGGGGCTTTGGGTGGGTACTCAACTTTCTCAAAACAACAAAAAATAAAGAGGCAGAAAACAACATTTCCTTCCCTTTTTCTTTACCCTTCCAGGGCTTACAAGGTTTACGGGCTACACATTTACTAGTTTACTACATGTGCACTAGTCTATCATTCATCTTTATTTAGAATAAACATTGCAGAATCTCAATCCTTGAACAAAAGCTCCCTGACATGTCCTAAAACTTTCTTTTCTTTATTAACTTCAACTTTATTCACATTGGAAACCATTGTACATTATCTACTGGACCTATTTTTAATAGTCTTTCTTATTATATAAGCAATTCATGAATACATTCTCCTTTTAAAAGATTAAATTATTTTTACATAATTGAAACTGTCTAATCTTTTTCTTTATGGCTTCTGGATTTCCCTCACTCAAGGTTACAGAAGTATGCTCCTAAAACTTCCTCTAATATTCTTTTTTTTTTTTTTTTACTGCCTATAGCTTACTCCACCTGTAATTTATTTTTGTATGAGTTAGGAATCAAACTCAGCATCCTTCCACACGGCCTCCCAATTATGCCAGCACCATGTATTAAATAAGCCATTTTTTTCCTACTGATCCAAAATGTCACCTTTTAATACATTAAGCTCCCCTGCATCCCAAGACCTTTCAGTCCTCCTCAGGACTCTTGTCTCTTATGCCACAGCTAGAAAAATTTTAGCAATTATTTGAAATGTGTTTCATGGCTTAACAATAGGTATTTTATCTTCTAAAAGACATTTTCTAAGAGGCACTTTCGTGCGCTGTTGGTGGGTGCATAAATTGGCACAACCTTTTTGAGAGCAATTTAGCAATATCTATTACAACTAAAAATGTTCATATCCTTTGCCCTAAACACCCCATTTCTAAGAATTGTTCTATGGAAATCCCCACTACAGTGCCCAAGAGTGTTCACTGTTGCACTGTTCCCTATAGAGAAAACTTGGAAATAATCCAAATGCCTATTGCTAATGTTTAGACAAATTATAAATATGAACGTAAATAATATGGTGGCCATATTATGAAACACTCTGCAGCCATTTAAAACATAAGGTGGATCTAAATAAGGTATTAATAAGGGAAAAAGTTACTAGCATGGGCAACAGGGCAAAACCCCATCTCTACGGGAAAAAAAAAAACTACAAAAATTAGCTGGACGTGGTGGCATGTGCCTGTAGTCCCAGCTACTCGAGAGTCTGAGGTGGGAGGATTGAGCCCTGGAGGTGGAGGTTGCAGTGAGCTGAGATCACACCACTGCACTTCAGCCTAGATGACACAGCAAGGCCCTGTCTCAAAAAAAATTATAAAAAAAGTATATAGGATATGATCTCTTTTTTTGTTTATTCGTAATAAAGTCTTATATTTATAAAAATTTCACAGGATAATACACCTAAATATTAAGTTTATTGCTTCTATAAGGTGGAGATTTTCAAACTAAATAACACAGTTATACATCATCACAGTCTTTTATGATATGTGCTTCTTTTGGTGATTAAAAAAATACAAACCTGGAATGAGAAAACAGCCTATGAATCAAGGTGAGTATCTCACATTGAATGAAGAGGAGATGACACAAAAAGTCAGTGCAGGGACAAAGCTCAAATCCAAAGGAAAATGCCTTTCTGCTGTGTGGTTGGATTGTGAGACACTTCCGTCGGAAGCCCCTGGTCACTCATGGGCAGTTCAGGACAGAAGTGACAAAGAGAGAGGTAAAGGACGCATCCAAGGTCTCGCCCATGGTGGGAGAAGTAAATGTTTCACCGGTCATCAAGCAGCACATCCTACCCAACGTCAAATAGCCGGACCTGCACCTTCTCTCTCCATGCACTTTTCTGTTATTATGGACAACCCTAACTGTCTGGGCAGTAACCCCCAGGGGACAGACTCCCACACTTATAAACACAAGTCCCCAAACGCAGAACACTCAGCTGGGAATGAGGGCAAGCGTGGCACCCCATAACCATTGAAGGACTTGCCTGGGAAGAGCAATGAATTGAAGTTATCAGAAAGGAAGGCTGGAAATCACAAATATATGGCACAC
Organism: Gorilla gorilla gorilla; assembly: GCF_029281585.2. NCBI lineage: Eukaryota > Metazoa > Chordata > Mammalia > Primates > Hominidae > Gorilla > Gorilla gorilla. The sequence continues at coordinate 23,607,018 of NC_073242.2, read as the reverse complement.
AGGGGCATGGGTACAGTCCACCGAAGAAAGAACTGTCGGAAAAGTGAGTCTCAAGCAGGACTGGCTGATATCACGTGATAATCATAATACATACGTGAATGGCTCACATTTATTAACTGCTTCTCTTCATCCTTTGCCTGGCTGTGTGTGTGTGTGTGTGTGTGCATGTGTGTGTGTTTGAGACAGAGTCTCGCTCGCCCAGGCTGGAGTGCAGTGGTGCCATCTCGGCTCACTACAACCTCCACCTCCCAGATTCAAGTGATTGTCGTGCCTCAACCTCCCAAGTAGCTGGGATTACATACACACCTGTGTGTAATTTTTTTCCTACTGATCCAAAATGTCACCTTTTAACACATTAAGCTCCCCTGCATCCCAAGACCTTTCAGTCCTCTTCAGGACTCTTGTCTCTTATGCCACAGCTTGAAAAATTTTAGCAATTATTTGAAATGTGTTTCATGGGATTACACCTGCATATGTGTAATCCCAGCTAATGTTCTGTAGTTTTAGTAGAGACAGGGTTTCACCATGTTGTCCAGACTGTTCTCAAACTCCTGACCTCAAGCCATCCACCCACTTCGGCCTTCCAAAGTGCTGGGATTACAGGCATGAGCCTACACCCAGCTCGACTCATTTACTCTTCACAATAACCCTATGAGATGAGTATTTTACTCCCAACTTCAGATGGGGAAACTGAGACATAGAACAGTTAAGAAACCAGCCCAGTATCACATAATAGGCAGTGCAGCTAAGCTGAACTAAGGTGTTTGGGCTCTAGTGTCCATGCTGTCTTGTCAACTCCGAATGTGCGTGCTTATCACTGACAACTCCCAAACTCCTTCACTCCTCCTTTACTCCTCAGTCTAAACTAACTCTCATAAATGGAGCCAGTAAGCTCATTCCCAATGGATGAAATGACTAGCCATGGCTCTTGATAGAAGGTGCCTCCCAGGACGGGAAGGGCAAGAGCCCGAGGAGCCCATCATCCTTACTGCGGAAGGGTCTTTCTGCAACAGTTGCTGAGACTTATGTCTTATGAAACTAACAGAGCTCCAGTGGTCACAAAGATTAGCCAACGAGACCTTCTCTGACACCTCCTTCAGAGACCTAGACACCACTAAGTCAGTCTAAGATCGATGCCTTCCCTGGTCAGGCGTGGTGGCTCATGCCTGTAATCCCAGCACTTTGAGAGGCCAAGGTGGGCAGATCACCTGAGGTCAGGAGTTCAAGACCAGCCTGGTCAACATGATGAAACCCTGTCTCTACTACATGGCACATGTATACATATGTAACAAACCTGCACATTGTGCACATGTATCCTAAAACTTAAAATATAATAATAATAAAATTTTTAAAAAAATTAGCCGGGCATGGTGGTGGGTGCCTGTAATCTCAGCTACTTGGAAGGCTGAGGCAGGAGAATCGCTTGAACCCGGGAGGCAGAGGTTGCAGTGAGCTGAGATCACGTCACTGCATTCCAGCCTGGGTGACACAGAAAAAAAAAAAAAGATGGATGCCTTCCCTGTAACGTGCATCATAGTTGATGTCTGACTGCCCTCTTTGACTATATGCTCCTTGAGAGCAGTGACTGGGTCTGTCTTATTTATTGCCATACTTCCACTGTTGTAACTTCAACATCCAATACTCAATGAATATGTTGAATGAATGAATAAACAAGTAAATGAATGAATGAATGAATGAATGTGCTCACGCATTACATCTCCTGTTGCAGCCTTCCTTTCCTGCCATGAAGATCTTCACTCAACCACCCACAAATTCCTTGAGACCACAGGAAGAAAATCAAAAGAATCTCAAAAGCTCTAATCGGCAAATGAAAACAACAGCTAAATTAAATGTCATGTCTAACAGGATGAGGAGCTCTCAACAGACAGTTCTCAATTAATTCAAGGAGCCCCTGGGTGTGATACCCCATGCTTTCTCACCAGCTGCAACAGGAGGATGCCCAGCGCCAACTGCAGAGCTGATGCCCGGCTAACCTGGATGGCTGCTTGGGAGCAGCCACTAGGGAAGCCCCACACAGTAGCCAGATTGTGCACATTTTCAAGAGAAGCTGGAAATTGTTGATGGTTTCTAAATGTCAGCCCCGAAGTCAATATTGGAAAATAAAACCCCGGTAGACAGCTGGTTAGCTTTCTCTAGGGTAAATCACAGTGAGAGAAACAGCTGAGCAGGGAAGGATCAAGCTCTAGAGAACAGAGTCAGGGGGCTCTGCCATTCATTGACTGCGTACCTTCAAGCAAGTAGCTCAAACACTCTGTGTCTCCGTAAAACAGGGAGGATAATGGCATCTCATTGGGGTGGCATGATGATTAAACGCAATAATGCATGGAGAATGCTCTGGGAAGCACCCTGCATGCGGGAAGCAATGAATAAATGCCCCTCTCAGTACAGGTTGACTGGGGACCAAATGTTTCAGCCTCACCCAACCACATTGTGATTCTAAACCCACGGCACTCACTCCTAAACCTGCCAATTCAGGCGGCATGGTACCCAAACACTCCCATAGCTCCTGAGCCAGCTTCCCTCCATCATCCAGATTCGTGTACAGTGCATTTCCATGGCAATAACCTGTTCCACAAAAGGTACAGTAAATATTTACTATTTTTTCACACATTTCAGATTATTTGGGTCTAACAATCTAACTGGCACTCTCTACTGCTTTAGAAAATGGCAATGAGAAGCCAAGCCTCCAGGAACAAAACAAGTGCCTTCAGCAACAGGGACACCAGGGAACCACGTGGACAACCAAGAACAGCATGTGGCCACAGATAAAGAGATTTCAGGAAGCTCCGCTCACAAGAGCGCCTCTGGGAGCCATTTAACCCCCTCCAGTCGCCCCACCCTCCCAGAAACAAATGCAATACATTGCAACGATTCTAAACACCCCCTCATCTCTTTTAACTCTCTCTCTATGCAGCCCCCAGCACCCACACACATACACAGGTCCTCTGAGAGATTTTTTAAAGCCTTGTTCACACATAACACAGAACATGCAGCACTAAGAGTTTTAACTGCTAAACCCCTGACGTGCATGCACATACACACACAGAGTTTGATAATCAGCAGAGCTTCACTGTGCCTGCTCAAAGAGGCGGAGGCTCTCTTGGAATGAGGGGGGCTTCTCTGCCCAGGGCTTTTGAAATGTCAGCTGAGCCACGGAAGAGCTTGTGATTCACTCCCTGACTCACTCCCATCTCTGCAGCAGACCCCATCTCTGCAGGGAGGGCAGGACAGGGCTTTTTCATTCATTCCCTCATTCAGTCACAAGACCTGTTTTGTACCACGTTTACACACAAAAAAACTCATTCAGGCACAAAACTCTGTGCCCAGCTTTGCACTAGTCCCTAGAGAGACAGAGAAGAATAAAGTACAGCCCCTGCCCTCAAGTTTCTCACAGTCTGACAGCCAGGGAGACAAACAGGTCACCACCAATCAATGTGATATATCAAGGAGTATATACAAGGTACCTATATCTATTTAGAAGACTGACACATTTGACTGTGGAAGTGTGACGTTCCTGTATTACAAAAGATTTCATAAACCGAAAGAAAAGACATAGGACAGACCAAGGGAATTTATTTTTAGACTAAATCACGGATTGGCATCTAGAATATATAAAGAGTTACTATCAATTAATTAAAAAAAAAGACAGGGGACCAGGTGCAGTGGCTCATGCCTGTAATCTCAGCACCTTGGGAGGCTAAGGTGGGAGGATGACTTGATCCCAGGAGTTTGAGACCAGCCTGGGCAACATGGCAAAACCCTGTCTCTACAAAAAAAAAAAAAAAAAAAAGCCTGGCATGGTGGTGTGTGCCTGTAGTCCCATTTACTAGGGAGGCTAAGGTGGGAGGATCACTTGAGTTGCGGTTACAGTGAGCTGTGATCTGGACACTGTACCCCAGCCTGGGTGACAGAGGAAGACCCTGTCTCAAATAAAAAAGCCACTAGAAAAATTGACAAAGTAATACGAAGAGGGAATTCCCAGAGAAAAAAATACAAGTGCCCAAAAAGCGTATGCCTAATCTCATGAATATCTGGGAAATGCAAATTAATACAAGATATTTTATCCATTAGATTGGCAAAAATGGAAAAGACTGATAACTCCCAGTATTGGCAACCACGTGGGCTGAAAGAATGATGGAAGAACACAGGTCTAGTAGAGCACCCTGGATGCAAGGGAATGGGCATTCGATTGCTCTCATTATTCATCTTTCCTCCCACGTGCTTTGCACATGACAGTCACTCAGCAACCCTCTGCAGAACTGAGTCAAACAGGAAAAGTAATGCTGCATATCTGAGCTGCAGAGCGTTCTTATATTCAAACACCCATCCCTATGGCTCTTCTGGGATACTGGAGATGACTGCCAGCAGGATAACAGGTGCGGGAGCCAGGGACAAGGTGGGAAGAGGGCTTGCTACTCAGGGAATAGAGTACGCCATTGATGCTGGTCACTCTTCCTTTCCTACCAGGGATGCTCAGGCATTCCACTCCTTCACAGACAGCAACCTTGCCCTGAGAAAAGAAAGGCTTATGTGTGATTATTCACTATGGAAAATAAGGAGGAAACAGATCAGGAGAAACAGGAAAAATAAAGTTTCACTTGCTAAAGTGAAACTGCAAAGAGGCACCAGCCTGAAAGGCAAGACCAAGGCCTAGATAGACAAGACAGCAGCAGGCCCAAAATGCCCACTGACACTAGGAGGCCCCCCTGTTCTACCCAATAATGGAAACAGCCAACACGTGGGTTTACTCTGTGCCAGGCACTGAGCTAAGACCTCAGGTACCTTATCCCTACAGACCTCAGCCTATTTTAAAAGGAACTCAGAGAGGTTAATCAACTTGTCTGAGGCCACACAGCTTGTCCACGGCAGTACTGGGGTTTGAACTTAGGTCTGTCTGACTCCAGAACCCCGTGCTCTTACCCATACTGCTTAGCTTTTAGCTGGCCCAGTGCTGGGAAGTCAGCCCTCCAGGAGGAAGCCCTGCCTGACAATGGGTTGGGACTGGAAGGAGATTTATGCCCCCCATTCTGAGGAAAAGCAGGAGCACCAGTTGGGGAGTGGGAGGACCCAGTGGGACAGACAGCTAAGAAGAGAGTCACTATTACCATTCAGGGACACACAGAGTCTGGAACCTAGGTTACTTCCAGGCTTAAGGGAGTGTGGGTCACCCTCCTCCCCACCCACATCTGGTGCTGCTAGAGGGATCAACAGAAAAAAAAAAAAAAAAACCTTCAAATCATAGGGGCCAATGCTGCTGTTGGCAGAAGCAGGAGGAAGTGGGCCACTGGGGAGGCCACATCCGCCCCACGGCGAGGCTCCTTCGGTTAGCATGGGCAGCAGCAATGCAAGGAGAGGGAAGGAGGTGGTCTCTGGGCCCAGGTGAGGGAGAAAGGAGAGGCTCTGGGTGTCATCCCAGCCTGAGGCACAGGGAAGAGGTGTGGGTGGCTGGACCCAAGTGGCTCTGGCACTCCTAGATCTCACAGAGATCCCAGCCTACCTGTGAGACCTCAGGCAATTAATTTAAGCTCTCTTGCCTCAGTGTCTTCATCTGTAAAATGGGGATAAGAATGTTATCTTCCTAGGACTGGGTGGAACTACCACCACCTCAACAACTGGTACCTGCCTGGCTTCATGCCTACTGGACTACCCCACCGCCACTAAATTGGAAACTCTATGACAGCTTGTCTGGCTAGTTCACTGCTGTATCTCCAGCACTTAGAACTGTAAGTGGCACCGAGCAAACACCCAATAAATATTGGTTGAATTGTTAACAATAGGTGCTCAAAAATATTTGTTGAAGAAAAATAAAGGAGACAAAGAATAAAACGATAGAAGGTAGAGAAAAAAGAGGGACAGAACGGAGGAAGTTGGACCCCCAGGAAAGTTCCAAGACCATGAGAATCAGCTGAGGTTGGCCAGTTAGCCAAACTGCTTCTCCAAAGAGCTCTGCCCAAGATAGTACTAACTATGTTGTCAGAATTAATAGAACCAAGCACTGCTTATCACTAGGTGACTGGGCTCGCGTTTTAACCAGTTTCTGAGCTTGAGGCAAGGTCTCCTTTCTCTTCCTTATCTAAGGAGGCCCCAGGGGCTGGCCCTTTCTTTAGTTCGTTCTTTCTTTTGTTCATTCGTTCGTTCTTTCTTTTCTTTCTTTCTCTGGGTTACAATCTCATTCTCTGTCCCTGGCATCCACCTGCAGACTCCGGAAGAGTGTAAACATTCTAGTGTTCACCTGTGGTCTCACACAGTGCAACCTCTGGGCCAAAGCCAAGTGTTTACGCCTGAATCACTGTCACTAGAACGGTTGCCTCTGATTACCACTCCTCGAAAAAATATGCGTCGTCAGTAAAAAACCAACAGGCGTGCCCAGCCCAGGTGTGGATCTCATGAAACCCTGTACTACTGACAAGTGATTTGCAAGGACCTTTCCACACCCACAAATCTCTGACAGGAGATGCATGGTGGTTAAGAGTGTGTGCTCTGGAACCAGAGGATCTGGACTCAAATCCTGGGCCTCCACTTATCAACAGTGGAACCTTGAGCAAGTTAGTTCATCTCTTCTTCTCTCAGTTTCTTCAGTTACAAGAAGAGGATAGTAACACCTACCTCACTAGGTTACTGTGAGAATTCAAGGAGGGCCAGGCACGGTGGCTCACACCTGTAATCCCAGCACTTTGGGAGGCCAAGGCAGGTGGATCACTTGAGGTCAGGAGTTTGAGACCAGCCTGGCCAACATGGTGAAACCTTATTAGTCTCTATTAAAAATACAAAAATTAGCCAGGCATGGTGCTGTGTGCCTGTAATCCCAGCTACATGGGAGGCTGGGGCATGAGAATTGCTTGAACCCTGGAGGCGGAGGTTGCAGTGAGCCAAGATCGCACCACTGCACTCCAGCCTGGGCAACAGAGCAAGACTCCATCTCAAAAATTAAAAAAAGAATTCAATGAGATAACACACATAAAGTGTTGTAAGCAGTCAAGATTCTTATTTATAAACATGGAAGCCCACTCTAACCAGTTTAACCAGGAAAGACAATCTTTGGGAGGCCCTGAGAATCCAATTAGGACACATTTAGAAAGCCAGAAGAAACATCTTGACCACAGTACAGAACCTGCTGCCACCACTCCAGAGTCCAGACAAGGCAATCAGCACTACAGATGCTGTGAATATTCAACATTCACAAGGGACAGATCTTGCTAGAAGCCTCACCATAGCTGACTCTGCAGTCTGGACATACTTAACACCTCCCCCTCCAGAACAGATCAAACACAGTGTCTGCTGCTTCTAGCCACCAATTCAGAGTCCAGCAAGGACTCACCTGATTGACAGATCCTGGGTCACATGTCTGTGCTCTAGCTGCAAGGGAGGTTGGGCGAGTGGGTTTCTGAGTTGTGCATTAGAGACATGGGTTTATGAGGTGGCGAATTCACAAATATTTAAAAAAAAAAAAACAGTGGCTCCAGAGTGTGTGGCCAGAAAGAATGACAAGTGTCTCCCATTAGCTCTTGGCACAGTGCCTGGCTCATATGTGCCCAATGAGTAGCCATTCCCTGGAGATGTCATTTAGGCCCCAAAGCAAGAAGATTCCTGTGCCCCAATCATTCTTCATCTCTCTGGGCCACCCTGTTACTATTCCAAAAGGTTTGGATTGAACCCTTACCTTTACTCCTCCTAACTCTTGTCCTGACTATATGCATCTATGTATCTCTGAAGACCCCCACTGGAGCCCAGAAATAAAGGCAAGTACTGCTTATGGCCTGGCAGGAAAATGCACCAACCAGCTGGTATCACAGATTCACAGAACTTCAGAATGCCTAAACTAGAAAGTGACTCTCTCCTACTGTCTTGTTTTGCAAATCAAGAAATTGAATCTAAAAAGGGGAAAGGACATGACAAAGATTGCCCAGCAAAGTCCTGGCAGAACCAAAACTAACATCAAGGAGAATGAGGAGAGGAGCCCAGGTCCCAGATCTTCCGCAGCAAACTAATATTACACTGAGCAAGATGCCTTTAGCACGGCTGAGCAGCTGCTCCAAAGGAACCAGTGCAGAACAAGGATGCTGTCTCGAGAAGAGCAGTCTTAGAGGTCATGGGAACAGGCAGCAGAGTAAGTTGAAGCTGCAGGACCCCAAAATGCTATGTCAGGATCCCTTAGCCCCTTGCTACTCAAAGTGTGATCCATGGGCTGGGCATGGTGGCTCACGCCTGTAATGCCAGCGCTTTGGGAGGCCAAGGCAGGTGGCCTTTGAGATCAGAAGTTCGAGACCAGCCTGGCCAACATGGTAAAACCCCGTCTCTACTAAAAATACAAAAATTAGCCAGCAGTGGTTGCATATGCCTGTAATCCCAGCTACTTGGGAGGCTAAGGCAAGAGAATCGCTTAAGCCTAGAAGGTGGAGGTTGCAGTGAGCTGAGATCACACCACTGCACTTCAGCCTGGATGACGGCACAAGACCCTGTCTCAAAAAAAAAAAAAAAAAAAAAGACAAAGACAAAGAAAGAATGAAAGAAAACGTGTGATCTACGGACTAGCAGAATCAGCACCATCTGGCAGCTTGTTAGAAATGCAGGATTCCAGGCCCGGTCCCTCCCCAAACCTACTGGATCACAACCTGCATCTTAATTAGATCCACAGGTGATTCTTCTGCACGCTAAAGTTTGAAAAGCCTGTGCTAGTCAGTTCTGGCCTAAAGAGGAATTCAAAAAGAAAAAGTTAGCCTGCTAAGAATCAGCATTTCTCTGGATCTGTTATGTGTCTGGCACTACGTTAGGTTGTTTATGGACTTAACTCATTAAATCTTAACAACCCTATAGCCCTCTAAAGTAGACTTTCAGGGTCCCATTTTACAGATGAGGAAACTGACATTTAGGCAAGAGATATAACTTACCCTTTACTGCTAGGTCTACCTGGTAACTGACAACTGATATGATGGATGACAGCAAGGTACCGGCATCTGTCATCCATCATACCAGCTGTACCTTCAGGTACCACTTCAGGGTACCTGGTGACTCACAACTACTCATTCTTTGGGTGGTCCCTTTAGCAAAGCGGTGCCCCTGAATGAAGCTCCTCTTCAATACTATCCAGGCAGAATTAGCCAGCCCTGTCATTCTCTAATAATCAGAGGTGGCTTATGTAACTCATCCCTTAACCTCTGACAGCCCAGTGAAGTGAGTAGAGAAGGCATGAATCTTAGAATCCACTCTGCCACTGATTCGCTGTACAATAACAGAAACATTATTTAACCCCTCTGAGCTTTGGCTTCCCCACCTGCAATGAGGAAATAAATCTTAGGTTTCAGAGTTGCTACAGGCATAAAATGAGAGGATGTATGTCATATACATGAAGTCATGCCAGGAGAAAGAAGCATGAGTTTTTCTATTGCTATTAGTCGTTGCCCAATATATATTCCTCCTGGTGGTGTGGTAGGGCCAGCTTGTGAGCCAGTGGCGTGGATCTCTTCCCTACTCTGTGTTCAGTGATGGCACATGAAATTGCCCATGGTGAGAGTATTTACACCATGGAAACTGACCAGTGGCAAGCACTGCATACCAGCGTTGTTCATTGTTTGTTTTTTTGTTTTGTTTTGTTTTGTTTTTGTTTTCTTTTTCTTTTCTTTTTTTTTTTTTTTTACCAGAGAGCCAATTACTAAACATTTATCAGCACACCATTGCTGATTCTCTCCCTCCCTGATCCTCAAATCAGTAGGACTTTCCACCACTGAGATTCCACAGCTTCTGGCCTGTGACTTCTAGGAAGCTGAGAGGTCACTCAGCACCTCCATCCACCCCAAAGAAAGCCCACAGTGTAGGCTCCTCATTTTCTCATTCAGCCAGTACTTATTGGGCCCCTATCGTGGACACACACAACCTCCCATCCCTCCAGAAGGGCTGCCGGCACCCTGCCATCTGTCATTCATCATATCAGAAAAAGTATTTTCACGGCTGTGATAAATGAGGGAAGGAAATTAAAAAGACGTCCCAACAGTGGCAGGGGAAGGATCACACACATCATTTCCGTATCATCCCCTATTCACGGTAAATTACCTCCTGACAATAGGATCACCTTCCCCTTGGCTCACCCACACTCACCACACGTAGCAGGAATTGAGCGAAATAAAGACCAGGCCTTTCATGTTCTTATTGCCAGAATTGTCAGGGTGCCCCTGTGGTGTCAAAAAGCTGGGAACTTTGATCTTTGAAATGAAAGAACTACTGTCCCATTCCCCTAGCCCTTTCTCTGTCCCGCAGCCTCTCCATGTCCCTAGAAGTCCCCTCTCTGGCCCTCAATACCTACCTTCATGCTTCTTGATCTCTGATCTCTCTCCTCATCCCCCAATAGCCTCCTCTCTGACCTTCTTTCTCTTCCATTTTTGCTCATCGGAACCTCCTTGGCCCCTCAGTCCCCTCCTCTCTCTGTCCCTCATTCTCTCCCCTCATTGTTTCTCAGCCTGCAAAGGCAGAAAGCAGGCATGAAGACCAATCAAAAGTTCCCTAAAATGCTGACATGAAGCTAGTCAATTCACATGAAATTCAGCAAATCAGCTTTTGGAAGATTGACCTAGGGCTGCACTGTGACCCAGAACCCCATGAGAGTTTGTGAGCAGGTGATGGAGGAAAATTGAGACCAGTCTCCCAACCGCAGACACTGCACCCTTTGTGAGGTTTTTCCAGCCACCCAAAATGGCAGCAGAAGGGGGACCTGGCTTGAGCAAGTCATGCTCTCTGGGGCCCATCTGCACTCCTAAGCCCTGCCAAGAAGGAATGTTGGCAAAACACAGAGATCGTGAGATCATGTGTGATCATCATCCCCATAAGTAGAGTTAGATTCTTGGGCCATGGAGACCTTAGCTTTCCCAGAGGGGCTAAAATGCCCTAACATTTGACTTTGATGACTCAAGCATTTGTCATTCTGACTCCCCCACAGCAGGGTGAATAAAAAAAAATCTAAAGATTTAACTTAAAAAAGTTTAACAAGTTAATTTTCTAAATTTAAAATGTTTCAGAAAGAAACACAACCTACAGAAGGATAATTTTAAGCTATATTAAAGCTCAAAGATGACATCATGGAATTCTAATTATATAGACTTTGAGGCAATGGAGTCAAATAACCTTTATGGATACAGTTATAAATTTTTCACAATATGCAGATACTATGTTAGTATCACATCTTACGGATCTACTAAAAGTCCCTCTCATAGATTATTTGGAAAAGTGAAAATGAAGGCACCCTTTATTCTGAGACCTCAGGCAGTACTAGAGTTTTTCAGTTTCCGTGTTGACTCTGAATTTCTCTCCTAAAATGAGATTATTTCTAAGAGCATATATGAAGATGAGACTTGAAACCAGACCAAACCAATCATGAGCTTAAAAATCCGTAAGGAACCAAGTCCTTACCTCTCTACAAAATGCCAGGAGCACGCAAGGCAAAGTCCAGGGACCTGGTGCCTTCCCCATGTGATCTTTTCCCCTCTATGTTGTTATGAGAAAAAAATGAATCAGTTCATTAACAAGATCCTAGAACAGGCCTGACACATAGTAAGCCCACAATAAAGGTTAGGCTTGATGGTATCTGTGAAACAAAGCACTGCACTCCTATCTGCCTAGGAGGTTCGCACTTGTTGCTATTTCATGCAAGTATTGTATGATTTTTTAAAAAATTAAATCATTCGACTCAACCATTTTTCCTATGTAAAATGCATTGCCTTTACATTTGTACAGGCACAGAGTCTGTATATTATATGAGCTATTAATAAACAGAATTTATATTTATATGTATGTGTAACATAGTTAAATAAGACACATTCACACATGTAGTCTTTAAAAAGAGAGAGAGAGAGAGTCTCACTCTATCACCCAGGCTGAAATGCAGTGGCACAATCATGGCTCACTGCAACCTCCACCTCCTGGGCTCCAGTGATCTCCTGCCTCAGCCTCCCAAGTAGCTGGGACTGCAGGTGTATGTCAACTGGCCTGGTTAGTATTGTTTAACTTTTTTTGTAGAGATGGGGTCTTGCTATGTTGTCCACGTTGGTCTTGAACTCCTGACCTCAAGTGATCTTCCCATCTCAGCCTCCCAAAGCACTAGGATTACAGGCATAAGCCACTGTGCCTGGCCACACATATGTGACCTTTACAACACCACCCTAAGGTAGATGATCATTTTTCTCCTTTTATAGTGGAGAACACTCCGAAGCTTCAGAGTCTGACTGAGTTTCCCATGCAACAAGTCTGGTGGATGGCAGAGCAAAGACTGGAAGGGCAACAGTTCTGCCACCCCTGTTCATGGCATTGCCTCTTGTTTCTGAAGTCCCTCTTTCCTGGGTTTTATTTCTACGCTCCTATTTCTAGAGTTGCTCTGGATGCTCCGGAGGGGAGTGGAAGAACAAGATAGAAGAGACAGTCACTGCCCCTCAAGAGACAATAATTGTGAATAATTCATTTGTCTCCATTCCTGAAATGAGAGCAAAGTTGAGAAACAGGCAGAAGCTGAACCAGACTAGGGGCAGATGTTAAGAAACCTCAGACTCTGGGACCCAATGCTTAGTTTCCAAAAAGGAGTTTAAGGCTAGGCTTTCTGATGTTTTCAAAGAGTCAAGGGAGCTAGCCAAGCATAAGAAGGAAGCAGAAAGGTAACTAACTTTTAACAAGCAGTTGTTGACATGCTTTCATATTTTTCATCCAATCATATTTACTGCTACAAGACCCTAGGAGAAAGGTTTAATTATCCTCAGTATGTAGGCAAGGCAACAAAGGCTCAAAGAAGTGGAGTTTAAGTGCTTGAAGTAAACAAACTTAGAAAAGAAGACAAAAATAAAATTTGAATCGAGTTGCTATCCATATCCTTTCTAGTGCTTCTCACTGCCCTCATCAAGCCATTTCTCAAACTCCAATGCTCCAAGCTCCAGGCTCACATGTCTATGGAAGGAACACACCATTGGTGAGAACCTAACTGTGCAAATGCTAAACATTTTGCCTGAAACATATTATGCCCATGCTCTACCACTTTGGTATGCTCCAACGGCATGGGGATCTGGCATGCCAAGTGTGACGTTTAAAAGAAAATGTAAACCACTTTCCTTTAGACACACAGATTGCCAATCCATGGTTAATATTCCAGTTTCCTACACTTCCCTCTGTAGTAGAGGACTACAGTACTTCCTCTGGCCTTCTGCCAAGCATGTGGAGGAGGAAAAGGGAGCTGGTGGCATCTGGAGACCAAAAGGGATTATTTTTCCATTATGTCATCCACCTAGTTAAAGATGCTCTCTAAGAAAGTTATTGATTTTGGTTGACATGTTTTGTAATCAGCCCTCTTAACTAATTCCATTATTTGTACTAATAGTTTTTCAATGGATTCCTTTACAGTTGCTAAAATAAATAATATAACCTGTGAATAGTGTTAATTTGGTATTCGTTTTTCCAATATGTAATTACTATTTATATGTTTCTTTTCTTGTTTCATTGACTAGAACATCCAAAACAATGACAAATAACAGTGTTGCTATCAACCATCTTTCATTTATTCTTAACTTTAATGGGAATTCCTTAAGTATCTCAAAATTAAGTATATTTTTGGCTACTGGTTGGCCACATATAGTCTTCATCATGCTGAAAAAGTATCTTTTTGTTCTCAGTCCTTTCTCCAAGAATTTTCACCAAGAACAAATATTGAAATTTTAACAAATGCTTTTTTTTGCATCTATGATCATATTTTTCCTTTGACATACTGATGGGATGTATTAATAGACTTCCTAATAATAAATCATAATGTATTTCTAGAATGAACCTTCCTTGATCATGATGCATTGTTCTTTTAATATCCTAGAGGATTCAACTTGCCAAGATTTTATTTAGGACTGTTTTCTCTGTGTTTATAAGTGAAATTAGACCATGGCTTTATTTTTTGCCTTATCTTTGTTAGATTTTTGTGTATGTGTGATGCTAGGGTCAGAGGAAAGAAGTGAGACAGTGTCCTTTTTCCCTATGGTCTAGAGAAATGTTTTAAAAACCAAAAGGATCATTTGTTATATAGGTTTTCGTGAGGATTTTGAAAACTTTCATTACTTCCTCCTTGTTATTGGTTTAGACTAGAGGCCAGTAAACTACAGCCTGCAGGCCTGCCACCTGTTTTGATAAAGATTTATTGGAACACAGCCATGCTAACTTCTTTATAAATTGTCCACGGCTGCCTTCATGCTACAATAGTAGCATTGAGTAGTTGCTCAGATGCCCCATAAACCTAAAATATTTACTATCTAGTCCTGTAAGAAAACATTTGCCAACCCCTAATCTAGGCACTCTATCTTTTATGGTAGACAATTTGAGCATTTCTGTCTTCTTGGACTTTCAAACTTAATACCAAAAATTGAAAAACAGCTATCATCCTAGTTCTATGAGGCATCCAACACTGGGTTGAGCTATTTGCATGCATTATTTAACCAAATCCATACAACTACTGCATTATTATCCCTGTTTTATAGTGGAGGAGATTGAGACTGAGAGAGTAAATAATCACCCAAGGTCAGAAAACAGTAGTGGAAAAGCTACGACATAAATCCGAGAGTACCAGTCTGAACACCATTGTAATAGCACATCTCGTCTTATAATTTTTCTCTCTCTGGATTTATAAGTCCTTTCTCACTTCTAACTTGCACGTTGTTCATATATATATTTGCTATATATATTCATTGTATATGTCACATAAATATATGCGTGATATATATATGACCTATATATATGATTAAATATATAATTAGAAGTAGATGTTTTATTGGCTCTTTTGTTTGCTTTGCTTTGTTCTGTTTTCCAGGACTAACTCTTAGAGGTATCAACACAATCCTTTTCATATATCCTAACACTATATTTCATCAGAATATAAAATATTATATATTCTCATCTATATTCTTACTCCAGTTCACCTTAGGTTTCTCTTGTGGGTTTTTTTTTTCCTTGCTTGCTATAAATATTCACACAGAGGTTTTTGTATGAGCCTTTAAGCTTTGATTTATCTAGGATAGATGCCCAAGAGTGCAATTGCTGGGTCATAGGGCAGTTGGCATGTTTAAAAAAACTGCCAGTTTTCCAGAGTGGCTACTGCAGTTCCCATTCTCAGCAACCATGTGTGGGTGATCTAGTTGTTCCTCATCCTCCCTTGCTAGAATTTGGCATTACCATTATTTTTCATTTTTGACATTTTGATCTGTAGTGATATCTCATTGTTCTTTTAATTTGCATTTTCCTAAAAGCCAATGATGTAGAACATCTTTTCATGTGTTTATTTGTCATCTGTGTTCCCTCTTTGGTGAAATGTCTGTTGATACCTTTTGCTCTTTTTTAATTGGATTGTTTGTTTCTTACAGCTGAAACTTGAGGGCTCTTTATGTATCCTAGATAATAGTCCTTTGTCAGATAAGTGATTTGCAAATATTTGGTCCAGATTGTAGTTTGCCTTTTCATTCTCTCAACAGCATTTTGCAGAACAATAGCGTTTAATTTTGATGAAGTCCGACTATTCAATTTTTCCTTTTATGGATCATGATTTTGGTGTAAAATCTAAGAAATTTTCCCTGACCCTAGATTCCAAAAATTTTCTCCTATGTTTTCTTCTAAAAGTTGTATAGTTTTATATTTTACATTTAATAGCATGATCAATTTTGAGTTAATTTTTGTATAAAGTGCAAGACTTGGGCTGAGGTTCATTTATTGGCCAATAAATATCAAATTGCTCTAGCACTAGGTGTTGAAAATTCATTTCTCCATTGAACTGCTTTTGTGCCTTTGTCAAAAATCAATTGAGCATACTTGTGTGGGTATATTTCTGGGTTTTCTATTCTGTTCTATTGATTTATGTGTCTGTCCTTCCACCAATATCACATAGCCTTGACTACGGTAGACTGATTCCTCCCATTTTATTTTACTTCTTCAAAATTGTTTTAGCTATGCTAGTTCCTTTGCCTTCTCATATAAATTACAGAATAATCTTATTTATATCTACAAAATAATTTTGTTGGGATTTTTATAAGAATCACATTAAACCTGTATATCAATTTGGGGATAGCTGCTACCTTTACTATAGTGAGTCTTTCAATTCATGAACACAGTATGTCTTCATTTATGTAGATATTCTTTATTTCTTTCATCAACATTTTACAGTTTTCAGTATATAAGTCCTGCAAATGTTTTGTTGGATTTACAGCTAATTATTTTTTTCCTTTGAGCAATCAATTGTCAATAGTATTATATTTTCAATTTCAGTCTTCCCGTATTCATTGCTAGTTTATAGAAATACAATTGTTTTTTGTATGTTTCCTCTGTATCTGGCAACCTTGCCGAATTCACTTATTTGTTGTAGGATGGCTTGTTTATGGTTGGTTGGTTTGTTTTATAGATTCCTTGGTATTTTCTGCACAGATACGCATGTCATTTGCAAATAAATACAGTTTTATTTCTTTCTTTGTATGCTTTCTTTCTTTCTTTCTTTTTTGCCGTATTGCAATGGTAAGGACCAACGGGAACATACAGCACTATGTTGAACACGTCCCAGGGTCATTAAGGAAAGTATTTTATATTTAAGTCATTGATTTTTTATAACCTTTGTTATTAACCTCTAGTTTTACTTCATTGTGATTAAAGAAAGTTAACAGCATGTTTTCTGACTGTCTTCCACAACGAAAGATGAAAAATTAAGTAAAACCAATAAAAGATGATAGATTAAGTAAAGTTTTCATATCCTTGCTCCTATGTTATCTACTTCCCAGTCTTCATTTATATGCTAGGATTTTGCACTCAAATAGATCATGAAGCTAATTTTACACCATATAGCTACTCATTCACAAATAATTATTGTTGTCTGACACTTAATTGGAGACTTATAACAATTATTTGGACTCAATATTATGTTTAATTACTCGAAGTGCTCATCCCAGTTCCTCCATACCATGACTTCTTCATTCTTAAGTTCCTAATTTTGGATCTGCTCTCAATCAGAGTACATCTTCAATTAACTTTTTCAGTGGTGGTAGATTTGCAGTGCCTTTTTATATCTGAAAGCTGTCTTTCTGTTGCCTTCACACATAAGTGACAGTTTGACTGAGAATCAAATATGTAGATGATAACATTTCCCTTCAAAACTCTGTAAACGCAGCTGCATTGTCTTAAGTACTGGTTTATTCATTGGAAAGATATATCCAGGCCCTGTATCTGCCAGAAGATTGGTTGTGTAGGCTGCCCTTCCTAGTGATGCTCTCGCTAGTAATGGTCCAGTCCTCTTCTCAAGCCATGGTTGGAGGGCAGAACTACACATATAGCACTGGGATTCTAGCAAGCACTCATCCACTGCAGCTCTCTTGACCTGCCTCAGACTCTTCTCCCACCTCCACAATCTGATTCTCTGATTCCACAATGCACTCACACCCTAGTTCCTTTGGTCTCTTCTATGCACCTAACATATGGCAGCCACACAACTGAACGTTCAATTCACCACCAGCAGTTCCCTACACAAACCAGTGCACAAGTTAACTGCCTCCCCTTCCCTTGCTGGCTTCTCTGAATGAATGTAGGAAAATTAGCCATCGTAAGAGGCCTCTGGTCATTTCAAAAACTTAATTTTGAGCAGAAGAGACTGACTTCCCACTTGGTACGAAGCTGAGTCTCTTAGTCTAGGAATAGGACAGTGGAAGACGGACAAAGCATCTTTCTACTGTTTCCAGTTGGTCTTGTTCCATCTTGTTGGAGGTGTTGACTGTGAAGGGTAGATCCAATCCAGTGCCATCTGCCTTTGAGTTAATGGATATTTCACTGAGATTCCAGCAACTGGTTATCTGACTATTTTCAGTGTTGTTGACCCTGTTCCTCCTATTCTATGGGCATTTGAGGGCAAACTTGTAAATGCTGCAGCAGAGGTTGATAGCCAAATGTTATTTTCAACCCGATGCCAAGACTCAGTCTTTGCTTGGCATTATTGAGCTTGCAATGTTCATGGCAGTCGCAGACTTTGTCCTGAGTAAACCAGTGCGGTTCCACTGTGCTAATCATATGAAAAGATGTCCTCTCACGGCATTGTTCTACAACAAATCCCTTAGAACAGTGGTTCTGAAACTTCAGTGCACAGAAGCATCGCTTGGGAAGCTTGTGTTAAAAATTTATTGGGCCTTGCCTCAAAGAGTCTAATAGGGCTCAGGGTCCACATTTTTAACAAACACCAGATGGTGCCTGCAGGTCATTCAAGAAAGGCCCTAGGAGAACTGCAGCTCCAGAAGCATCTCCTCTAAAACCATTAGATGTACATTTTTCAACTATCCCATCTGAAAGTTCCTCAAAGCCACCAATGGAAAAAAAGAAAAGAAAACCCTGTACCTACTACAATTTCAGAAGCAGAGCTGCCTGCTACAGCAAACTGGAAAATGTGATGCCTTCGTGAAATTTCCCGTTGCTAAAGATACTCTACACATGCCCCTTGACCAAGAAATAGCACTTATGGGAACTCTACAGATGGATTTCTACACATCTGAAGTGATGCATTGGCCACACTATTCTTAATGGCATTGTTTGTAATGGCCTCAAATCGGAAATCACCTAAAGTCCATCCCTACAGGACTTGTTTAATAAATTATGAATTATCCATACTTTACATCTATTAAAAAATGAATACTTGGGCCAGGCTCACATCTGTAATCCCAGCATTTTGGAAGGCCAAGGCAGGTGGATCGCTTGAGTTCGAGACCAGCCTGAGCAACATGGTGAAACTCTGTCTCTACCAAAAATACAAAAAAAAAAAATTAGCTGGGTGTGGTGGTGCACACCTGTGACCTCACCTACTCAGGAAGCTGAGGTGGGAGGATCACTCAAGCCTGGGAGGCAGAGGTTGTAGTAAGCCAAGATCGCACCAATGTACTGCAACCTGGGTGAGAGCGAGACCCTGTCTCAAATATATATATACTCTACATCTATTTTAAAAAGTAGTATAAGGAAACAGTCTTTGCATTGCTTAGAGAGATCTTCTAGACATGGGGTGGACAGGGGAAGTAATTCAAATATCTAAAGACTGGCAGCACCATGTGAGCTTCTGCCAGTCAGTGAGGATACTCAACAAATCAGAACAAATGCCAGTCATTACACCATGCTGGTGCTTACTAGCCAAATATTAGCAGGAAAAAAAAAAACAAGGTGGAGAATAGGGGTTGCAGTATGTCATCTTTTGTGTGACAACAAAGGGGGTGAAGGAAAAGATTTCTGAAAAGATATCCAGAGAAGGGGGTGGGAAATGGGTGGATGGAGAGCAGAAGAGAATAAGAGACTTTAAAACTGTATGGTTTTTAAACATTTTTTAAATTTCAACTTTCATTTTAGATACAGTAGGTACATGTGCAGATTTGTTACACTGGAATAATGCAAGATGCTGAGGTTTGGTGTACAGATCCCGTCACCCTGGCAGTGAGTACAGTACTCGACAGGTAGTTTTTAAACCCACCCCCTCCCTCTACCCTCCAGTAGTCCAGTGTCTAGTTTCATATTTATGTCCATGTGTGCTCAATGCTTAGCTCTCCCTTATCAGTGAGAATATGCAGTATTTGATTTTCTGTTCTTGCTCTAATTTGCTTAAAATAATGGCCTCCAGCTCCACCCATGTTGCTGCAAAGGATATGATTTCATTCTTTTTTATGACTGCATAGTATTCTGCCACTGATGGGCATCTGGGTTGATTCCATATCTTTGTTATTGTGAATAGTGCAGCATTTTGTATTTTTTTTTTGAGTCCTGTGAACATACTACAAAAAATACATTTAAAACACTATTTTAAAAGAGATTTTGGGGTGGAGGAGGGATATATATGCCCAAAGCTGGTGTGATTTAATTTTAATTGTATGCTCCTTTGGGTCCCTGCAGTTTGGTGTTTCTCAAAGCATGCCCATTAGTGAGAAGTCTGCTGCAGCTGGGGGATGGCAGGAGAGAACCTACTTTGTCTATACTGGAAAATGGCTATGGTCTAACCAGTGATGTTCAGAAAACTGACTGCTTCTGGCTTTATAGAAAGTACAGATTATTTCCCCACAGTGGCTCTCAAACCTGGATGCTGATGACAGTTACCTGGAGAGCCTTTAATGAATACTGCTGCTCTGATTCTACTCCCAGACAGCCTGCTTTCACTGACAGAGGTAGAGGCAGGGCATTGGGGCATTTAAAAGATCCCCAGATCACTCCAAGCTGCAGCCACTGGTGACAACCTCCTGAGTTGGCATGCCTGAGGGGAAGTTCCCAGTTTGCACCTATTAAGCCCATTGTCTGGGTGGCTCTGTGCTCAGCCAGGTTTGTGGTCAATGGTTCCAGATGTGCCTGCTGCCCCAAGCAAATCCCTCCTCTCACTCAGTCACCACCATACTCAAAGACTCAAGCATTTGCAAAGGCCACGTTCAGAGAAGAAAAGCCAACTTTGTTCAAGAAGTAAGAAGTCCGTTTTCTAAATGAAATCAAATAGGGTTCTTCCTGAGAATGAGGATCACACTCCTACCACACTGGCTTCCTCCTCCTCCTCTTTCCTCCCCACCCACAACCCCAAGGGCCCCAACTGGAAAACACACTGACATGCACCATCTCCTCTCTCCATGTGCGCAAATTCCACCCTCTAGTGCCCCCACCACCACCATCCCAGTAACGAATAGACTACAAGGGATTAGGCGCACGTATAAACACTGACCATTTCTAACCTGAAACAGACAATGGTCTAGATATATAAAAATTCTATACGCTGAAAATATTTTATGGAACTTATTAATGTAACAAAGGTAAGTACATCTACATGAGAAACAGCAATTCCTAAGAATCAAAAAATAAAGAATATCTTCCTATTAAAATAATACTTATCCCCTGATGGAAGCATTCCTGATTCAATCCCACAGGATTCCTCTGAAAACATACCCTGGCCCTTTCCAGCCCACAAAGCCACGCCTGAAGCCAACAGTGCTTGAATATGTTGAAAGAAGCTCCAGGTAATAAAATAAGGGAAAATTAGAGCTTTTCATGTCAAAAAAAAAAAAAACAGCTTTTTTCCTCAATGCCTAAAAATCAACGTTTCTTAGAAATGCCAGACACTGCAGAAGGCAAAGTGTCCCTAGAGAGAGGCCCAGGCAGAATCCCATTCACTCCTCACCATAACTATCTAATATCATTTCTCTACATGTGACCTAATTGAAGAAGGAAAAGCATTTTATACCCAGCTGATAATAGACAGAACCAAGCAAGTCCAGGAAGGAAATCCTCCATTGCTCAAAGGGAAAGTTTCATAAAAAGAAAGTCAAATGGGTGGATGGATGGATGGATGGATGGATGGATGGATGGATGGATGAGTGGGTAGAAAATCAACAAACAGAAGATGATGGATGGATGGATGGATGGATGGATGAGGTAGGTGGATGGATGGATGGATAGATGAATGGAAGGATGGATGGATGGATGGGTAGAAAATCGATAAACAGAAGATGATGGATGGATGGATGGATGGATGAATAGAAAATCGACAAACAGAAGATGGATGGATGGATGGGTGGATGGATGGATGGATGGATGGATGGATGGAGTGGATGGATGGATAGATGGATGGACGAATGGATGGATGGATGGATAGATGGATGGATGAATGGATGGATGGATAGAAAATCAACAAACAGAAGATGATGGATGGATGGATGGATGGATGGATGGATGGATGGATGGATGGATGGATATCAGTTCACACCACTCTCAAAAGGCTCTGCAAACCAGTCTATAATATAATAATTGAAGGTCTTCTGGTAGAAAATGTTAATTTTCTGATTTAAAATATTATCTTCCCCAACAATGCATGTTCTTTCACCTCATTTTCCTCCCAAACCTCCAAATTATGAAGACTAACTGTATCAATTCAGAATCTTCTGGCTTGAATTAACAGAACAGCCAACCATATGCAACTTAACCAAAAGGGGCTCATCAATAAATATCATCCCCAAAATAATAAAGTCTGAAAGAAGGAGGTATGAGTGTCTCAAGAATGACAGTGCTCTCAGTCAGTGTTGCTACAAATCTAGGCACCTGTTCATAGTCATAATGTGGCTGCCATAGCTCCAACAATTATGTCCTCACCTAACAGCCTCCAGAGCAGGAAGAAAGGATGAAAAGAAAGAGTCTTTCCTACATGACCCAAACTGGGTCCAGTGCCCACTTCCAGACCAATCACTGAAAGGGAAATCATCATGGGTCATGCATGCACTGTCCCCTGGGCACATTGCCACTGAACAAAACTAGAAACAAAGAAGGAATGGCCATTGGATGGGTAGCTAATAGCATCTGCTACAGCATTCATTCTCACTTCCAAATCCCAGATACCCACAAGACCCCCTTCAATCAGAACTGCATCCTCGTAATCCTGAAATTCTCCCTCCAGAAAGATTCCAGTAACCCATTCCCTTCACGACAAAGTTTTCTATCTTCATCTCCTTAGCTGTTTCTCAGAGTACTTAAGATTTGCAAGCAACAGAACCCCACTAAAAGCCCCCAGTTCAAGCAAAGGAATAAGTCTGTTACAAGGAAACAGAAACCAGGGAAAGGAACAGCAGTTTGACTTCAATGCAGGATTGTCAGGAACCAAGGCAACTGCTTCCCCCATCCCTCTGGTCCACATGACCTCTGAGCCAGCTTCACTTGTCTGTCTCTCTGAAGACAAGCTTTCTCTATTTTTTGATGCACATTGCATGATTCCTGAGGTGTCTGATCCTTCCAGTCTGCTGTTGATGGAGGCTAGCTGGCATTTCTGAATGCTAACTCCCAGTCCCCAGAGAGAGGATCAGGTGGAGCCATACCTGGTTCAGTCAGAGATCGGCAGGAATGCTGGGTCACATTGTTCCAACACAGGTGCTAGGGACTACACCTTGGGGCCTGTTTGCCAAAAAGTAGGAAATGCATAGGCTCCTCCCCACCTAGCATCGCTTAGTTTTATTTTACCCATAAATTCTTCAGCATATCTCCACAGACAGGAACAACAAAAAAGCAACCACAATTCCATTATCCCACCCAATAAAAGCAATAACAATTCTTTATTATCATTTTATATTTCAGTTAATGTTTCCTTCTCCTTGATTATCTCACAATGTTTTCTTTATAGATGATTTGTTTGAATTTATTTCCAAATGAGGTCCACACACTATCTTAGATTGCTATATCTTTTAATTCTCTTTTTTCACACTTCCATGCCATTGGTTTCCTGAAGAAATCAAGTTATTTCTATGTAGAATTTCCTACATATTCTCTGTATTTCCTGTAAATTTGGTTAGATCTTTAGTAATAATATTGCATGGATAGCGTTGGCCACTTCTATTTGCATCATATTAGAAGATGTATAATGTCTATTTGACTTTCTGTGATATTGAGATTGATAATTAGTGAAATTATATGGTGTCTGGGATTTATTTCAAAACATCCAGTATGGAAATGGAGTGACAAGCATTGGGTGCGGATATGGATGAAAGAGGATTAGCCAAGAATTGATCATTGTTAAGGAAATGCATAGGCTTTCAAGTCATCCTAAAAGGATCTATACAAACTGTCTTTATAGGAACTTCATTATTTTGCACTGGACTCCAAGACCCAGCAGGCCAGAAGGCCGGGAAGTAAAAGGCACCAGCCCTCCCAGAACGACCACCTGACCTCCCCATCTCGGTAGCACAGCTGGAAAGGAGGGAGGAAGCTTCTACTGATTGGCAGTGCCGCATCTTGCCTGGCACCTGTCCTCTCGCTTCTCTCCTCCCCATTCAGCCTCAGGTTGGCACCTGCTCAGGTCTCTTCTCACACCCTCACCCCAACCTGATGACACTCATCCTAGCATCAGAACTCCCCACTGAGCTTTTGTTTGCCAAAATCTTTCCCACACAGGGGTCCCTGTCTTCCAGCTCACTCCACGCACATGTCTACCTCAGAAGTGAGCTCAGGCTATTTTAAACTACTGTAGCTGTCTGCCATCTGTCTTGTCTGGAGGCCTCCTGGTCTACTGAGAGGAGAACAGAACTGAATTTGGAAACACAGAAACTGAAGTCTGGTCCTGGTCCCACCTTTAGCTCCAGAATCTTGGGACAACCATGGCATCCCTCTTGGAACTGATAAAGAAAACTCCCCTTTGGTTAGCTCCTGGGGTTAACAGCGGCATTAAAGGTGAAAGATAAAAAAAGCTGGACAGTAAGGTCTTTGAGCGTGTCTTCACTGACCCCTAACAATGCCAATCACAGCTGGGCATTTTTCAGAAATTAATGACTTCCTTTACTTATCTGTCAAGACACTCACAGTGCTCCAGGGGATAAGCCCACGCCGGACTGGGTCCATCTCTGGGCACTGAAGCTTGGAAATGGTTACCATGGCAATCAGCTCTGCTGCCTACTTTCTGAGCGATCCTAGGCAAGTCATCAACCTCTGTGAGTTTCAGGTTCCTCATCGATGATATTTACAAAGTAACAGCATTTACCACTTGACTGTGTGTGGGAATTTCATGAACTGAGTGCTACCCAACAGTAACGACAATAAAATTAAATGTTATCTATGTGTCGTGTATTGCACTAAGAGCTTTACATGTATTAATCCACAACAACTCTATGAAGCTCATAATAAGTACTAAATGTTTTTGTTTGAGGACATAACAACAATAACGTTAGAAGGAAGAAATCTAGAAAGACAGACATTGAAAGCTGAATTTAATTTCTTTCCTAGAATCTCCAGATAAGTCATTAGAATGCTCTTCAAAAGAGCAACTTCATATTTTTTTTAGACAGGTTCTCACTCTCTCACCCAGGCTGAAGTGTGGTGGCATGAACATGGTTCACTGAAGCCTCGACCTCCTGGGTCCAAGTAGTTCTCCCACCTCAGCCTCCTGAGCAGCTGCGACTACAGGTGCATACCCCCATACCGGGCTAATTTTTGTATTTTTAGTAGAGACAGGGTTTCACCATGTTGCCCAGGCTGGTCTCGAACTCCTGGGCTCAAGTGATCTGCCCACCTTGGCCTCCCAAAGTGCTGGGATTATAGGTGTGAGCCACCATGCCAGGCTTCCATAAATTTCTGGGTAGGGAAAAAAATAACTCACCTTGTGCACCTGCCCACCCATACAATCCATACAAAGTGTGGCTGCCTTGGGGCATTAGAAACAGTGGCTCTGTCAACATCTGCCTCCAATCCTGACATCTTTTCTCAAGGTGTTATCTTCCCCCAGATTAAAGCTTTCCAAAAGACAACAGCTGGCTTGGAGACAGCTGTCTCTCCATGTAAGCAGAGTTACTAGGAGGTTTGAGAATCACATGAGCTCTCTACAAATCCCATTTCGACCATAGCAGATGGTAGAGAGATGTCTTACACATACAAAATGTTACAGAAGATTTTTTCGGGGGTCCCGGGGGAAGAGTCACATTTCATAGTACGCTGTGCCCCACCATCTCATCAATTCTCTCCTCCTCACTGCCCAAAATCTTCTCCTTCTACTTTGCAGAGCACTCAACCTCTCCTCTTTGAAATCTAGGCTCCAGAAGAAAGGGAATTTCATCTTTTCCCTAAGGTTTTATCAAAGTATTTTTCCAGACAAGAAAAAAATAGATCCCTTACAAAAAGAAACTGGTGCAATTCATTTCTTGCCCAAGAAATATTTCTCCAGCATCCACTACATGCCAGGCACTGTCCTAGATGCTGAGGATACAGAAGCGAACAAGCTGTAAAGATGATACCATCGTCTCTGTGTTGTTACAGGTATGATTACGTAGAAAGTATTAGTGTGTTAACATGTACTGAGGGGTCGCTGAATTCCAGACACTGCAGAATGCCTTCTCCACATTAGTTTACTTCACTCTTCACAACCCTCTATGAGGTATTTCACTCCTATTTGACAGATGAGAAAACTGAGGCTCAGAGAGGTTAGTAATCTGCCTAAGACCACACAGCAAGGAAATGGCAGAATCCAGACTTAAATCCAGGTCCATCTGTTTCAAGAGTTCATGCGTTTAGCCAGTATCCTGTGGAGGTCCCATCAGCCTTTAGTTTCTAATTGTTCAATAACTCCCCTGAGTCTCCAAAAAGGACCTCAAACTCTGCAGCCTGGCATCAAAGTCCTCCTTGTATTTTCTGCTACAATTTCCCACAAATGTCCTTTGGCCGCCTAGATTCCTGCCATGGTGAAGGACTAATTTGTCCTGAAAACATCGTACACTTTCTCTCCTCTGAGCCATCTCTTATGCAGCACCCTCTTAAGCCAGTCTGCCCTTCCCCATCTCCAAAACTCCATTACAAAACTCCAGCTTTATCTGACAAAACATCTCCTTAAACACTGGATACAGGCCTAGCGCGGTGGCTCACGCCTGTAATCCCAACACTTTGGGATGCCCAGGCGGGCGGATCACGAGGTCAGGAGGTCGGGAACAGCCTGGCCAACATGGCAAAACCCCGTCTCTACTAAAAATACAAAAATTAGCCAGGTATGGTTGTGGGCGCCTGTAATCCTAGCTACTTGGGAGGCTGAGGCAGGAGAATCGCTTGAACCTGGGAGGCGGAGGTTGCAGTGAGCCGAGATCATGCCATTGCACTCCAGCCTGGGCAACAAGAGCAAGGCCCCATCTCAAAACAAAAAAAACAAACAAAACAAAACAAAACCACTAGATACAAAAATCACCTCCTCCAGGAAGCCCTCCCCAGTTCCCCAACAGAGGTGCATTTCCCAGCTCATATAGCCCACTGTCCTCCTCTTTTTACCTTACCCCAGCTCCTAGCTCAGTCACTTGTCTGTGATGGATGTTCACTGACAGCGTCTCCACCCCCTGATGGAGGTCATTTCCTTATACAAGGCCTGAGTTCCATTCATCAGAGGGTCCCCGACTGCATGCATACCAGAGTGCCTTGCACAAGCTCTTGCTCAGTAAACGTCTGTGGGCCGGGCGCGGTGGCTCATGCCTGTAATCCCAGCACTTTGGGAGGCCAAGGCGGGTGGATCACCTGAGGTCAGAAGTTCGAGACCAGCCTGGCCAACATGGTGAAACCCTGTCTCTATTAAAAATACAAAAAAATTAGCCGGGCATGGTCGTGGTCACCTATAATCCCAGCTACTCAGTAGGCTGAGGCAGGAGAATTGCTTGAACCTGGGAGGTGGAGGTTGCAGTGAGCTGAGATCATGCCATTGCACTCCAGCCTGGGCAACAAGAGTGAACACCGTCTCAAAAAAATTAAAAATAAAAAATAAACGTCTGTGGAAACAGCCCTATACATTATTTCATTTCTATATATTTCAAGAGTATTTCCAAAGCCAGTATTCCCAGCCTGGGCCCCTCCTCTCTTCTCGCCTGAATCTACATGAGCTCTTGGCAAAACCCCAGCACACTCCATGACTGCAATGACTACTGATGTGCAGCTGAGGCTCAGATCTCCACCCTGAGCCCAGATCCACGCCCTAAGCCCCAAGATACCCACATGCCAACTGGTCTGTGCCATTTGGACACCAACTGGGTGTCTAAAAGGGAGACAGCCTTCCCTCAAAACATGTTCCTCCTCCCATGGTTCTATCTCTGTCAAAAGCACCACCAGCCCACCTAGTACCCAAGCCAGAAACCAGGGAGCCATCCCTGACTTTCTCATTCCTCCCACGCCAAATCAATCACTAAGTTCTCTCAATAACACCCCCTAAATATCTCTTGAATCTTCCATCCACCTCTCTCCTTCCTCACCACCACTCAGGCATCCTCAAGTCCTGCCTAGATTACTACCACCGCCTCCTAACCCAAGATCCTTCCTCCAGCCTCGTCACTGTGAAATTCATTTTTAACGGCAGCCAGAGTGGTTTCTAAAAGACAAATCTAATCATGTAATGCTTAGAAAAAAGAAAAGGTTCTGTACTCTCAGAATAAAATGTACACACTCTTTCATAGGACAGATGAGCCCTTTATGACAGGGTTCCTTACTTCCTTTTCTCTGAGCTTGTCCCTAAACACATCCCCTACCCTGAAAATACACAAACATGCCCTTCATTCCAGCCATGCCAAAGTGATTTTGGTTCTTCAGTCCTCTTGTGCTTTTGCATATACTATTTCCTCTGCCTGGAGCACTCTCCCCCTTCTTTCCACATCCTCCTTTACTTAGTTAAACCTGTCATCCTTAAGGTGGGACTTTGATATCATTTAGTCCTGGAAGCCTTCCTGATGCCTTCAATTAAGCACCCAACTCTACGCTCACGCCATGCGCTTGCAGCCATCACAGCACCTATCTCACCGTACAGGCACCTGCCTGGTTAGCCGTCTGCATTCTTTACCAGACAATAATTTTGGTAATAGCAGAGGCTATGCCTGTTGTGTTCACTGTGAGACACCTCAGCACCACCACCACCATACGCAGTAAGAAGTATTCAATAAATACTTTAATGGATAAATAAATCGACCTATGTATACATCGAAGCTTTTGAGAAAACTTGCTTTTAAAAATCTGGCAGGGCAATTTTTTGAAGCTTGGGAGCTGCCTTGTAGACTGAGATCTTTTACCTGAATTTTGGGCAGATATCCAAAGAAGAAATTATTATATAAAACATGCCTGCACTCATACGTTTATCACAGTACAATAGCAAAGATATGGAATCAACTTAAGCATCAATCAATGGATGACTGGATAAAGAAAATGTATATATATTTATATATACATATATATTAATATACATATCATTGTGTGTATATAGACACTCATACCACCATATATATACATATATACACATATGTGTGTGGTATATGTATGTATATCTATATATACATACACACAATAGAACACTACTCAGCCATAAAAAAGAGTAAGACCTTTGATTTTATTTTTATTTATTTATTTATTTATTTATTTTTTGAAACAGAGTCTCGCTCTGTCGCCCAGGCTGGAGTGCAGTGGGGCAATCTCGGCTCACTGCAACCTCCACCTCCCGGGTTCAAGTGATTCTTCCACCTCGGCCTCCTGAGTAGCTGGGACTACAGGCACCCGCCATCATGCCCAGCTAATTTTTGTATTTTTGCAGAGATGGGGCTTCACCATGTTGGCAAGGCTGGTCTTGAAGTCCTGACTAAAACAGGGTCTCACTCTGTCACCCAGGCTGGAGGGCAGTTGTGTGATCATAGCTCACTGCAGCCACAAACTCCTGGGCTCAAGAGATCCTCCTGCCTCAGCCTCTCAAGAAACTGGGACTACAGGTACACAACACGATGCCTGGCTAATTTAATTTTTATAGAGCCGGAGTCTCACCAAGTTGCTCAGGCTGGTTTCAAACTCCTGGGCTCAAGTGATCTTCCTTCGTCAGCCTCCCAGTGTGCTAATATTACAGGCATGAGCCACCATGCCCAGTCTGAAATCATGTCTTTTGCAGCAACAAGGATGGAACCCAAGGCCATTATCTTAAAAAAAAAAATAACTCAGAAAGAGAAAGTCAAATAATGCATATTCTTAGTTATAAATGGGAGCTATATAATACACATAGACACAGAGTATGGAATAATAGTCATTCTCCAATGGCTACTGAATGACTGTTGAGTAATAGTCATCCTTCTTGGAAGGGTTGGGTGGGGGAGTGAAGGATAAGAAATCACTTAATGGGTACAGGGTACCCTATCTGGGTGATGGACATACCAAAAGCACAGATTCTACCACTAAATAACATATCCATGTAACAAAATTGCACTTGTGCCTTCTAAATTTATACAAGTAAAAACTTTTTTAAAAAAATTTAAGAAGTCCTCATGTTTGGAAGAGAGACAGGATGACCTCAGACAGGGATGCTGGGTTTCGGCACTTCAAGGCTGACAAGACAATGTCAAGAATGGAGTCCTTGGATCCCCAGTCCCCTAGAAATGGGATGCAAGCTCTCTGTCCTTGGAAACGGCCAACCTTAAGAACACAGGCATCCTGGTCAACGAGAGGAGGGTCACGTCCAGGAAGAGAGTGATTATCATGGCCACAGATGCCCAATGACCAGTCAGGTCTGAAAGAGCCCCAATGGGCAAGTCCTGCAGAATGAAAAGGGAGAGAGGAGTGATCCACTAAGATGTTATCAGGGCAGAGGATGGGGACCCCATTGTAGGGCACTCCAGGCAAAATTTTACAGGAAGAAATAGCCAAGAAGTAACAATGTCAATGCTTTCCTATTTTATGTTCTTTCCATCCCATTCTCTCTTTCCTCATCTCTCAACATTCTTCTAGTCATTGTGCTCCATTCTCCCGCCACTGAGGGGTCATATTGAGGTAAACTAGAAGGCAGTTAAATAACTATA
The DNA here is from genome assembly GCF_029281585.2 of Gorilla gorilla gorilla. Lineage (NCBI taxonomy): Eukaryota > Metazoa > Chordata > Mammalia > Primates > Hominidae > Gorilla > Gorilla gorilla. The sequence goes on along the minus strand of NC_073242.2, from coordinate 23,576,716 downwards.
CCCCAGATGTGCCAATCAATGGTCAAATATTGACCTGGAAGACCTTACCTAATGAATTGCAATAGGGTCCTCCCACTTGGTCCCAGTCTGTAAATCATTTTACCCAGGTCCAGAATGAACCTATATAGCATTTACTCATTAAATGAGCAGACAACATGTGATTGGGTGGGTCTAAGGAGACTTTGCAGTTTTGTTGTTGTTGTTGTTGTTTATAATTGACAAGTAAAAATTGTATACATTTGTGGTGTACAACATGATGTTTTGCTACATGTATACATTGTGAAATGGCTAAATCAAGCTATTTAACACATGCATTTTTTCGTAGTGAGAACACTTAAAATCTACTCTCTTGGCAATTTTCAACTATACAATATATTGCAATTAACTGTAGTCACCATGGTATACATGGAGCCTTTAAATTTTAGGATCAGGATGTAGAGATATCTTAGTTTATTAGGAAGTAACTAAACAAAGATAAATATTAGAGGCTTGTGTTTGGGTATTGAAAAATTAACTAATATATGTGTCACAAGAGGAAACAGAAACTAGAAGGTTAACAAGAAGAACACAGGAATAGAGAAGTTCAGTTGTGTGGTGGTCGCCAGATCAAATACTCTGATTCTCCCCTCCTCCCAAGTACACAGCAATATGATACTTGCCCAGCCGCTTTGAAGTTAGGCATGGCCATGCGTATTAGTCTGTTCTCACACTGCTATCATGATACTACCCGAGACTGGGTAATTTCTAGAGGAAAGAGATTTAAATGACTCACAGTTCCGCATGGTTGGGGAGGCCTCAGGAAACTTACAATCATGACAGAAGGTGAAGGGGAAGCAAGCTTGGACCTTCTCACATGGTTACGGGAGAGAGAAGAGTGAGGAGTGAAGGGGGAGGAGCCCCTTATAAAACCATCAGCTCTTGTGAGAACTCACTCAGTATCATGAGAACAGCATGGGAGAAACTGCCCCTATGATCCATTCACCTCCCACCAGTTCTCTCCCTAGACACATGGGGATTATGGGGATTACAATTCAAGATGAGATTTGGGTGGGGACACAAAGTCTAATCATATCACAATGTGACTTGCTTTGGCCAGTGATACATGCTTGGCAGTGACAAGTGTTTATAGGGAGCGCTTCAAGGACCAGTACGAGATTTGCCAATCATTTTCCTCCCTCAGTGATCATGGAAGCATGCTTCAAGTTGGTGTGCTTCTATTGGGTAGGTTACTTCTGTGACCACAATGAGCAATCCCTTCCCTTACATGTTCACCCATGTCAAAACAGGTTGATTATGGTTGGGACCAGAAATAATGTCTGGAACTATGGAGATGCCAATATCATCTCAGTATTAGGAGAAACCCTGTCATTATTAGAGCTGCACAAACACACCAGTTTGGGGTAGAATGTTAGTAACTGAAGATTGGACAGTCACCAATGGTGTGCTATGAAGGGAATTCAAGCATTAGATGGTTCAGTGAGTATTCTCTTAACCTTTTTTAATAACAATACCAAATATCCTTCTGGAGAACTATTCCTTTCCCACTCTTGGTCCACATAATTCAGGTAGTGTTAATTCCATCCGGAACTCCAAGAGTAGATAAGGGTGGTCAATCAGCACATTGCTTTTTCACTGGCCCTAGTAGCTAATTTAGAGCCTGTGAGATATAACAAGAGAAGGAGGTGCTCTTCTCTGCATGGACTTGAACCTAGAGGAAATGTGAGTAGAGCTTCCATAGCCATCTCACCATGATGAGGGGAGGCTCTTCCATCTGAGAAGGGAGCCAATACATAAGCAGAGATGGAATAAAGGAAACCATGTCCTGGAAACATAACAGACCCCTGGATCAGACAATACCTGAAGGCAGCTACCCTTGGACTTTTTGGTTTTATAAAGGCAATAAATTCCCTTCTGAATTAAGCTAGTTCGAATTTTCTGTCACCTGTCATAACCAAGATTCCTGCCTCATACAAAGGGTGGTTGAAATACATGAATTTTAAGGTTCTGTCCCAACCTGAAATTTTAAGATTCAAATAACAGCATTCACTAGCTAACTACGTTTAGCATTAAAAGGTGTAGGTAGCTAGGAGGGAGAAAAAAAAGGTAACTCTAAAGAACAGACAGATCTATCAAGATTGGTCAAGTCTGCAAAAATCTAAACTATGTCTGTAACACTGGCTACCTAAAATAAGTGCCCTCTGGATCTTAGCCAGTGAGTGTGGCTCATGTGGACATTGGCCACCATTCTACCCATGAAGCCATAATTATAAATCAAACCACATCTCCTGATCCCTCAGTAAGGTGCAGCATTGTGTTATGTTAGCAGGAGCTACTGTGGCTAAGGCCCTGGAGGAAGGGTAGTTTGCTATTTTTCTTTTTGAAAATGTGTTGTCAAAGCAAAGGTGTCATTTAGAGAAAATGTAACTGAAGTTTCTGCAGAGATCATTCTGTAGTGACCAACACAGTCACTGTATATTTCAATGTTGACATTTCCAAGATGTATCCTAGCTCTTTCACATGCTATCATCACACAAAAAAACTAAGTAGCTCTGCTAAATAACATTTGCATATAGTCTTTAAAAATGCAAATAGAGTATAGATGAGAGGTTGCAGAGATCTAGCCTAGAGACATCTTTTTTTGGTCCATACCATGTCTTTAATAAAAAGAAAAACAAGAAATTTTGCATGAAATCCAGATTTCTGGCTTCTCTTGAAAAAGTAGAAGAGCTGGCAGCCCTAGGATCATATTCCAACAGAGGAAAAATTACTACTGGTGCCCCTTTAAACAAAACACCCACTATTCAATTCAACATGGGTTCCTGCCACCACCTCTGTTTTATACCCACCCACTTCACTCATTTAGGTCTCCTGCCTAACTTCTGTAGGATTTGAGTCTACAACCCTTTTACATTTACAAATTTGTCCACAGATAACTATTAAGACATCATTTTTATCAGCCAATGTCTTTTTAAACATGCTGGAATTCAATGTTTTCATTATCATCCGATAGTGTTCTATGCACCATAACACCAAACATCTCAGTCAGTAATTACCCATGAACTTCCATGCCTTCAAGCCTTTGCTCTTACTGTTCACCTGCCTGCTCTGCCCTTTCCATAAGTCTTTGCTGTTGGAACCCAGCTGAGCCTATAAGATTCAACTCAAATGCCTTCTTCTTGTGAGGCCTGCCTTGATGCCCACCCAAGAATTAGGGTTCAGAATTAATGATCTATTTCCTGGCATTATTGTGATATGAGGGTATAGCATATCTTTATTTATTTATTTTTTCTTTTTTTGACAGAGTCTCGCTCTGTTGTCCAGGCTGGAGTACAGTTGTGCAATTTTGGCTCACTGCAACCTCTGCCTCTCAGATTCAAGCAATTCTCCTGCCTCAGCCTCCCACGTAGCTGGGATGACAGATGGGTGCCGCCACACCCAGCTAACTTTTGTATTTTTAGTAGAGACAGGGTTTTGCCATGTTGGCCAGGCTGATCTTGAACTCCTGGCCTCAAGTGATCTGCCCACCTTGGCCTCCCAAAGTGCTGGGATTACAGACGTGAGCCATCTTGCCTGGCCTAGCACATCTTTATCACACCTCAGCCCTTATTTCTTCCCATTTTCTATAATAGTTTATAAGGATCAGGCTGTCTCCTCACAAGACCGAAAGCTCTTCAAGGACAAGCACTAAGTCCCCAATACCTTAATGGCAACTTAATCACTTATAAGATACCAGCACCTTACCTGTCTTTTCTCATTTAAACCCCACACAATCCCTATGAGGTGGGTCTTATTAATATTGCCATTTGAAAGATGAGGAAACTGAGACCTAGAGAGACTCAGAGCCCAAGAGTGGTTTTCTTAAGCCCTATACTACTTGGGCACACATTCTTCGTTACCCTGTGATATGGTTAGGCTGTGGCCCCACCCAAATCTCACTTTGAATTGTAATAATCCCTGCATGTCAAGGGTGGGGCTAGGTGGAAATAACTGAATCATGGGGGTGGTTTCCCCCGTACTGTTCTCATGGTAGTGAATAAATCTCAGGTGATCTGACGGTTTCATAAATGGGAGTTCCCCTGCACATGCTGTCTCCTGCCTGCCACCATGTAAGACGTGACTTTGCCCCTCATTTGCCTTCTGCCATGATTGTGAGGCCTCCCCAGCCATGTGGAACTGTGAGTCCATTAAACCTCTTTCCTTTATAAATTACCTGGTCTCAGGTGTGTCTTTATTAGCAGCATGAGAACAGACTAACACACTTTGTATGTAGAAGGCAACAGAACGTGCTGGGTGGAGCCGAACACTTCTGTTAAATAACTTCCACCAATTTCTGCAGGACTTTTGAAGGGTTGTTCTTCCCCTCTTCCATCCCCTTCCCCTGGGCTCTGCCCCAGCCCTGAGCAGCCTGTCTCACCCACTCTTCTCCCCAAGAGTATGCAGAGAATGCCACTCTCTGCTCCCACACACCGCCTGACAGGAAAGCTGGGTAACCTTCCCTTATCACACCAGTCTTTCCAGGGGCTCTGCTTCCCTCTGAAATTACATTAAATTGTTCCATTAGTGTCAAAAAAGGAAGATGCATGATATTTTATGAATTTCCTTTTTTAAAGAAAGTTATCTTCAGAACTGTACTCCTGCTGACTGCTTCCAGAAAGTTGGAGGTTATTTGGGGGCAGAATTTATTTGCAGAAAAACCACAAAATCGGTTTAAATGCCGGAATTTATTCTAGTTGGCTTGCTTGAATCAATACAGATGCGATAATGCAAAATCATAGAAGTCAACTTGAATAGCATTTCTCCAAAGAAGACACATAAATGGCCAATAAGCACATGAAAAGATGCTCAGCATCACTCATTAGCAAAATGCAAATCAAAAACCACAATGAGATACCACCTCATACCCATTAAATGGCTACTATCAAAAAAAGAAAAAGAAAATAACATGTGTTGGTGAGGATATGGAAAAATCCTTGTGCACTGTTGATGGGAATGCAAAATGGTGCAGCCACTATGAAAACAAGTATGGTGGTTCCTCAACAAATTAAAAATAGAATTACCATTTAATCTAGCAATTCCACTTCTGGGTTCATAGCCAAAAGAATTGAAAACAGGGCCTTGAAGAGATATTTGTACACTCCTGTTCATAGCAGCATTATTCACAATAGCCAAAAGATGAGAGCAATCCAACTGTCCATTGAAAAGTGAATGGATAAAAAAGTGCAGTCTATAAAGCAATGAAATATTCAGCCTTTAAAAGAGAAGGGAACTTCTGACACACGCAACAATGTGGATCAACCTTGATAACGTTACGCAAAGAAAGAAATCTTAAGATGACAAATACTGGATGATTCCACTTATATGAGATACCTATAGTATTCAAATTCATAGAGACAAAGTAGAATGGTGGTGGCCATGGGGTGGAAGAAGAGGGAATGGAGAATTGTTGAGTTTTGAGTTTGAGAAATGATAGAGTTTTTGAGTTTTGCAAGATAAAGAAGTTCTGGAGATCTATAGCACAACAATGTGATCCTACTTTCTGGTATCTGCAATGATGGCATGTTGCTTGTGTACTAAGAAAAACTAATAAAATATGATCCATTTCAAAATATAGAGATATCTGGTTATATAGCAAAGATCATGAAAATATATTCAGGAACCCTATCCGGTATTTTTGTCAGACTCCAGGAAATTTTGGAGATTTTTTTTTTTGCAAATTCGTCCATGACTCTGTTCTAACATAAGCCTCAGTATTCAAAGCATATTCACATAGTATCTTTCCAAATGTGTTTTATAAGTAGTATAATTTGATTTGGTTTTGGATGTATCCTAGGGAATATTCCAAAAGTAATAGAGCTATAGTTACTTTTGTGCAGAAACTTTCTCTACTCCTGGATCCTCAACAACTCATATCCCTTACATCACACTGTGATGAAGGCTCAAAGATATACTTGATGGATAACACATTTACATAACCCTTTAAAAAATACATGTTAATTTAAACAACAAAATGAATGTTTCATCTTTGAAATAGTCACCTTAGAAGGTTTAATAAAGAAAACTGTGTCTAAACGGAATTTCTAAAGAGGATACTAGAAACATGTTTGAGCCATGACAAGTTCCTTAGAATAAGTGAATAGCCAGATTATGCTCAAAGCAAGTCATCTCAATCCTTAATCATAAAAGTATTAAAGCTATGAACTTATCTGCAAGCACAGCATTGGCTGATCTTATCCATCGTTTTATATAGCACTCTATTTTTTCTTCATTTATAGCCTCTCTGCAATTGTACTTTTGAGTCCTATTTAACTCAATAGTTATTTAAGAAAATATTTTTAATTGCTTGATGCTTAGGTTTGATTAGATATTAGTTTCATTTCATCTCTTACAAAAGTAACACAAAAGGCCTGGCATGGTGCCTCATGCCTGTAATCCCAGCACTTTGGGAGGCCGAGGCATGTGGATTACTTGAGCCCAGGAGTTCGAGACTAGCCTGGCCAACATGGCAAGACCCCACCTCTACTAAAAATACAAATATTAGCCAGGCCTGGTGGTGTGTGCCTGTAGTCCCAGCTACTCGGGTGGCTGAGGCATGAGAATCTCTTGAGCCCAGGAGGTGGAGGTTGCAGTGAGCCAAGATCACGCCGTTGCACTCCAACTTGGGTGACAGAGTGAAACTCTATCTCAAAAATAATAATAATAATAATAATAAAATAAAGGTAACACAAAGAACAAGTCTTTAATAATGGAAACTTAATCATGTGAAGTTGACTGAAATTTAGGGAAAAGATAAGTATCTTCTAGTAGACCTCACCTACTCTGTGAAGGACAGACCATTATTTCCTATGTCTTCCCATAGAAACCCCCACTGCTTCTCCATCACCACCATCCCAGTTTTGCTTTATATCTTTGTTGGCTCCCTCCCATCCCTCCAAGTGTGAAAACAACCCCCATCCCCAAGTCAAACTGCCCCTCTTGTTTAGAGATTCACAAAACAATCCCCAGCCGGCTCTAAGAAGTCTTTTGCTGTTCTTGCTGATAAACCCCATTTTATTCATTCCCCATATTTTCCTCTCATCTTAGTAATTTTAAATGTTTCCTTGACATATGCAAAACATTCAGGGCTAGTCACGTAAGATCACCAAGAAAGACAAAGAAACCAAATGTGAAATGCGTTGATTAGTCCTCCACACCCTGCCTTCCCTTTGGAGGCAAATGTGTTTCTAAGACAGACAAGAAATTTTCTCTTGCTTTGAGTCAGCTTTACGAGATCACTTACCCTCTGATACCCACTAATGTCTTGCCAGAAACTGCAAAAAACATCTGATCCTCTCTCTGGGCCTGTGATGAAACCTTTCCTCAACCAAGTAGAAATGAACGGCAGTGCCTCTGTTTTAAATGTGTTCCATCTGGAGAACTTCAGAGAAGTCACAAATGGCCTTCCACCAGTGACCGCCACCTGGCATGGGGCTCACCAGCTCTGCTTTGTCCTTGTCACTCAGGCCTGTGGAGGCCAATCCCATTCATAATCGAGAGCTGCAGTCCCTCCTAATCTCCGAATGGACATCCTTCCTCCAGTCACCCCAGGCCAGGCCATATGAACAAGGAGCTTGGACAGAACCACAGGAAGGGTTTCTGAGTCAATATATCCCAATTTTGGAAACACCCCAGGGATGTCCATACCATGGACCACGATGCAATCATAAAACAGAATGAGGTGGCCGGGCGTGGTGGCTCACGCCAGTAATCCCCACTCTTTGGGAGGCAGGTGGATCATCTGAAGTCAGGAGTTTGAGACCAGCTCGGGCAACATGGCAAAACCCTATCTCTACTAAAAACACAAAAATTAGCCGGGTGTGGTAGCACACACCTGTAATCCCAGCTAGTCAGGAAACTGAGGTGGAAGAATCGCATGAACCTGGAAAGTGGAGGTTACAGTGACCCAAGATCGCACCACTGCACTCCGGTCTGGGCAACAGAGCGAGACTCTGTCTCAAAAAATAAATAAATAAAAATAGAATGAGATATTGGGTGCAGTGGCTCACTCTTGTAACCCCAACACTTTGGGAGGCCCAGGTGACCCTATCACTTGAGCCCAGGAGTTTAAGACCAGCCTGGGCAACAGGGACAAACCCTGTCTCTACCAACAACAATGAAAAAAAAAAATACAAAAATCAGCCAGTCATGGTGGTGTGTGCCTGTAGTCCCAGCTACTTAGGAGGCTAAGGTAGGAGGATTGCTTGAGCCCAGGAGGCAGAGACTGCAGTGAGCCAAGATCACACCACTGCACTCCAGCCTGGGTGACAAAGCCAGACTCTGTTTCAAAAAAAAGAATGAGGATGTTCTATATGCACTGATATGGAACAAACACCAAGATACAGGATATTGTGAAGTGAAGAAAGCAATGTAAGCTAACATTTGAGTGTATGTGTTTGAGGAAGAGAAAAATAAATGTATATGATGTGCATGTACATTATGAACTATTCCCAGAAGTATACACAATAAATTGGTATTATTAGTTGAATATTGGGTGCCAAAAAGGAGGTGAACAGAGTGGCCTAAGGGCTAGGGATGGGAGAGAAATCTTTCAATAAAAGTATTAAAGCTCTTGTGCCTTTTTAATTTTGAACCAGTGAGTACATATAACTATTCGAAATTTAATGTTAACCTTTCTACAAGTGAGACCATAGAAACAATTATAGAATAGAATACAATGATGCATAAAAAAAGATACTGCAAGATCGAGCACAGTGCTCAAGCCTGTAATCCCAGCACTTTGGAAGGCTGAGGTGGGAGAACTGCTTGCTTGTGGCCAGGAGTTCAAGACCAGCCTGGGCTACATAGTAAGACCTCGTCTCCAAAAAAAAAAAAAAAAAAAAAATTAGCCACATGTGGTGGCATGCACCTGTAGTCCCAGCTACTCGGCAGGCTGAGGTGGGAGGACTGCTTGAGCCCAGGAGACTGAGGCTGCAGTGAGCTGTGATCACCCCACTGCACTCCAGCCTGGGCAACTGAGCAAGATCCTGTCTCTAAAAAATTAAAATTAAAATTAAAGAAAAGATACTGCAGATCTATATTTCTTAACTCGGAAAGACATTCATCATATATTAATTGTGAGGCAGGGTAAAAAGCAGATTTCTGAATAACATGTATTAAGTTTGGTTTCTAATTTTAATTTAAAATACATATAAATGTAGATTGATTAAAATATGCTAAAACATAAACGGGAATGTTAATGATCAAGTTTTTTCTGAATAGTGGAATTAGAGGTGATTTTTATTTTCTTCTCTTTGTATACCTTCATTTTCTAATTGTTCTATCATAAGCAAGCATTTAAGAATTGTAAAAAATATTTTTAAATTAAAAAAATAAAGAATCCATCTTTCTGCTTTTTTTTTTTTTTTTTTTTGATAGAGAGTCTCACTCTTGCCCAGGCTGGAATGCAGTGGTGCAATCAAAGCTCACTGCAGCCTCCACCTCCTGGGCTCATGCAATCATCCTACCTCAGTGTCCACTAGTAGCTGGGACTACAGGTGCAGGTCATCACGTCTGGCTAATTTTTGTATTTTTTATAGAGACTGGGGTCCCACTGTGTTGTCCAGGCTGGTCTAGAACTCTTGGCTCAAGCAATCCTTCTTCTTCTGCCTCCCGAAGTGCTGGGGTTACAGGCGTGAACCACGGCTCCCAGCCTCTGCTTTTGTTCTACACAGTTCACTCCTTCCGGGGCAAGGCAATGGCTCTGACACTGCTGCAGGACTTCATGGTGAATTCCTTATTTGGAGGGACAGCATAGGGGCCGCCAGAAAATATCGCCGTGGCCAGAAGCAGAGCAAGGGAGAGAGGGTTTTAAAAGGCAGGGCTGTAAACCTCAGCATAAAATAAGCAGCCAGCCTCTCATTTCAGTCATGTAAACAGTAATGTGTATTCATTAAAACTGCATTAGTCTAAGGAGTCCCCAGAGATCAGGGGCTAACGGGAGAAGGGGTGGGGGAGAGGCTGCCAACTGCACCTGCTGTTTTCTAACACAGTGCAAACAGGCCGAAAGTGGGTTTCTGGTGCATGTCACAGCCAGAAAAGGCTGCCCAGAGGGGCTTCACAGCCCCCATCCATCTTGTTAAAGGTAAACAGACATGGAGAAAACAGAAGCACCCAGGACCCCAAACATCTGGCTTGGACTGGCTTGACCCCAATGTGTTCTGCTTAAATAGTTTTCAAGGAGAATATATGCTTAAAAGCTGAGGCACGGTGGACATCACCAGTACGGTCCACTGCAGAGCTGGACTGGCCCATGAACAAGACACTACAGGCAGCCTCCTCCCCCTTCATCTAGAACCCAGGCATTGCTCAAATGAGTGAAATCGATCAGGCACAAGAGCTGTGGCCAACACATATTGAAAGCTCCCTGTTCTAAGGGCTGTGCAGGTCTTAACTCATTTAAACCTCCCAACAGCCTTGTGAGGTGGGTGCTATGTCATCCCCACTTATGGGCAAGGAAAATGAGGTATAGAGACATTAATTAATTTGCCCAAGATCACCCAACCAAGGGGTGGTGTCCAGACTTACAGAGAAATATGACTCCAGAGCCCACAATCTTGGTTCCAACACCATTCTGCCTCTCCCAGATGCTCACCAAGCATCCAATTCAGGGTGGAGTTTCAAGACAGTGACTTATGATGCTGTGCTAAGGATCTTCTGGGTAGCTAATGAGAAAAGGAACCACCACTGCCAAATCCACAAACGCCAATGATGGGCTGTACTGGCCCCACTGTGTTGATTAAGTAACTGAGGCTTAAAAGCCTAGGGATATTTCAGCTGTTCAGGAAGCTGAGGCAGAAGGATCACTTGAGGCCAGGAGTTTGACATGAGCCTGGGCAACATAACAAGACCTCATCCCAAGAATAATAAAATAAAATGAAAATTAGCTGGGCAGGGAGGCACATGCCTGTAGTCTCAGCTACTTAGGAACTTGGGAGGCTGAAGCAAGACTGCTTGAGCCTGGGAATTTGAGGCTGCAGTGAGCTATGATTGTGCTACTGCACTCCAGCCTGGGCAACACAAGAGCCTGCCCCAAAAGAAAAGAAAAAAAAAACACAGCTTGGGGATATTTCCACGTACTGGGGAGCATTCCCACCCCTACAACAGGATTGGAAAATGGGGGCCATCTCTGTCCCAAGGCAAATGGCACGCAGGGGGCACAGCTTAAGCTAAGGAAACTCAGAGGAGCAGCAACAGTCCCTGGAGGGGGGGAGCAAAGTTCCCTTTTCCTTTCGCGGAGCATAAAGCCAAACATCACCTGCACAGGAATTCTGAGATGAAGGACAAAGAGGACTCAAGAGATTTTAAGAGATTCTTCAACCCTTGCTGCACTGAGCCAGAAAAGTCAGAAGAGCTTCCTTCCCCAGAAATGGAGCAGATCCACAGCTTCATGCTTATTTTTTCCCTCTCCTAAGATATCACCATTCAGACTCAAGCTTTCAAGGCTAGCTAGTCTGATGTTAACCATTTTTGTCACATTATTCTCCTCCCGCACTCAGAAATGACTAGCTTGGCTTTCCTACTTCTACAACCTTGGGAAGAAGGGGAAGCTGAAGTTCAGAGCTCCAGGTCTGCCTTTTCACCCAATAGTGGGCACTATTGAAGGCTTATCTCCCCAGTGATATGATGTCTATGCTGACTGCCTCCCTCACCCATGGTACTGGGACTCTATGATCCCCTTCTTGACTAAGCCTGGCCGGTCAGATTTTTTTTTTTTTTTTTTTTTTTGACATGATTTGGGCCCAATAGGAGGAAGGTCGGTCTGGCTGAAGGAAAGGAAGAGAACTGGGAACTGGAAGACAGTTGGGTCTCCCCTTGTGTCCTCTCGGCTTCTCCTTGTCCATATTCATGGTTCTTGCCTCTGGGTACACCTGCTTTCCTGTTCCTTACCTTACATACTGGATGGAAGATGGCCTCCCAGGGCTGCCTGGTGTCCACCTCCTTGAACCTCAGCCTCCATTCTGAAGTCTGTGAAACAATCTGATTTGCCTGCAATCCTAGCATTTGGAGAGGTCAAGGTGGGCAGATCGCTTAAGCCCAGGAGGTCAAGACCAGTCTCCATAAAAAATACAAAAATTAGCTGCGCATGGTGGCACATATCTGTAGTCCCAGCTACTTGGGAGGCTGAGGCAGGAGGACAACTTGAGCCCAGGAGTTCAAGGCTGCAGTGAGCTTTGATTGCACCACTGCACTCCAGCCTAGGCAACAGAGCATGACTCCATATCAAAAATAAATAAATAAATAAATAAATAGAGGCCAGGCACGGTGGCTCACACCTGTAATCCCAGCCCTTTGGGAGGCCAAAGAGGGTGGATCACCTGAAGTCAGGAGTTCGAGACCAGCCTGCCCAACAGGGTGAGACCCCATCTATACTAAAAATACAAAAATTAGCTGGGTGTGGTGGCACACATCTGCAATCCCAGCTACTCTGGAGGCTGAGGCAGGAGAATCGCTGGAACCCAGGAGGCGGAGACTGCAGTGAGCCTAGATCGTGCCACTGCACTCCAGCCTGGGCAACAGAGCGAGACTCTGTCTCAAAAAAAAAAAAAAAAAAAAGAAGAAAGAAAGAAAAAGAAGAAGTTAACTAAACAGTAAAACCACAGGCAAAAAGTAACAGTAAGCAGGGCAAGCATCAGGACACACGGCTGGCCAAGATTCAGTAGAACAGGGGCCTCCAGGGAAGGTTCTGTTCATCAGCGGCTGTTCACCATTGATCAGGTGAGGCTGCACTATGAGAGGAACAATGGACTACTTGAATATAGATGCTACCCTCAAGTGGCTTATAGCAGAGGCAAAAGATTCTCCAACAAAATCATTAGTGAGTATAATAATGAGGGGAAATGCAATTAAGGGTTAAATGGTAGATTCTAAGCAAAAGATGATCTCTGAAAAGTCCAGCTCCCTGGGGGGTATAAAGGGGTGGTGCAGTTAGGTACAGTGGCTCACGTCTGTAATCCCAGCGCTTTGGGAGGCGGAGGTGGGTGGATCACCTGAGGTCAGGAGTTCGAGACTAGCGTGGCTAACATGGCAAAACTCCGTCTCTACTAAAAACACAAAACTTAGTTGGGCATGGTGGTGCGCACCTGTAATCCCAGCTACTTGGGAGGCTGAGGCAGGAGAATCACCTGAACCCAGAAGGCGGAGGTTGCAGCGAGCTGAGATCCTGCCACTGCACTCCAGCCCGGGAAAACAGTGAGACTCCATCTCAAAAAAAAAAAAAAAAAAAAAATGTGGGTCACGCATATCCCAGGACAAGACAAATGGCAGTATCTCTGAAGAAGGACATCTCATGTAAGACAGTTCAGAGGCCAGCGTGGCTGCACTGAGGCTCCTGGGAACAGAGGCACCACAGGCTGGAAAGGTGGGTGGGAAACAGTTGATGGAGGAGGTCATGTCCAAGCAGGATTTCTACTCTTCCATCACTGCAAACCACGTTTATGACGTTCGTCATGTCCACACACCATCTGCAATACGATTAATAGTTTTCTTTAAACTGACTTACTTTTCAACTTAAAGTCACTCAGGAAATGGCCTGCAAAAGTTAAACACAGAGCTCTTATAGGGCCCAGCAATTCCACTCCTAGGAAGACACCCAAGAGAATTGAAAACATGCTTATACAAAAAATTGGACCAGGCATGGTAGCTCATGCCTGTAATCCCAGCACTTTGGGAGGCCGAGGTGGGTGGATCACTTGAGTTCAGGAGTTGGAGAACAGCCTGGGCAATAAAGTGAGACCCTGTGTCTACAAAAAATAAACAAATCAGTTGGGCATAGTGGCACGTGCTTGTAGTCCCAGCTATCTGGGAGGCTGAGGTGGAAGATGATCACTTGAGCCTGGGAGTTCAAGGCTGCAATGAGCTGTGATTGTGCCACTGCGCTCCAGCCTGGGTGACCTTGTCTCAAAAAAAAAAAAGCATATATATGTTTATGGCTATTTATAACAGCCAAAAAGTGGAAACAACTCAAATGCTCACTAATTGATGAATAAATAGACAAAATATGGTCCATCCACCCAATGGAAAATGATCTAACCATTAAGAGGAATGAGGTACTGATACATGCCTTGGATGAGCCTTGAAAACATTATTCTAAGAAGCCAGTCACAAAGGATCATTCATTGTATGATTCTATTTATACAAAATGTGTAGGATAGGCAAATCTATAGAAATGGAATTAGTTTATTGGTTACCAGGGGCCACAGGGAAGAGAGAAAAAAAATGGAGAGTGACTGCTAATGGGGTTCAGGGTTTCTTTCGGGGGTGATGAGAATGTTCTGGAATTAAATAGTGGTGATGGCTGTACAACATTATAAATATGTTTAAAACCACTGAATTGTACATTTTAAATGGTTAAAATGTGAATTTTACATTATATGAATTTTATCTCAATTAAAACATTATTTTTAAATGGGATTAAAAAAATCAGTATCTCTGAATATAACTCTAAGTTTCCCATGAAAATAAAACACAACGAGAACAAAATAATGTTAGTTCATTCTGGCTTGACATCATTGCCTAACGGCCCGAGCCTGAGACCTGCTCTGTTTCTGTTAGGATGGGGGTCTGGGAGAAAAAAGCACATCAGCACCAACCTGAGGCTTTCTCCTCAGCCCGATCAGAAGGATTTGAAGAGAACAGAAAAGGGACTATGTTTCCCACACAGTGATCTAGTGTTAATTAGTGCCAGGTCTTAAGTACCACCCCATCCCCAAATCTCACCAGTGCACACCGGGCGCTTGGGGAAACTTTGCTCTAAAGGATGAAACCAATGTTGATGGTCGCCTTCTATGTGCTGGTCACTGCACTTGACTCTTTCCATCAAGTGACGTCATCTATCTCTTATGACAAGCTCTGGTCTCAAGCCCACAGAGACACTGGGAATCCAGGAGGCAACTTGGAGCGGAAGAGGGACAAGTAAAGAGGAAGGTGACACTGTCAGCATGTTCAGGGTGTGCTGGAGGAGAAAACTCAACAAGAGGGGCAAAAGGTTTCACGACAACGCTCTTCCCCACGGCGGCACTGCTTCCTGCTATGGACTGAACGTGTTTGTCCTCTACAGATTGATTGGTTGAAGCCTAACCCCCTAGTGTGTTGCTTTTAGGAGGTGGGGCCTTTGGGAGGTGATTAGATCATGAGATTAGATCAGATCATGGAGACTTTCTGAATGGGATCAAGGCCCTTATAAGAAGGGACTCAAAATGGATGAAGCAAATGTGTTCTATATACACCACAGAATACTACTCAGCCATAAAAGGAATGAAATCATGTCTTTTGCAGCAACATGGAAGGAACTAGAGGTCAATATTTTAACTGAAACAACTCAGAAACAGAAAGCCAAATACCGCATGTTCTCACTTATAAGTGGGAGCTTATAATGTGTGTGCACGGACATAGAGTGTGGAATGATAATGACTTGGGAGGGTGGGAAGAGGGTGAGGGATGAGAAATTACTTAGTAGATACAATGTACATTATTTGGGTGATGGTTACTCTAAAAGCTCAGACTTCACCACCATGCAATATATCCATGTAATAAAACTGCACTTGAACTTAAATGTATGTGAATTTTTAAAAAGGGACATGAGAGAGCTGATTTCCTCTCTCTGCTCTCTGCCACGTGAGAATACAAGGAGAAAGAGGTTATCTATAAGCCAAGAGGAGGGTCTCGCCAAGAACCTCAGACCTCCAGCTCCAGAACTGTGAGAAAATACATTTCCGTCACTTGAGCCACCCATGGTTACAGCAGCCCAAACACATGAAAGCACTTGTGATAGAGGAATGTGGAAGAAAACTGATAAACAGCAGGAGGGTGTTGGTTCCGTGAAATGTGGCCTATTTACCCAGTCCAATAATTTGTGCCCATTAAAAACCTGTCCCAGAAAGTTATCTACTAACAAGGAAGCGAATCATGAACTTCGAAGTGAAAAGAGCAAGTGATATCAAGTTTGCAGTACAGATCCATTCATTACACAGTTACTGAGTGCCAACTGTTCGCCTAGCTCTGTAAACAAAACAAAACAAACCCCTGCCTTCACAAAGCTGGTGTCCCAGTGGGTGTGCAGGGAGCACGCTAAGGACGTGCAGAGGAAACTGGACAGCGTTTATGGAGGTGGCCACTGGGTGGGTGACACCACGCTGTTCTTCACTCTCTTCCTTTTGCTCACCTCTATTTTTTGGTTTTCTATATTGAGTGGGTGAGGAGTGTTTTGAAATAAAGGGAAAGCCCAGGCTGGGCGCAGTGGCTCACGCCTGTAATCCCAGCACTTTGGGAGGCTGAGGCGGGTGGATCATGAGGTCAGGAGATCGAGATCATGGTGAAACCCCGTCTCTACTAAAAATACAAAAAAAAAATCAGCTGGGCACGGTCGTGGGCACCTGTAGTCCCAGCTACTCGGGAGGCTGGAGAATGGCATGAACCCGGGAGGCGGAGCTTGCAGTGAGCCGAGATGGCACCACTGCACTCCAGCCTGGGGCAACAGAGCGAGACTCCGTCTCAAAAAAGAAGAAATAAAGGGAAAGCCCAAATCTTACAGCAAGGCACCCAAGGCACTCCTGAGTTCTGGCTCTCTATCGCCCAACATAACCTGCACCTGTGTTAGAGCCGCACCTGGGGAGGACGCTCAGGTGGTGCCACATGCTCCACACAGGTGTCTTGCAAAAGCTGTTCATCTGCTGGAGTTGCCCTCCCCATATTCTCTGCCTGGCCTATAAAACCCCCATTCGCCCACTAATGCAACTTCCCAAGGGGACCTCCTTCTTCAAATCACTCCTACCTACCTCCACCCAACTCAGCAACAATCCTTTCTCCCTCTGCAGCACTGTCATAGAGAATCCCCGCCGCCCCAGCTCTCACCAGTCAATCTCCAGAGGCCTTGCTCAAACCTCAGCCGGCTCCTCTCTGTGTTTTCCTCCTTCCCCCAGCTCCCAGGGATTCCACCCACTTCCCTTTCCTCTTCCATCTCACTCCCACACCTCCCTCGTCTAGATGGACTTTCTCTCCCCACCTGCTGCCCCAAATCTCCGAATAGACACGTGTGCTTCCTGCTGCCCCCAACAATACACCCATGGACTCTTTTACTCCTAAGGAAAATAAGACAATAAACCGATATGCTGTTAAATCACAAAACATCTGCCACCTCAGGTTCTCAGAGTCATTGTTCCTGGATCCATGGCCAGGCCTTGTTGTCTGGGGGTGTGGTTAGCAGGGGGAATGGCTAGGGTCCCAGGCAGGTCCTAGGGAGTTTTGCAAGATTCTCCTGTAGGGCTAGGTGGGAACCTCTGTTCCTCCCGGAGTCAACCGGTATGGTTCCACCCTTTCCCCACAGACCCCACACTCATACCAGAAATCTGGGTGTTCTGGTCTCTGAGATAGATAGGCACCTCCCTTCCTGCCTCTCAGACATCTGGAGCCATTGATACTGCTGATGACAGACTCTCAGAACAAGAAAGGGCCTCACATGCATCTAATCAAGGGTCTGTTCAGGCCGGGCACAGTGGCTCACGCCCATAATCCCAGTGCTTCAGGAGGCCCAGGCAAGAGGATTGCTTGTGGCCAGCAGTTTGAGACCAGCCTATGCAACATAGTAAGACCCTGTCTCTACAAAAACTAAAAAATTAGCTGGGCATGTGGTATAGTCCTAGCTTCTCCAGAGGCTGAGGCAGGAGGATGGCTTGAGCCAGGAATTTGAGGCTGCAGTGAGCTATGATCACATCATGCACTGCATGGGCAACAGAGCAAGACCCTGCCTCTATTTAAAAGAAAAGAATGGGAGGTCTGCTCGACCCAGGCTTGATAAAGCAGTAATTCTCAACTGAAGATGATTTTGCCACCCAGGGCAATGTTTGGAGATGTTTTTGATTGTCACAAATCAGGGTGAAGTTAATACTGGTGTATACCGGGTAGAGACGAAGGATGCTGCTAAACATCCTACACTACATGGGACAGCCTCCAACAAAGACCTATTCCACCCCCAATGTCAATAATGCCAAGGTTGAGAAATCTTGCTGTAACTCAATTCCTCCCAGCACGGGACACTCACTTTCCCCCACCCCAACCCTGTCCCCACCCAGGAAACCCACTGTTCCTACACAGAGTATTTCTGGTTTAATAAATTGTGGTTATCCTTCAGGTCGGGATCTCTGCCTCTAGTCAGCTGAAACCCCCTAAAATCCTTGCTGCCTAGCTGGCACTGGAGGCTGTCAGAAAATGAGTACAAAATCCCTCCTCCACAATTTAATATATGATAAAGGCAGCATTTCAATTCTGTGGGAAGCGATGGATTATTCAATAAATGGTATTGGGACAACTGGCTGGCCATCTGGTAAAAAATAAAGCTAGATCCTCACCTCCCTCCTAAAACCAAAATAAATTCCAGATGGATTAAAGATTTAAGTGCAAAAAAAAAAAAAAGAAGTTAAAGTAGTAAAAGAAAATATGGGAGAATTCCTCTATAATCTCATTGAGTAAGAGGCCTTTCTAAGCAAGACACAAAATGTAGAATATGTGGAAGAAAAGACTCATAAATTGACTACTGAGGAATTTTTTAATGTCTACAGAGTTTAAAAAATCCATAATAAATCACTTTTTCAAAGTTAAACACCAATTTTATAAATTACATTATATATAAAACATATGCCAGGCTAACAGACATGTTCTTTCACAAACAAAAACCTGTTAAAAATCAATAAGAAAGTAGAAAAAATAGGCAAAAAAGAAGAAGCAGTTCACAGAAAAAGAAATAGAGCTTTCAAACATAAAAATGTTCTCATAAGCAAAGAGATGTAAATTAAGATGATAGCGAGATACTAGTTTTTCACTGATCAGATTGGCAAAATGAAAAAGTTTGATAATATTCTATGTTGGTAAGGAGATGGGGAACAAGCTGTCTGAGGGAAGTGTGAACAGATCCTCTACAGAAAGCAGCTCAGCAACATCAATCCACATTTTAAAGCACATATCCTCCGTCCTCATGATTCCAATGCGACACCTATCCTTGCACGTCGTCAAACCCACAGAGGTAAACATATATAGGAATGCTCATTACCTTACTGTTTATAATAGCTAAAGACTCTCAACAGCACCAATGTCGGTCATCAGGGGACTGGTTAAATACATTATGCATCATAAAAGGGAATGCCAGAAAACCCTTAGAGGAGTATGAGGCAGCTCTATGTATCAATCCCCATGAGACATTATTAAAAGGAAAAGCTACATATGAAACAATACTATAATATATTTCCACTTATGTGAAGAAAAATGGGGTGGGTACAGAGTCAATCACTCATTCAACCCATATTTATTAAGCACCTACAATGTCCTAAGCACTGTTCTAGGTGATGGGAATTCTACCAGGAGTAAGTCTGCCAAGATACCCATAGGTTGCACATGCTTGGAAAATTACTGGAAGAAAATACAGGAAACTGGTTCTAGGAGACTCTCTGGAGTTGTCAGATTTAGCAAACGAAACTACAGAATGCCCAGTTAAACCTGAATAGCACATAAACAACAAATAGTGTTTTAGGATAAGTTGGTGCTATGCAATATTTGGGACATACTTATACTAAAAAGGTGTTCCTTGTTTACCCAAAATGCAGACTGAACCAGGCATCCTGTTAACTGGGCAACCTATTCTGGGGGTGAGGAGTGAAGTTCTGGGGAATGAAGCATCTACCATAGGAGAGAGATATCCTCTTCAAGCTACTGTGTGTTGTAACACATTGTACTGTTTGCCATTATAACCAGGAGGATGCACTGCTTGTGTTGTTATTTATTTAACGACACGAATGAGTAAGAAGAGAGAAGAAATTCCACAGACCTAAGGCCCAACTCAGTGCAAGCTGCAAAGCGCATTCCTGGCCAGCTCAGCTCGCAGAGTCAGCCTGGCAGCCCTGCGGCCACATTCCAGGGCCGGCTGCTTCTCTAAATGGAAGCAATGGATCCCACACTCTAGCAGTAAGTCAGCAAGCAAGACTCCGAGCTGTGCTATTTTTTTTTTATTAAAAAAAAAAAGAAAAAAAAGGACCAATGCAAAGAAAGAAATGTAGAAAACAGTGAAGAGAAGAAACACCAGAAACACCAGGCATGCTAAAAGCTGGCCTTTTCCATGACAATACGGAGAAATAAAACATCGGATTTCTTAAAAAGCCTGGTTTTAAAGATCTCTTGGGCCTCTCAGATCATCTCCATCTGTCCTTGCCTCTTTCTTAGGGGAGATTTTACCACTCAAAGAGGAAAAGTGCCTTTTATGTAAAAATCTCCCAACTTTTAAATCCCAAATATTTTGAGTGCTACCAATAACTGACATGTATAAAGCGCTGAAGCACTTACTATATGCCAGATACTCTTCTAAGTGTTGTGGTTTTTTGTTGTTGTTGTTGTTGTTCTTTTGAGATGGAGACTCGCTCTGTCACCCAGGCTGGAGTGCAGTAGTGCGATCTCAGCTCACTGCAACCTTCACCTCCCGGGTTCAAGCGATTCTTCTGCCTCAGCCTCCCGAGTAGCTGAAATCACAGGCACCCACAACCATGTCTGGCTAATTTTTGTATTTTTAGTAGAGATGGGGTTTCGCCATGTTGGCCAGGCTGGTCTTGAACTCCTGGCCTCAAGCAATCCACCTGCCTCAGCCTCCCAAAGTGCTGGGATTACAGACATGAGCCACCATGCCCAGCTTCCTCTAAGTGTTTTAGCCAATACTGACATATTTAATTCTTTCAACAACCCCAAGAGATAGATGCTATTATCACCCCTCTTGCACCTATGTGGAAAACGAGGCACAGAGTGGCTTGACAATTAGCAGAAATCACACAGCTGGAACGTAGGAAATCTGGGATTTGAGCCCAAGTAATCTGACCCTAGAGCCCACCCCGTTAGCTGCAGGCCAGGTTCATCCTGGGTACCCTTGGTGAACAAGGTAGACACACCCCCTGCCATCGTGGCCCTTATAGCTCATGAGGGAATCTAGCTATTCACAAGGAAATAGACAAGCTAATGGCAAACAGTGCTAAGTTCTAGGGCAGACACAAACGAGGACTTGAAATAGACCACATACTCATTTAGTCGACACATATTTAATAAGGGCCTATGGTGTGCCCAGCGTCATTGCAGACACCAGAGGATGGAGCAGTGAATGAAACAGAGATCCTTAACCTCATGAAGCTTACCATCCTAATCAATATCCAGAAGGAACTTGAAACAGGATGTTAGCAAGGGCCTGTCAAAGGGGGAGACATTTAAGTTGAGACTAAAGAGTGAGAGCTCACCATGTAAAGAGAAGAAAAAGTATTCCAGGCAGTGGGAACCACTTTCTGCAAAGACCCTGGGTGGAAAGAGTTTCAGTTTCTCCTACCCCCAGGAACAATTCCACTGCTGCTTTCCCCTGTCCGGCATTCTCCTCTTCTCCATCCAAAACCCATAGTTAAAAGCTTATTTTAATACTCTCTTCCCTCCCAGCTATCTGAAAGATCTAGGGTAGAAATCATTTACTTTCTCATATTCCCAAGGCATGTGCTTGCTAATTAATCAAAGTATTATTTATTGTGACTAATAAAATTAAGGCATTTCTCATTGTTCGTGCTCTGATGAAGCTGTGAGAATCTTTGCTGCTGTTAGGAGGGAAATTATGTGGTAATACCAATCCCCAGATGTACGGAGCAGACCTGTCTCCATACCCTTAGAAAAAACTAGGACAGAAACCAGGAGAATCTCTATCACTCCCCCACACACACGTGGGTGCGCGCGCACACACACACACACACACACACACACACTTAAGTTCCCTTCCGGATCCTACTCACAAAAGCTTGGGGCCATGTATTTTTGTCCTGAGCAGGACAACAAAAGCGGGGCTCTTTACCACAGCTCTGAGTCAGGGGAGGGTTTAGAAATAACATAAGTAGGCCGGGCGTGGCAGCTCACACCTGTAATCCCAGAACTTGGGGAGGCTGAAGCAGGAGGGCTCCTGAGGCCAGGAGTTTGAGACCAGCCATGCAACATAGCAAGACTTTGTCTCTACAGAAAAAGGAAAAAAAAAGAGAAAAAACTAAAAATTAGGTAGACATGATGGCTTATGCCTGTAGTCTCAGCTACTCAAGAAGCTGAGGTGGGAGGATGGCTTGAGCCCAGTAGTTCAAGATTACAGTGAATTACGATCGTGACACTGCACTCCAGACTGGGTGACAGAGTGAGACCCTATCTCAAAGGAAGGAAGGAAGGAAGGAAGGAAGGAAGGAAGGAAGGAAGGAAGGAAGGAAGGAAGGAAGGAAGGAAGGAAAGAAGGAAGGAAGGAAGGAAGGAAGGAAGGAAGGAAGGAAGGAAGCAAGGAAGGGAGGGAGGGAGGGAGGAAGGAAGGAAGGAAGGAAGGAAGGAAGGGAGGGAGGGAAAAACTTTGAGCTCAGTTCCTGAATGCATTATCATCAAGAGATGACAGTTACCATCATTACTGTGCAGATAATAATGGTGAGGGGTGAGAGACTGGAGCCAGATAACTTAGGTTTCGAACACTAGCTAGAGTCTAGCTGAGCCTCAGCTTCCCCGTCTGTAAAATGGGGACTGCTATAACAGTGCTTATTCCTCAAAGGATGCTGAAAGGGTCAAATAAACAACTACAGGAAAATGATATAGAATACAGCTCAGCACAGAATAAGTATTATACTAACTTAATTGTTAACCTCAAAATGGTAGGGGCAAAGGCACCACAGTTGCATAAGATGTTAGCATTAGGGGGAAACTTTGGGTGAGGGGTATGCAGTGGAACTCTCTGTAAATGTTTTGCAACTTTTCTAAAAATCTGAAATTATTCCAAAAATTGAAAGGTTATTTTCTTGTAAAGGCAGGGGCAAATGTTTTTTCATTGTCTTCTTGGATCTTCTCCCTTATAAGGAGAAAAATCCAAGTTTCAGAAAATATATGACATTGTCCACACAGATAAGAGCCCCACCCCACCCTACATACCCTCCAGTTTCCCCCAAGCTGCCCTCTGTCTGCTGGGTGAGGCTGCTTATCAACTGGCTTTGAGTTAAAATCAAATCTCTTCCTGGGGGTAAAAATTCCAACAGACCCAGACCTACAATTGCCATCAAGTTTTCTCTTTTCTTCAGTGAATATTTTTTCAGTGCCTACTGTGTACCAGGTACCAATCCAGTAGCTGTGAAACCATAACAAACAAGGCATACACACTCAGCCACAGTGTCTGTCTGCACCAGCTCTGAGACTTCCAGTGTGTATTTGCAAACCCAGACTGACTTTTATGGCCTCCAATGCTGGGGAATGGTCATTGCAGGGTGTCTTCTTGACCACTCGAATTTTTGGGACCTCAGAGAAAATGCTGCCACCAGCCAATTCCCACAAGACACTTCAGGGAGGAGAACCTCACAGTTTCAGACAACAGGCTGCAACTCCTGGGGAACCTGAACAGGCTGGTTCCTGGGCAGGCCTGGTAGAATTAACCCAACTTCCCATTTCATTCCTACTTGACATTCCAGAGAGATGGGCCGGAGAAATCTGCCTTGTCTGTCTTTAAAAGAAGACATTTCTCCCACGGCTTCCTCCTCTTCGAATTCCCTCATCTATCCATCTACTCTCACTCCCCTTCCGTTCTCAAAGCTGTTTCCTGCCGATAAAAACACCCCACAACTTCCAGTCTGCGTAGTGAGATTGCAGCCAGCAGGCTCTAAATGCCGACATACTCCCAATCAAGCAGCAGGCGCCCCCGTTGAGTTAACGATTTTTTTTAAGCAAGAGAACCCATGCTGTCTACTTACCCTTAGGATACAGCCCATTGGGAGAGGGGGTGGGTACGATCGATCATAAAGGACTGGCTGCAGAGACAGAGGCTCTTGCTGTGCTGTATGAACTATAGGCAATTTGCAAAGATTATATCCCAAACCCTCACGTGCTCAGAGCCCCAGGATGACAGACACAATTAATATTTTTCAAACTATCCTTGGCAATTGCATTTTGATTAGGAAAAAAAATTAATCTTGTAGATTAGAGAGAGCTGTTCCAGTGTGGGGGAGAGACAGAAGTGACCCTATCAGCTCAGGATCCCCATAGGAGAGGGGGCGGTCAAGAAGGACTAGAAATGGGTCACATGATGAATGCACAGTACACAGGATCAGACACCACTGCAGAAATCTCTAGCCAAATTTAAAATGCACATGCCATCTTAACCTAGAAATTCCTCCTGCAGGATTTTGGATTACAGACGTACTTGCACATGTGTGTCCACAGTTAGGTACAAGGAGATCCACTCCAGCACTGTTTGTTATGCAAAAGACTAGAAATAACCTATGCCCATCAACAGAAGACCGTATGGGACAACCACAAAAAAAAAAACAAACAAACAAAAAAAAAAACAAACAAAAAAAACCTATGCAGCTGTTAAAATGAATGAGGCTGCTCTATATGCGCTGATATGAAAATATCTCTAAGATACATCATCACATAGGAAAAAAAGGCAACAAGGAAAAAAAATATGTGTGAGGTGCTACTAAGGGTATAAGATTCATATGCGGAATGTCTCTCTACTAATATATAGGAGACTAGTGACAGTAGTACTCCTCCAGAGAAGAGAACTGAAGACTTGAGGACAGAAGTGGAATGGGGAGATTCTTTATTCACTGTATACCTTGTTGTACCTGTAGGATTTCAAACTTTGCATTGTATATTCAAAAACAAATTATTTCAATTGATAATACAGAGGTAAAAATACCTAGGAAAGGAAGATAAAGGTTTTATCCCTTTATATCCACACATTCATGCACACACACGCACAAACACACAATTTCCTGTACACAGTGATAACTGAATAAGAATTGATATCTCTCGGCTTTATGGAAGTGGTATGTTATAAGCAGTTAGATCAAGGTTTCTCAACCACGGCACTGTGGACACTGTGGACTGGTCAATTCTTTGTTGTGAGGCTGTCTTGTATATTTTGTTCAGTAGCATCCCTGGCCTCTACCCACTAGATTCCAGTAGCAACCCCCACCACCCCAAGTTGTGACAAACAAAATGTCTCCAGACATTGCCAAATACCACCTGGGGGCAAAATCACTTGAGTTAAATTATGGGTCCTAAAGAGTAATAACTGTGTCTTCCTTATTTCCTTCTCTCTCCATACCTAACTGTAATCCCTGCACTTTGGGAGGCAGAGACAGGAGGATCACTTGAGGCCAGGAGTTCGAGACCAGCCTGAGCAACATAGCAAGGCCCTATCTCTACAATAAATAAATAAATAAATAAATAAATAAATTTTATTTGCTGGGCCTGGTGGCAAACGGACGGTCCCAGCTCCTCAGAAGGCTGAGGTGGGAGGATCGCATGAGCCCAGGATTTTGAATATAGTGAGCCATGGTCGCATCACTGCACTCCAGCCCAGGTGACAACAACCCACACACACACACACACACACACAGAGAGAGAGAGAGAGAGAGAGAGAGAGAGTTCTTATGGATAAGTAATTACAAATGAACAAAAGTAATTTACAAAGCTTGTTTCAAATGTATATACATGCAAAGTTTTGGTACTGGGGCTTCTTGAATGCTGAGATGGCATTTCCACCACTCTGTTTCCTCTGGTAAGTTGCTGTTTGACATTTTTAACAGAGAAATGGCCCTGATCCTCAGCAGAGAGATCTGGGGGAGATGTCTTCCCAAGAGTTAAAGAACAGGGAATGTACTGGTCTTACAATGGATAAGGAATGGAATGTACTGTTTCCCTTAAACTGTCCTTGATAATTATTACCTTGACCTTCCATGCTCTCTGTGATGCCAACCAATGTTGCAAATGCCAATCACTGATCCCAACGTGCCTGCTGCCTGAAAGCCAAGCTGTGGCTGGCATCTCTGCCCCTCTTTCTGTGGGAGCGGAGGGAGAAGCACTTGTTTCACACATCTGCTGAATAGCAGACTTCCAAGAGCTCTACTTCTGCAGAAACTCCAAGAGTGACCTCAACATAGAAATCATCAACAGGGTCCAAGGCAAGCCCTGAGATGCAAAACGAACTTTTTCTCACCCAATACCATTCATAAAAATAACAGTCACAACGGCTGTCTCTTAAACACTTCCTATGGTCCAGGCATAGACCTAAGGATTTCCCAGACGTTACTTCATTGGCACCTCAAAAGAACCTGATGAAGTATACACGATCACTATCACCCCATTTTATAGATGCACAGACCAAGGTGCAAGGAGGTTAGATGATTTGATCAAAACCACACAGTTAAGGACCGCATGGTCCCTGGCAAATAGGCGGTCCTCCTTCAGTAGTAGTTGCCATTGTTA
The DNA here is from genome assembly GCF_029281585.2 of Gorilla gorilla gorilla. Taxonomy (NCBI): domain Eukaryota; kingdom Metazoa; phylum Chordata; class Mammalia; order Primates; family Hominidae; genus Gorilla; species Gorilla gorilla. The sequence continues at coordinate 23,550,403 of NC_073242.2, read as the reverse complement.
CTTATATTATTATTTTATTATGTATTTTTACCTCCCTTGATGTGGCCATGCCCCTTCCTATCCCAAGGACTTCACACTGGCTGTGCCCTCTGCCTGGGATGCTTTTCTGCCAATCTTCACCTAGTTTTTGTTTAAACTTCATTTTGTCAAGAAAGAGTTCTCTGGCCCTCAAAATGAGACCGATAGCCTTAATACACATGCTCACCTACCCCATTCTTCTCATTTGTAATACTTACCATAACTGTCATTGTATTATTACCTGTGTAATTATTTGCTTGTCTGTCTCCCTACTAGACGGCAAGCTCTATGATGGGAGGATTGTCTAATTTACTGGCCACTGGATGAGAACCCAGCACAGTGCTTAGCACACAACAGGCACTCAATTAAATATTAGACAGGGTCCAGCGTGGTGGCTCATGCCTGTAATCCCAGCACTTTGGGAGGCCGAGATGGGAGGATCACTGGAGGTCAGGAGATCAAGACCATCCTGGCTAACAAAGTGAAACCCTGCCTCTACTAAAAATACAAAAAATTAGCCAGGCGTGGTGGTGGGCGCCTGTAGTCCCAGCTACTCGGGAGGCTGAGGCACGAGAATGGCGTGAACCTGGGAGGCGGAGCTTGCAGTGAACTGAGATCGCACCACTGCACTCCGGCCTGGGTGACAGAGCAAGACTCTGTCTCAAAAAAAAAAAAAAAAAAAATTAGCCGGGCGTGGTGGTGCATGTGCCTGTAATCCCAGCTACTCAGGAAGCTGAGGCAGAAGAATCGCTTGAGCCTGGGAGGCGGAGGTTGCAGTGAGCCAAGATCACGCCATTGCACTCCAGCCTGGACAACAGAGCAAGACTCCATCTCAGAATAAATAAATAAATAAATAAATAACATAACATAACATAAATATTAAATAGATACATGGATGGGTGGGTGGGTGGATGGGTGGATGGATGGATGGATGGATGGGAGAGAGGGAAAGAGAAATGGCAGAAGAAAGGACAAGTGACTGAACAAATGATTTAACTTTAAAGATATATAGAGTGTTGAGAGATCAAGTAGTCCAGTCTTCTCCGCATTTCACAGCTAAAGACAGTAAGGTTCTTGGAGGTTAGAGTCAAATCACACAGGATCCAGTATCAGAACTTAGTCAGTTGCAGATAACTGGTCAGTTCCAGGAACTGGAGGGCATAAGCTGCCAGGTGACAGCTAGAAGAACAAACAACGTGCCTAAGAGAACCCACCAACAGGTGACAGCTGCCTTTGGTTACGGTTCCAGCCACTATAATGTGTGCATTAAAATTCACCCCAAATACCTGTTTTCCAGACTTATAAAATTGATCTGATTATCCCTTCACAAAGTCTGAAAAAGCAAAAAAAATAATTCTTTCACACATCAGTGAGCTGTAGTGTTTATATTCAAAATGCCCTAGCAAAACCCACAGGAAACACTGTTCTTGTGTATCATGTCACAGCACGAAGTCCCCACTTCCTTCAGGGGAAAGAATAAAGCCATCTGGCAGGAGTTGTTCTCAGCTCTTTCCCACTGCCTCCCTCCCTGCTCAGAGCTCTACAGAGCACAGCACGTGTGCCTTCCCCTTGCCCCTGGCCCATCCCACTCCATGAGAAGTACCAGCTTTATTATCATGGGCCCTCCATCCCATGTACACAACTAGGCTCTACTCTCCAGGAGGTTCTTGGATTATTTGTGATCAACGCCTGGCACAGGGTCTGGCACACAGTAGGCACTCAATGACTGTTTATTGGATGGATGGATGAATGGATAGATGGATGAGTGGGTGGGTGAATGGATGGATGGATGGGTGGGTAGATGGGTGGGTGGATGGATGGATGAATGGATGGATGAGTGGATGGATGGATGGATGGATGGATGGTTGGATGGATGGATGAAGAGCCTTCCAGCTGACCTTCGGAGGCATTTTCCAATCCTTCATTTGGTTTTGCCTATAAGAGATTAACTTCACTTGTGTGTATTCCTTTAATTCAAAAGCTAATTGTTGAGTATTTAAAAATAATTTCTATGAAAACATTAGGATAAGGCTCTTTCCCCTCTCAAGCCCTTTGCATATGCTAGTCCTTCTGCCTGGAATGCCTTTCTTCCTTCCTCTCTTCACACAGCTAATGCCACTTCTTAAGCTGCCAGCATAAATGTCACCTTCACAAAAAGCATCCCCTCATTAAACTTGCTACATAGATACTCACATGCACGTTCACTAATCTCTCCTTGAGACCCTTATTGGTTTCCTTTATATCTGCTTTAATTTGTCATCTATTTTTGTGTCTCTCGTCCTCTAAATGTAGATTCAATGAAGACACAGACCAGGTTTACATCAAATATGTTTCTCTCAGACCCTAGCACAGTGTCTGCACATAGTATGTTTTCAATAAATATTTGTTGATTGAATTAATGAATCAATCAATTAATTCAATAAGAGGGAAATGGGTCCAAAAAACATAAAAAGTGAACAATGAAATAAGTTTGAGAGTCACATCTTTAAAAAAGTATTGAATTGCATGAAATAATGCATGTGTCAACAGCAATTCATGGGAAATCAAATGTATTTTTTTTTCATAAATTCTGGTTCTAAAATCTTCAAAGGCAGGAAAGTGGATTGGGAGAAGAAAGAAGTAAACACTTGCCAAATGCTGTGTCTTGCAAAAAAAAAAAATGTGAATGGATTGAATTATCCCATTAAAGGACAAAGATTCATAATTTAAAGAAAAAATAGAATTCAAATATACATGGTTCCCATGAGACTTGCTGAAAATAAAATGATCCAAAATGAAAATGAAAAGGTGGGAAAAGCTGCCATGAACGGAAATATTAATTATCAGACAAATAAAATGTAAAGCATAAAAATATTACATAGGACAAAGATGGATATTTTGTATTCATAAAGAGTACATCAATAATAACAATATAACCAATAGCAGTGTGTGTTCCATGTGCCTGGCACTATGATGAGCACTTAACATCAATTATATCATTTAATTTAAGTATTAAAAATAAGCAACACTGGCATTATTATCACCAAGCTTTTAGGAGAATCTAAAACTGGTTCATCATTTGGTAGGCAGCACAGGAGAATTTGAACTCAGATCTGAGTAACTTCACAATAAGGCTGGAGAATCATGAAACTCTAACTCCTACAACATAAAAGTACATTAGAAATATACAAAACAAAATTTGTTTAAAAAAATACAAAGGTGTTGAAAAATCACTATCATAGTAGGAGACGAGCATACTATCCAATTTTTGACGAATCAATAGATATAATTGAAAGTACATAGGGACATTTAGCTCAAGAAACTAGGAAGAGTGATAAAACTGAGGAAATAATTAAAAAGCAGAAATTAATGCATCTGGAAACAGAAAAAAGTTGAACTGAAGAATAAATTTAAGACGTGGTTGTTTGAGGGGAAAAATAAAACAGTGACACTCTGGCAAAGCTCATAAGAAAATTTTCAAAAACTAAAAATAGGAACTCAGTAAGAATGAGAAAAGAGAATTGCAGATGGCAAGGCAATTTTTCACATCATTACAGGACAATATATATAGTTTTATGCTAATAAATTAGAGACTCAATTAAATGATTATTCTTAAGAAAACATAACACATTTGAAAGTATACCAAAAATGATTATGAAATACACCAGAAAAAATTATCAAATAACTAATCTTGGAAAAGGCACCAGGCCCAGAAATTGTTTTGCTTTGGGGGTATGGTAAATCCACTCAAACTTCTAAAAAATATTCTAAATCCTTTGCCATTTATGCTCTTCCTAAGCATTAAAAAACAAGAAAAGATGGAAGACTTCCCAGATGTTTTGATGAAAATAGCAAAAACTTGTCAAAGACAGCAGACCAAAAAAAAAAGAGTAAATGGCAGACAAATTTCACTAATGAATATAGACTCAAAGGTCCTAAATGTAATAGAAATGTATAGACAACATAATGTCAGAATGAATCAAGTACTGGGGAAGATATTGATGATAAAGGTATCACATAGCTTCAGGTTTTTCAATGAACATACATTTTTCTTCTGCCTTAAAAAAATATTCTTTTCCCTCACAATTCTCTGGGTTGGCTAGACTCAGCCAGGTGGTTCTTCAGTTCTACATGGTGTCACCTGTGCACACATGCAGGTGCTTGCACCTGGAAGCTGGACATTCAAGACAGCTTCCCTCACAAAGCATGTACTCTTCAAAAGCAACAATATTATTTTCTGGGGGGAAATTAAACCAATGATTATATCCAGTGATCAAGTGAATTTGGAAATGCATGTACTCTAGGTAGTGTGTAAATTAGTTACAACTTCTCTGGAGAGCAATGTGACAATGAAAACCTTTTAAATGGCCACACTTTTTGACCCAGAAACTCCCATTTTAGGGACTGTGATGAGTTGATTACAACAATGGTCCCGAGACTTTCATGCCTTTTGTAGCCATGCCTTTGGTAATGTCTTCTCAAACTGTCTCCGGGCTTGGCCATGTCACATGCTTTGGCCTATGGGACAGAAGCAAATGTGATGCAACCAAAACTTGAAAAAAAGTTTGTGCATCAGGGTTTGCCTCCTTGCTGCTCTTGCAACTCTAACTGCTATGGAAACAACCTGGCCTGCTGGAAGATGACATACCATCATCATCCCATGCAGTCCCCCAGCTGATTGCAAATGCATAAGTAACCCGAGCCTATGTCCACTGATTCCAGCCTAGTCCAGCAGAACTACCTGGCCCAAAATGCAGACCTGCAGAGGTAAGTAGATAGTCATTGTTTGACACCACTAAGTTGTGCGATGATTTGTTACACAGCAAAAGCTAACTAATACATGAACTTATCCTTAGGAGTATTCAGAAATAGCTTTCCATAAAGATAAATATACAACTATATTATTTGTAACAATGGTTGAATCATGTTGAATAATAAGAGCTGTTTAGGTAAATTTTAGTACATCCGTTCAATAGAAATCTATGCAGTAATTAAAAATCCTCTTGTGGAAAAAGATTTGATACAGTAAAATGTTTACACTAGAGCACAGTGGAAAAGAGGGCTATAAAACAATATTATGGTGTGAGAGTACTCTTGTGAAAAATAAAAGAAGTACACATATTTATATGCATGGGAAAATACTGGAATAACATAAAAATGTTAACAACGCCGGATGATTTTTTTCCTTTTTAAAAACGCTTTTCACATTTCCTGCCTTGATCGTAAGTCAGAACTTATAAACAGTCATTGAACTGTTCAGACAGCTGAACCTGGAATTCTCTGAGGCCACTGAAGGCTACTGCTAAGGAATCAGATAAGGGGTAATCAGGACATGAATGTTAGAAAATCCTCCTAGCATAATCTCTGTTAAACCAGCCTAAGCATGGTGCTTGGCAGCACAGCTGGGAAAAGAAAATGGAAAGAGCTGGAATGGGCTGCCATATTGCTGGCAGAAACCTTCATGCCATGGCCAATTTATTGGCTCCAAGTCCGGTAAGTTTTCTTGGCTTCTCCCTCTGCTCCCCAAGTTTCATTCTGCTCCTGCTGCCTCTCTGTCTCATGTTTCCTTCTTACTTCTCCCTTTATTTACTCTTCATTTGGATAGTCTCAGATTTTTTTGAGGAGAAGAGAAAGGATTCAGGTAGTGGACTGGAGAGGAGTTGTCCAAAGATCTCAGCAGGGTCTCCAGCACACTCCATCAGACCATCCCTGTATTTCAAGATTAAGCATGAGGGCCATTGTAAGTTCACCCTATAGACTGAGTGATCAAGGAATGCAGATTTCCAATCCTGTTAAAAAAAAAAAAAAAGATGCTGATTGATCCATCCCCAGGTTAATGAGCCGGTTCCAATCACATGGTATCGTGGAGACAGAACCTGAGATAGGTGATAGGCTGAGATCAGAAGGCAGATATTCTAGTTCTGAAGCTAACTTGATGCCAAACTTCAGAATTCGCTTTCCCTTCCTGAACCAAAGTTTCTTCCTCTGCAAAATGGGTGCAATATATCCCCTCAGACTGTGCTGAGCTCCCATCCAAACTAGTATTTTTCTGTTTCGTTCAGTGCTGTATACCGGTAGGCACTCAAAAATCTATATATTGAACGAAGTAATAAATAAGACCATCTGCCTACTCACTCATACATGGTTTTGTATGAAGACCAGATAAATGGGAATGCAAGTGCTTTGAATTAATAAACTATATTACAAAGGCAATGTATATTTTAATGTTTTGTATTAATATGAAGTAGAAATAATTTTGTTGTCTTGGAAATAGCAGGCTCATCCCTTAAGATTAAAGCTCTGGGGCTTTGCAAAACAAGGTTTGAGAATCACTGAAGTAAGAATTAAAGCTCAGGACCTTAAAACGATTTAATCCACCAAATCAGCTGATGCTGCATCCTGAAGCAATGGAGATTTTTTAACCACTCGTTGTCAGTCTTTAAAGTCTAGGGCATACAGCACAGAAGAGCAAAGGGGGTGCTATTTCATAACATTCTAATTGAGACAGATGGAGAAAAAAATGTAAGTTTTCTCAACACATCTGTCTATCACCAATTAAAATGAGTGTGAAGGCCTTCACCAAAGATTTCTCTCAAGGGCTCCCAGTAACAGGTACATCTTTATCACTGAGACCAAGGGAATCGTGCCACTTATTAACAGGCATTTGTTTCAGCAAATGTCACCCAGAGATGTGGGATCCAGCCGTCTCCCAATTTGCACACACTTGAAAGCTGTTGGTGATACAGCTCTAGGAGGGCGTGGGCAGGGGGCCTATGGTTTTTCACACATTACACTAGAAGGGATTCTAACTGCACAAGAAGGTAGGGTGTGGGATGTCAGCCAAGCTAAACACTGACAAATTCCCTTCTGGTCCGAGCCTGCAAAATTTCTGCGCTGTCTTTTGTGAAAGCTCCTTTCCTGGGTCAATGTGATGGACAAACACGTCACATTATCTTTCACAAGTGGCTTCATTAAGACACTCATCAACCTCACCAGGCCTTTCAGAGCAACACGACCCCTTGAAAACTGGGCATTGGATGTAGAGCTGATATCATGATACCACAACTGGCCAGCTTCTCTAATTGAACACTCAAGCCTCACCCTTCTTTGTTGAACTGGGATTTGTAGAATAAATAATCATAATAGCTCCTGACAAACCCTTATGCTTCTTACAGATAGGCCTAACATAGAAAATTGAGCAAAGTACTTTTGGAAGCATCCAAGAGAGCCCCTGCCCCTCATTTATGTATTTTATTATTTTCAAAAATATTTGTTTACTCACGCTCAACAGGAAAAATTGAACACAGATGCATACACCTGTATACACACACACACATCACTCATAATTTCCCTACTCAATAATAAGCACATTGTAAAAACATAAGAATATCATAGACTGGATGCAGTGTCTCATGCCTGTATTTCCAGCACTTTGGGAGGCTGAGACAGGAGGACTGCTTGAGCCCAGGAGTTCGAGAACAGCGCAGGCAGCATAGTGAGACCCCATCTCTACCAAAAATAATAATAAATACAAATTTTAAAATTAGCTGGGTATGGTGGCACATGCCTGTAGTCCTAGCTACTAGGGAGGCTGAGTTGGGAGGCTCACTTTAGCCCAGGAGGTCGAGGCTGCAGTGAGCCATGATCACTCCACTGCACTCCAGTCTAGCAAGACCCTGTCTCAAAAAAAATTATATATATATATACACACATACACACATTATATATATATATACACACACGCACACACATTATATATATACATAATGTTCCTTCAGTTTTTTCCCCTAGGCATACATACATATATAAAGATAAATGTCCCATTCATCTTCAGGGATGAAGTGAGAGGGAAGAATGGACATTTGATCAGAGTCTTACAGGTGAGCTTTTAAACAAGAATGCAATCTCCAGGAAGCAGCAATAAAGAACAAGAGGAAAGCAAACTCCTGACTCCAGAAAGGTTGTTGTTTCTGAATGGGATGATTTTCCCAGAAGAAAGGCAGGCTCTTTCCTCTTCAGGCAGGATGGGGAGGAAGTGTCCCATAGAGGCAAGTCCACAGGGTACAGTGGAAAGAGTCAATGAGGGTATCACAAAAGCAAGGAAGAAACCAGAAATGAAGCAGGTGATGGCACGGGCATTAGGATTGGAGCTAGCTAGCCTCTTGCCCATGACTGAGAGTCACAAAGATGAAAAGCCCGGTTGGAAGTGACCAGGCTCCTAAGTCTTCAGTGGGGCATGGGTCATTTTGCTTCCAGAAATAGTTAAGGGTCCCAGGGAGCGTCTCTCCTTGTTTCATAGAAGTAACAGAAAAGATGCTAGGCTAACAAAGGCATCCTGTTCTGGGGAATCACAGTTACAGAAAGATTAAAGGCCCCTACAAGATTCAGAGGAAGAGGAGCAAGACTTGATCTGGCCAAAGACCATCTTACAGGGTTCCAAGCAGCTTCTTACGATTGACTAAGGGTATGAAGAGGTTTGCAGAGAGGCAGTGAGGTCTATCTCAGGGATATTTTTCTTGATTCAGGCAATAAAACTGGACAGTGAAAGGTCAGGGTGTTCCTTCTTAAATATTAGCTGCCTCAGTAAGGATTTTCAAGGAGCTGTGGAATGCAGTGTTCAATAGGACCTCCTAAAAGTCAAGTAGATCCATTCATTAACTGATTTATTGTTTTAAAAATATGTGCTGAGTGTCTACTATGTGTAAAGTACCATTCTAACTATTGGAATTAGATAAGTGAATAAGTCCTTTTTCTCATGGAAAACATATTCTTATAATTAATAACAAATAAATTTTGGGAGGAAACCCCAAAAAATATAAGAAAATGCCAGCTAGTAATAGGTGCCAAAAAGAAAAGGGAAGGGAAATAAAATGAGACTGGTATTATTGTAAATAGATAGATGATAGATGAGAGAGACAGAGATAGAACTGGGTTATCCTGCAGTAATAACCCTCAAAATAGGTAAAAGTTTGTTTTTCTCACATACTACAGCCTCATGCCTGATCAGCTAAGGAAGAAGTTCTATGTCTCCAGGAGCAAGTTGATAGAGCAGCCATAACTCAAAGATTTTTTCTGGATAATCTAGAACCAGCAATTACATGTCCCAGCATAAAAGTGAACATACATCACTTTGGATCACAACTCACTGGTCAGAGCTACTCATACGGCCCCACCTACCCACAAGGGAGGCAAGCAGTGCAATCCTACCATTGGCCTGCAAGGCCAAAGACCAGAAATATTTATTGAAGACCTTTAATGACTATTATATATGATAAACAGGTGAGTAGATGCCGTAATGTTAATAGCTAACACTTAGATAGCACTGCTATGACCCAGGCACTACTGAAAGCACCTTACACATACTGACTCACATAACCTTTATAATGCCATAAGGTAGGCTCTGTTATTAATTTCAACAACAATCTCATTTTATAGCTGAGGAGACTGAGACAAGGAGAGGTTTTAAAACTGAACCAAGATCACATGCTTAGTGAGTGGCAGAGCTGGGATTCAAACCTAAGCAGGATAACTCCAAACTCTATGCTCTTAATCATTACACTACGTTGAATGTGGATGGATGGATGGATGGATGGATGGATGGATGGATGGATGGATGGATGGATGGATGGATGGATGGGTTAATGGGTAGACGGGTGGATAGGTGGGTGGATGGGTGGGGTGGATAGGTGGGTAGGTGGCTGGATAGATGGATGGGTGGATGGATGGATGGATGGATGGATGGATGGATGGATGGATGGATGGACGAGTGAACAGGTGTGTAGATGACTGAGTGGGTGGGTTAGTGAGTAGATGGGTGGGTAAGTGGGTGGATGAATGATCAGTCATGTCGAATTTATTGGGAAAATAAATGCATTTCATTCACACTCTGCTAGCAAAAGGAGACTCACACGCTTGCAGGTCTCATACTCCCCCCATCTTAGCCATCCAGCTATGTCACCACTTACATTCTCAACAGCCCCAGCTGTGGAAAAGCTGTGATAGGGTCTGAAGCACAAGGCCAAGGACCTATATAAGACATAATGTGTGCTTGCTAGTGAGACCCTTCCAGCCCTCTTGCAATTTCAAGCCTGTTACCCAGTCCCCACACAGTAGCCCCATCCTGGCAGATGAGGAAGGGATAACTCCTTACAGAAAAAGATTTTCAAGCCCTGGCCAACCCAGGGAAGGTCCAGACAGGTTGTGGTTGAGAAAAAGCAGACATGACGAGGGTGGTAGAGGGAGGGAGGATAAACTAGTGGTTATGGCCAAACCAGTGGTGCCTGAGTCAGACACAATGGGTTTTGAGGATTTCTCCCTCCCTGGCACCAGCACACACTTAAAAAAGAAATGGTTACCAAGCACCCTTTTGCTTGCCAACAGCATTCAGCTTCCTGGGTGAAGAGATCACAGAAAGGCAGCAAGGAAGATGGTCCTAAATGTTCTCCTCCAGCAGTCTGCTCCTGTGGCCTGGCCCTGCTACAGCCCATGAGGACCCGCCATCTCCTAGAGGAGGGCCAGCCTGCCAACTCATGGAGCCAATAGGCCCACTCAGAGAGCTTTCACAGAGCTTCCTTTAGCTGAGCCAAGCTGTGCCTTCCACTGTTTGGTCCAAGTGTCTCAACTCAACAACATCAAAAGTCACTTGGTATCAGCATCTGTCCTAAGAGGCAGCCTGAATCTAGAGAGAGCATTGATTTATTGGTGAGAATACAGCAGCCCACCAGGGAGAAAGGGATTGCCTGAAGTCCTCCTCTAGGTAGTCCTTGCAAGAACCAAGCTGGGAAAACAAAGAAGGGGACTTGATGCGCTAAAGGAGGAGGGAGAAATGAGAGTTCAGCAAGTCAGATTCTTGCAATTAACTGTCAGATGCAGGTGTGCTCAAGAAAAAACTAGACCTGGGAAGATCATGGGGACCCTGCTGGAGAGAAAAAGCCCAGGACCATACAGCTGCCAGCCTTTGGGCCCAGCACCCCCAGCTGGAGAATCCTTCAAGCATATTGCCTGCTGGCCACTCAGCTTATGCAGTGCCTTGGTGAGATTACGGAGAAAAAAGGACGCTCTTACACTGTTGGTGAAATTGTAAATTAGTTCAGCCCCTCTGGGAAGTAGTTTAGAGGCTTCTCAAAGAACTAAAAATAGAATTGCCATTCAATCCAGCATTCCCATTACTGGGTATATACCCAAAGGAAAACACATCATTCCACCAAAAAGACACCTTCACTCTCATGTTTATTGCATCACTGTCCACAACAGCAAAAACATGGAATCCACCTAGGTGCCCATCAACAATGGATTGGATAAAGAAAATGTGGTGCATATACACCATGGAATACTACACAGCCATAAAAAAAATGAAATCATGTCCTTTGCAGCAACATGGATGCAGCTGAAGGCCATTATCCTAAGTGAATTATCACAGAAAAACAGAAAACCAAATACCACATGTTCTCACCTATAGTGGAAGCTAAACACGGGGTATACACAGACACAAATATGGAAACAACAGACACTGGGAACTCACAAAGGAGGGAGAGAAGGGGGTAATGGTTTAAAAACTACCTACTGGGTACTATGCTCACTATTCGGGTAACAAGTTCAATGCCTAAACCTCAGCATCACACAGTATACCCATGTGACAAACTTGCACACATACTCCATGAATCTAAAATAAAAAACAAAATATGTTTCAAAGAATGGGGCATTTTATTTCCATCCTACAAGCATATCTGTCTACAATATTTGCTTTCAGTGACAGAAAGCAAGAAAGCAAGAAAGCAAGCAAGAAAGAAAGAGAGAGAAAGAAAGAAGGAAAGAAAGAAAAGAAAACTCATGCAATGCCCTGGGATTTACAGATTTGTTCCAGAGCCAGCTTTGGAAAAGAAATGGAGTGGAAAGACGCCCATGGCCCCAGTGACCCCCCAAGAAAAGAGAACCTCCTTTCCTTAAGTCCAAGCTGACAGGGAGAGAACTAAGTCAGGCTGAAATTAGGAAAGTGGGAAGGAGGGACATGCACCAAGGAAAGAGAGGGTCTGTGGCTGCTACAGGCAGAGATGAAGGGGACAGATAGAGCATGAAGCATAAAAGGAGATAAAGGAAAATGATGATAGGCCCACACTGAGCCCCTGCTGAAGCCAAGAAATCTGTTCAACTCTTAACACGGCTGGGCACGGTGGCTCACGCCTGTAATCCCAGCACTTCGGGAGGCCGAGGCAGGCAGATCACTTGAGGTCAGGAGTTCAAGACCAGCCTGGCCAACATAGTGAAACCTCGTCTCTACTAAAAATACAAAAATTAGTCAGGCATGGTGGTGCGTGCCTGTAATCCCAGCTACTCAGGAGGCTGAGGCAGAAGAATCGGTTGAACCCAGGAGGTGGAGGTTGCAGTGAGCCAAGATCATGCCATCGCACTCCAGCCTGGGCGACAGAGTGAGACTTCATCAAAAACAAACAAACAAACAAACAAAAAAAAAAAAAAAAAAAAAAAACACCTAACACACCATAGTCCAACCCTCGCAGTGACTCTAAGAGGTAAAGATGACGTTGAATGTTTTGCCCAAAGTCCCACAGACAGGGATTTGAGAAGAACTGAGTCTCCTAGAGTAAAAGAATCAAGGAGAAACAGGCAAGAGAAGCCTCTCTCAGGAAAAGCCTTGATCCATCTGCAAGTCAAAGGAAACTTTCTTAGCACAGCCAGTCTAATGCCAACCAACAGCAAAGATGATGGTTAAGGATACTTCTTGCTGTGATGCTTAGATTTGGATCTCAGCTCTGTGACCTTCAGCAAATCTACTGACCTCTTAGGACCTCAGTTTCTACAGCTGTAATACAACACACTTGTCTCAAAGAGTTGGTTTGAGGATTCAAAGAGAAAATAAATGTAATTTATTAGCACATTTCCAGTACACGGCAATCAATCAACGAAAGTTTGTTGTTGTTAATGTTGTTAGTATCACAATCCTCAAACCTCCTGCCGCCCAATATCGAGTCAAAAAGAAATACACTAAGGCCAAGGCCACCTTACTACAAGATCAACCTGGTGATGGCTCACAGGATTTTTAAGAGATCTAGAAAGACATCCAAAAAATATTTCCCCGCCAGCTTCCTGGTGTCTGAAATATATATTTTCCAGCACATAGTGGCTTTCATTTCCCATTTAAAAATAAATCCAGTGCAAATACAGATTCACACTAGGGGAAGGAGCTGGGTAGCTTGGAAATCAGAGTTGAGAGTGAATCAGAAGAGAGTGCCAGAAAAGGGGGAAAAGAGGGGAAACCAGCTGTGGATAGGCCAGGCACAGTGGCTCACACCTGTAATCCCAGAACTTTGGGAGGCCAAGGCAGGTAGATCACTAGGTCAGGAGTTTGAGACCAGCCTGGCCAAGATGGTGAAACCCCATCTCTACTAAAAATACAAAAATTAGCTGGGCGTGGTGGCGGGCGCCTATAACCTCAGCTACTCGGGAGGCTGAGGCAGGAGAATGGCTTGAACTAGGGAGGCAGAGACTGCAGTGAGCCGAGATCATGCCACTGCACTCCAGCCTGGGTGACAGAGCAAGACTCCGTCTCAAAAAAGAAAAGAAAAAGAAAAAAAGAGCTGTGGATAGTGGTAAACAGCCACAGGATCTCACATCTGTTTAAGAAACAGAATTGATTCAGTTAGTTAAAAAGCTTAATGATTAGTGAATTTCACTCCTAAAGAAATAATAAGAGTAAAGGGCAGCAGGAGAAGGTTAAACCATAGAGTTAGTGTCTGGCATATAGCAGGCTCTAATAAACAACATGTATCATTATTACTTATTATTATCGTTATTGTTAATTCCTTATAATCTTCACAATAACTACTTAAAAGTAGGCATTACTATTATCTTGAGTTTGCTGGCAAGGAAACTAAAATCCAGAGAAATTAAATAACTTGCCCAAGATCATCCATCTTGCGAACCTGGGAGTCAAATCCAGGTTTGTCTGATCCCAAAGGCCCTGCACCTATTATATCCATTCAATCATCCATATTTGCTGAACAACTAAATGATCTCATGAACCAAAGGGCTACTAGAATGCCACAAAAGAAAAGGAGATATGGGCTAGGCATTGTGGCTCACACCTGTCATCCTAGCACTTTGGGAGGCTGAGGTGGGAGGACTGCTTGAGTCCAGGAGTTTGAGACCAGACTGGGCAACACAGTGAGACCTTGCAGCTACAAAAAATAAAAATAAAAAAATTAGCCAGGCATAGTGGTGTGTTCCTGTAGTCCCAGCTACTTAGGAGGCTGAGGTGGGAGGATTGTTTTAGGCCAAGAGATTGAAGCTGCAGTGAGCTATGGTCACACCACTGCATTCCAGTCTAGGCGACAGAGTGAGACCCTGACTCAAAAAGAAAAAGAAAAGGAGATGGTTCAGTTCCCAGGGTACCCTGAATGTGGTGCTCAAACAGGAAGCCCATGAGGGAAGGCAAAGAGAACGTTCACAATTTTTAATGAAGTGATATTTGCAAAGAGAGGCAGAAAACGAGAGCTAAGGGAAGGTAACTTGGGGTTGATCTGCTTTGGAAAGGAAAATATAAATATATGACAAATGTTAGTTCCTATGTCCCCATGTATATGATGTGGGGAAATCTCCAGGACTTTTGCTTACATTGAAAATGTCTTCATCATTGGGGGTGGATGCAGTGCTTTGAGCACAACACGGGTGCCAGAGTCAAATTAGGGTTCAAGTCCTAATTCTATAGGCTTGCATAAGAACTTATACTCTCTGAGACTCTCTTTCCTCATCTATAACTGTGCTACCAATATGGTAACCACTAGCCATATGTGGCTACTGAGTACTTGAAGTGTGGTTGAATTGAGATGTGCTGTACGTGTAAAATACATATCATATGTTGAAGACTTGCTATGGGGGGAAGTAAAATATCTCATTAATAATTTTATATTGATTACATGTTGATATGGGAATATTTGGAATATGCTGAGTTAAAGAAAACATTCTCACAGTTCATTTCACCTGTTTCCTTTGACCATTCTAATGTGATTGCTTAGAACATTTTAAATTACATACGCAGCTCAGGTTTATGGCTCATGTTATATTTCTACTGGACAACACAGATCTACAAAATGTGGTTATGGGATTGCTACGAAGTTCAAAGACGTCATATGTAAAGTGTACCAGGTGCCCAGCTGTGCATTTGCTTCCCTCTTCCAATTCATATCCCATCTACCAGTAAGTCCTTTTACCTCCCAAATCTGCCTGTGTCTCTCCCTCTGCACTGCTGCCCATGCAGACAAAGACACCATCTCTCACCTAGAAATCTGCAGTTGACTCCTGACTCATCCTCCCACTTCTGCTCCAGTCCCCAACAATCCATTCTCTACTTGGCAGCCAATGGAAGGTGTGTTAAATACAAATCTGATCCTTTCCATCTCGCCTACCTAAAACTCTCCAGTGGCTTCCCACTGCACTTAGCACAGAGGCTCATCCTATGGGGCCCCTTATGATCTGGCCCCACACCCACCACACCCCAGCAACAAGGATCGCGCCTAGCTAGTTTCCTCAAGACCTTTCCATTGCTCATCCCAGGGCCCAGAATGGTATTTCCCCAAATTCTGTGTGGCTAGCTCCTCCCCACCTTGTAGTTCTCAGGTCACCTGTCACCTGTCACCTGTCACCCAGTTAGGAAGGCCTTTCTGATCTAAAGTAGCCACTCACCACATCACTCTGTTGTCAAATCCTGATTCAGTATCATGACATTTATCGCCAGTGGATCTCATCCTGTTTTTTTCAATTTGCTTACCTGTGTATTGTCTGGCTTCTTGCTGAATATCAGCTCCATGGAGGGTGGGGACCTATGTAAGCCACGCTATGCCCCCAGCCTTGTTCAGTGACTGGAACAAAGCTGGTCCTCAATAAATGCCAGTTTAATGAATAGATGTTTCCACTGGAGCTGCGGCGCAGTTAGAAGCCAAATCCCCAGAAAAATCTTCCCGAGACAGTTTCTACCATCAGCAATTCCACTTCAGGATCTATACCCAAAAGAATTGGAAGTGGAGTCTCAGCCAGGTGCAGTGGTTCACACCTGTAATCTCAGCACTTTGGGAGGCTGAGGTAGGAGGATTGCTTGGGCCAAGGAGTTTGAGACAAGCCTGGCCAACATAGGGAGACCCCATCTCTACAAAAAAAAAAAAAAAAAAAAAAAAAGATATTTGTATACCCATGTTCACAACAGCATTATTCACAATAGCCAAGAGGTGAAAGCAACTCAAATGTCCATTGACCGATTAATATATAAGCAAAATGTTGCCAATTCATACAATGGAATATTAATCAACCTTAAAGAGGAAGAAAATTCTGACATATGCTACAACATGAATGAACTTTGAGGGCATTACACTAAGTGAAATAAACCAGTCATCCCAGGTGCAATGGCTCACGCCTTCACTTTGGGAGGCTCATCCCTTCACCTTGAGAGGCTGAGGTGGGAGGATCACTTGAGGCCAGGAGTTTGAGACCAGCCTGGGCAACATAGCAAGACCCTGTCTCTATTAAAAATCAAGAAAAAAAATTAACTGGGCATGGTAGTGTGCACCTGTAATCCCAGCTACTCAGGAGGCTGAGATGGGAGGATCTCTTGAGGCCAGGAGTTTGAGACAAGCCTGGGCAACATAGCAAGACCTTGTCTCTATTAAAAATCAAGAAAAAAATTAACCGGGCATGGTAGTGTGCGCCTGAAGTCCCAGTTACTCAGGAGGCTGAGATGGAAGGATCCCTTGAGCGCAGGAGGTCAAGGCTGCCATGAGCTGTGATTGCCCCACTGCACTCCAGCCTGGCCTGCGAGAAACAGGGAGACCCTGTCAAAAAAAAAAAAAAGGAAAGAAAGAAAAGAAAGGAAAGGAAAGGAAAGGAAAGGAAGAAGGAAGGAAGGAAGGAAGGAAGGAAGAAAGAAAGAAAGAAAGAAGAAAGAAAGAGAAAAAAAGGAAGAAACCAGCCATGAAAAGACAAATACTGCAAGAGTCCACTTACATGAGGCATCTAAAATAGCCAAACTCATAGAAACAGGAAGCAGAATGGTGGTTACCAGAGGCTCGGGGGGAGGAAGAAATGGGAAGTTATTGCCAGTGGGTATAGAGTTTCAGTTTTACGAGATGAAAAGTCCTATCTGTTGCACAACAATGTAAATGTACTTAAAATGATACTGTACACTTAAAAAAATAGTTAAGATAGTAAATTTTATGTTACGTGTTTTTTACCATGATTTTAAAATTTTGTAATTATTTTTTAAAAATCAAGTTTTCACTTATCCCAAGGAATAGAATGGAAAACTGTGGCTAAATAGTCTAAAAGGAATAAAATATTTTTTTTAAAAAACGGGAATGGGCCAGGGTGCAGTGGCTCACGCCTGTAATCCCAGCACTTTGGGAGGCCAAGGTGAGTGGATCACTTGAGGCTAGGAGTTCAAGACCAGCCTGGGCAACATGATGAAACCCCGTCTCTACTAAAAATACAAAATTAGCTGGGTGTGGTGGTGAGTGCCTGTAATCCCAACTACTTGGGAGGCTGAGAGGGAGAATTGCTTGAACCTGGGAGGTAAATGTAGCAGTGAACCAAGACCGCACCACCACACTTCAGCCTGGGCAACAGAGCGAGACTCTGTCTCAAAAAAAAAAAACTGGGAAAAGAGAGAAAAGGAGTCAACACAGGGCCCTGTCAATGCTCTGCCCATTCTTTGCCTTTCATCTTGGGAAGATGGACACAGAGACTCATGGGCCTGGGCCCCCAGGAGCATCACAGAGTGAAGAGGAGAGGCAAACATTCCCTTTAACCTCACTGCTGAAAACTTCTAGAAGTCTGCTCTCAGGACATAATTGGGAATGCCAGCAAAAGGTGTTTCATCAGAGCACTGCTTGTAACAGTGAGAAACGGAAAATACCCCCATGACCATCCAGAGGGCACCTGTGAAAGATGGTCAAGCCAAGCAGCGGAGACTACAGAATCATATTTAAAAAAAGATGGTAAAACGTGAATTGAAAAGCAGATAGTCTCTTATGTCATCTTGACCCCATTTGTGTGTGTTTGAGGAGACAGAGACAGAGAGACAAGGGTAGATAGCAAGGTATTAACATTTCTGCTTGATAAGATTATTTTCTTTCTCTGCATCTTGTTGTAATGTTCTATAATGAAGATGTATTGCTTCTGAAATAAGAAAAAAATGTTTTAGCGAAGAAAATATGGCAGGAAAAAATATTCAGAAGGAAACCCTAGGGGATCCCAGAGAATATTCTAGTGCCCTACTTCATTTTCTAAGAGTAAAATTATAGCACAGAAAGAACCCCCAGTAACAAATAGAAAATACAAAGCTTGAGTTATGTAATTCAGAAAGGCCTGCAGAGGCTGTCAGACACCCACAGAGACCCAAACAGACCTTTTGGAGCTCAAACCAGGGCAGAGAAAATACACAAAAACTAATAGAACCCATCCCGGGATTAAAAATTAAACGTGCAGAATCACAGAGACAAAGGCATATGTGAGAAGGAGGGGGAGAAGGAGGCAGGAAGCAATGTTCACTCCTCTTTCAGGTGCTAGTGTGGGCCTTGTGTGTGTGGTGGGGGGATTCTCAAAGCTCATTTTCCCCACTGTTCTAGGGAGCTCCTATAATTAAGCTAATACTAGGAGGAAAGAGCCCTTCTATTTAGCTGTCATCTGTGTGAGCACAAGAGGTGAGTCAGGCATCTCCTGCAGCAGAATGGAAAAGACCCAGGAGCCTGCCAGCTGACCTAGCTTCTACCATGCTGCCTGGCTTAGGGGTGGGGATTCGATTCCCCCAGAGTACTACTGAGTCTAAGGACAAATAATATTAATACACTTTCAGAGCATGTCTTGTGTACCAGGAACTTTCCTAAACACTACAAACATACTCACTCGATTTTCACAACAATCCTATGAGATCGGTGTTTTTATTAATCCCATTTTGCAGACGAGAAAACTGAGGCACAGAGAGGTTAAGACTTGCCCAAGGTCACAGAGTTTAAAAAACAGCAGAGCTAGGATTCAAACTCAGGAAGCTATGGCCCAAAAGCCTATGCTCTGAACTACTATGCCGCTGTCTTAGAAAGCTAAAGGACCAGGGCACCTGGCGCAGTGGCTCACGGCTATAATCCCAACACTTTGAAAGGTCGAGGCGGGTGGATCACTTGAGGTCAGGAGCTCGAGACCAGCCTAGCCAACATGGTGAAACCCCGTCTCTACTAAAAATACAAAACTTAGCCAGGCATGGTGGTGCACGCCTGTAATCCCAGCTACTCGGGAGGCCGAGGCTGGAGAATCACTTGAACTGGGGAGGTGGAGGTTGCAGTGAGCTGAGATCATGCTTCTGCACTCCTGGCAGCAGTGGGGCTCTGTCTCAAAAAAAAAAAAAAAAAAAAGGATAGCTAAAGGACCAACAACAAAGGTTTATTCCCAGATTTCTATGACATCTGTTTGCAGGAGATTCATGTCAAGGAGAAGGTGCCTGGAAAACCTCAAGGTTGAGTATTGCTGGACTTCATCCTAGGCTATGAAAACAGCCCAGACTTACTAAAGAAAACCACTTTCCCACTCCCATATCTCCTACTGCTTCAGTCCCCAGCTCTCAGCATTCTCTACTTCCTGTGTGCCCACAAAACATGAAAACCAGCTCTCAGCAGGAGCTACACTGCACTCAACCACTACACTGCCTCTTTTTTTTTTTTTTTTTTGAGATGGAGTCTCACTCTGTCGCCCAGGCTGGAGTGCAGTGACACGCTCTCAGCTCACTGCAACCTCTGCCTCCCAAGTTCAAGTGATTCTCCTGCCTCAACATCCCGAGTAGCTGGGATTTCAGGTGGGTGCCACCACGCCCCACTGATTTTTTTGTATTTTTAGTAGAGACAGGGTTTCACCATGTTGGTCAGCCTGGTCTTGAACTCCTAACCTCAAGTAATCCACCCACCCCGGCTCCCCCCATGCTAGGATTACAGCATGAACCAACACCACGCCCAGCCAACACTACACTGCCTCTTAAGGACGCAGGCTGTGCACCCAGAATGACAAAGCCTCCTCTACACTCCCTGGCTGCAAGACCTGCAGAGAGCTGTTTACCTCCATTCCCCCATCTGTTAACTAGAGCTAATAACAGGGGTTATAGTCAATCCTCATTATTTGCAAATTCACCTCTTGCTAAAATTTATTTATAACCACCAAATCCATACTCAAGGTTCTTTCATGATCATTCACGGACATGTACAGAGTGGCAAAATATTTGAGTCAGCCAACATGTGTTCCCAGCTGAGGATGAACAAAACCATGTTCTACCTTCAGGCTTCAGCTCTCATGCTGTAAACAAGCATTCTCTCTGTGGTATATTAGCAGCATGCTTTTTCCCATTTTCCTGCTTTTTGAGGGTGACGTTGCTGTAAAATGGTCCCATAGGGTAATGGTAAAGTGCTATCTGGTGTTCCTAAGTGCAAGGAGTCCGAGATGTGTCATGCGTGTGTTATATAAGCTTTGATCAGGCATGAGTTGGAGTGCTGTTGGCAGTGAGTTAGATGTTAATGAGTCAACAATATATATTAAGGTGTCTTTAAACAGAAACACACACAGAATAACCTTACGGGTTGATCAGTGGATGAAAACGCTGTGACCAAAGGCTCACAGGAACCCAACTTTGTATTTCACCTAGGAACAATGGTTCAGTGTTTATTAATTCAGTGTTTGCAGTGACTTTATAGAACATAACTACTGTGAATGACAAGAAGTGACAGGCTGGGTGCGGTGGCTCACGCCTGTAATTACAGCACTTTGGGAGGCCCAGGTGGGTGGATCACCTGAGGTCAGGAGTTCAAGACCAGCCTGGCCAACGTGGTGAAACCCCATCTCTACTAAAAATGCAAAAATTAGCCAGGAGTGGTGGTGCATGCCTGTAGTCCCAACTACTCAGGAGGCTGAGGCATGAGAATCACCTGACCCTGGGAGGTGGAGGTTGCAGTGAGCCGAGATCATGCCACTGCACTCCAGTGTGGACGACGGAGTGAGACTCTGTTTCGAAAAAAAGGAAAAAAAAAAAGAAGTGACTGCACCTCAGAGTACTGTCAGTCTTAAATAAGCTGATACCACTAAGGCACTTAGGATACTGCTTTGACACATACTAAGTGTGATGTAGCCATTCTCCATTACGATTTACACAGATTTTTAGCTTAAAGACTGAAATGAAATCAATGAGAACATGGGGACTCACATAGAACAACTAACTTTCCTGAGTTGAGTGGCCCAGACAAATGCACAGAAAGAGAGTTTTGACAGTGCGGCATGCCATTGGTGATGAGCTCAGAGTGAATAAGTGGCTTCAGGTTGAGGCCGACTTTGGGGAACACCCATGGGCTTTACCTGCTCAGAATCTACTCTTGGGGAGTCTTATATGGGATTGTAGAGGGGTCAACAAGTCAGAGATGGTCGTGTGACTCAAGGCAGGACAATCAGAAGCTCCTTCCCCAGACTTAGCACCTTTTAAAGAAAAGATTCTCTCTATTCTCTCTAAAATTTAGCATTTGCTTTTTAAGAGACAGGGTCTCCCTCTGCTGCCCAGGCTGGGGTGCAGTAGTGCCATCATAGCTCACTGCAGTCTTGAGCTCCTGGGCTTAAGTGATCCTTCTGCCTCAGCCTCCACAGTAGCTGGGACTACAGGCACTGTGCCTGGCTACTGTTTTTTTTTAAGGACAGGGTCTCACTATGTTACCCAGGCTGGGAAATTTGCATCTTTTACAGAGTTATTCACCCCGTCTCTGGTGTCCTGAAGGAAACAGTCATTAGTCCCTGCTTCCTAGATCCCTAGAATTTATTTGGTTCCAGGACTTTCTAAAGCCTAGTTCTTCATCTTTTCCTTCACATCTCTGTCCGTCCCTCCCCCCCATATCCTTCTAATAAATTCATTGTTGCTTACGTTAATCAGAGTTCATTTATGTTACTTGCAACCAAAGGATTCTAACTAAAGGATTTTCAAAGGATATGTTTCCTTCATCCACCCTTCCCTGTCACTTAGGTCTCAGAAAAAAAGAAAATTCCAGTGTTAACCACTTTCTCCAGCTGAACGTTGTTTTGAGTAGTGGTATTTTGAAGGGACAGAGCAGAACAAATACATCAGTGAAACACTCAGATGTCCTTAAATTAGTTCAACTCTTCTGGCCCAGATGAATTGCATTCCAGGGCTCCAAGAGATCTCACCAGTGAGATCACCAAACCACACTGCCTAGGATCCCAGAAGAATCCTGGAGAAAGAGAAATGCAGAGAGGTACGCAAATGTCATTTTTTTTTTTTCAAAAAGAAAAAGAAACCGTGGCTTCTGCAGACAAAAGAACCAGCATAAGGAGAGGGAGACATATCGGACTAACCCCATTTCCTTTTTAGTGTGTGTTTTGTTTTGTCCTTGGACAGTTGCTAATCTGGTGGACGGGGGAAGTGTGATGTGGAATATATCCCTGAAGTTTAACAAAGCATTCCTCAATGTTGCTTGCGATAGTCTTTTGGGAATGACGGAAAATATGCTGCCTTCTCAGAGTTTGGTGGATTAGTGACAAGTTAAGCTTCCACAGCCACATGGTACTGCTTAATACAATTTGTCTTTGTGGCACTTACAAGTAAAATTACGTATATAATTGTTCCATATCTGGCTTCCCTGGTAGGCTGTGGGATCTGTGAGTGAGTGGTTGGCATCTGTCTTGGTCACCATTATATCCCACACCTCGCATTGTGCAGAGCACATAGACAGGGGTCCAAAAAATGACTGCATGCGTGTGTAAATGAGTTGATCAATCAATGACTGTATGTCAACCTTAAAGGGACCTCTAAAAGAGTGGCAAACATAAACGCCTATGCGGCCCGGCCAGTCACATAAAATGAGGCATATAGCATGACTAGGGGAGCCCATATCCACCCCAAAAAGTCAGCTACTTCTCAGTTCTAGCCCTGGTGCCATGAAGGAATGCAGACTTGGGCTGTCAGTTACGACACTTTTTCAAAAGATACCTAATACTGGTATTTCATTATGAAATATCCTACTTTTAAATATGGGTCATATATATATGATATATATACATATATGTGTGATATACATACATATATGTGTGATATACATACATACATGTGTGATATACATACATATGTGTGTGATATACATACATGTGTGATATACATACATATGTGTGTGATATACATGCATATGTGTGTGATATACATACATATGTGTGTGGTATACATACGTGTTGATATACATACATGTGTATGATATACATACATATGTGTGTGATATACATACATATATATGAAATACATACATACATATATATATATATATCTTTTTAGTTGAAGCAAAACATGTCTAGGAAGGGAAATTCAGTCCTTGGACACCCGCTGGTAAGCTCTGCTAAAAAGGGTCCCTGGGTCTTCCTCCTCAGTCTTGTCTCATCCAGTATTTTTTTTTATCATAAGACACAGAGAGGCTGGGCATGGTGGTTCACACTTGTAATCCCATCACTTTGGGAGACTGAGCTGGGAGAATTACTTGAGCTCAGGAGTTCAAGACCAGCCTGGGCAACATAGTGAGACCTCATCTCTACTAAAACTCAAAAAAATTAGCCAGGTGTGGTGGCACGTGCTTGTAGTCCCAACCACTTGTGGGGGCTGAGGCAGGAGGATCGCTTAAGCCCAGGAAGTCGAGGTTGCATTGAGTCCTGATCGTGCCACCACACTCCAGCCTGGGCAACAGGGCAAGACCCCGTCTCAAAAAAAAAAAAAGGACATATAGAAAGGATCAAATGAGTTGAATTCAAAAGCAACACATGGCTGAAAAGATGGGTGATCAGGCTGGAAGACAGATGTAGGACCTTAAACATAAGTAACAGAATGGATTTAACATGAGCAAGTATTAAGGTCCAGAAACCCGATTTACAAGTCCAGGAACACAAGTTAGATTAAGAGGTTTTCAGATTAAGTATTTGTGAATCACTTAAGGATTTCATTAGATGAAAAGCTCAGTGAGTCAGCAGTCTGAGAGGGCTGCCAAAATAGTTGATGATTTTAGATTAATTGAAGTACATTATCTACATCAGTGATTACACATTGGTGGCCCACATTTTGTTTGGCCTGCAAGTTGGTTTTTAGTTTTTTAAAAATAATGAACTTACCAACACTTCAAAATTAGGAAAGCTCCCATAAATATACTCATTTCCTGCCTCTCTTGGGGCAAAACAAAAAAAAAAAAAAGAGAGAGAGAGAGAAGAATCTGGTGATGCTAGGCCTGTGTGGGTACACCAAAAAATAAGTATGTTTCAAAATATTACATACTTATTTGTATGCTTATAAAAACTCTTAAGGCTTCATTTACAGGCATTTCTTATATCTAGGATGTTTCACACATCTAAGACAGTTGCCTGGCCCCTGTAGGAATTTGAATTTGTAACCCCAAATCTAGAACATGAGATGTGATGGTTCATCTCTACTCAGTGATAGGCAGAATCTAGCTGACACGTTACATGGGATTTCAGAATTTGTGATTTATAAGGCACACGGACTAGGTGGAAATTTGTGGACATGTGAAAGAACTTTTAGCTCATCCATAGAACAAAATCCTACGCTGCCGTTTTTTCAAATGTCTGTCTCTTCTGACATGGAAAGACAGACATTGTTAATGAAATCAGAAAGTTGTACAACTGAATATTTAGCCTAATACTATTTTAGTAAATACATGCGTACGTGGGTGTAGGTGTGTATTTTCTATAAGCATAGACAAGCAATTTTCCCTTCCAACTTTGAAATTCAAGGGTTCTGTGAGATTTCCACATTCTTGACAGCCAAA
Organism: Gorilla gorilla gorilla; assembly: GCF_029281585.2. Taxonomy (NCBI): domain Eukaryota; kingdom Metazoa; phylum Chordata; class Mammalia; order Primates; family Hominidae; genus Gorilla; species Gorilla gorilla. The sequence goes on along the minus strand of NC_073242.2, from coordinate 23,525,558 downwards.
TATAAGATCGGGAAGTGACCGAGTGATTTACAGAGGCGGGAGGCAAGAATCTAGTATCATTAGAGGTAAATGTGCTAAAGGGTATTTTAAAAATAATAATTTTCATGAGACTGAGTAGGAGTGTATGTTTGAAAACCTTGAAAAGCAGGATGAAGAGTGGGACCCAGAAGCAGATATACTGACAGTGGCTAATTCTAGCTGACATCTCTTAAGGTCTCAGCTCATGCCTGGCAGACTTTCCTGAAACTGCTCCTCTCACCTGCAAGGGTGGAGCCCAGCTATAGCATCTTCCACGTCCCTATCCACTGGCTTCTGATTCAATGAAGAGCAATCAGATTATCCCAGAAGTTTGGAATTAGACTTAAGAAATGCTATCTGTCCCAGTTGGGAAGTAAGTGTGAAGTATGGCCAGAAAGCACATGGTTGACCCATTGCAAACACAGGCCAAGAAAGACCATCAACAGAAAAAGGAGAAAGTCAGACCTGCAGGAACCAAAGAAGAACCAGAAAACCCATGGTCCAAAAACAAAGAGAAGCTGAAATTGCACAGCTGCCTGCATTCCCGATAAGTCTTCCATTTTTCTTTTTTTCTTTTTCCTCTTTTTTTTTTTTTTTTTTTTTTTGACAGTTTCACTCCATCACCCAGGCTGGAGTGCAATGGCACGATTTCGGCTCACTGCAACCTCCACCTCCCAGGCTCAAGCAATTCTCCTGCCTCAGTCTCCTCCCAAGTAGCTGGGATTACAGGCGCCCACCACCACACTCAGCTAACTTTTTTTTTCTTTTTGTGTGTGTGTGTGTGTGTGTGTGTGTTTTTAGTAGAGACGGGGTTTAGCCACATTGGCCAGCCTGGTCTTGGACTCCTGACCTCAAGTGATCCACCCACCTCGACCTCCCAAAATGTTGGGATTACAGGCATCCGCTACCACACCCAGCTAATTTTTTTTTATTTTTTATTTTATTTTTAGTAGAGTCGGGGTTTCACCATGTTGGTCAGGCTGGTCTTGAACTCCTAACCTCAGATGATCTGCCCGCCTCGACCTCCCGAAGTGCTGGGATTACAGGCATGAGCCACCATGCCGGGCCAAGTCTTCCGTTTTTCTATCCAGTTGCTCCTGAAGCCCAGCTGAAGTTCCTGCTCTTCAATCACACATGATAACCTCCAATAATAATAATAATAATAATAATGGCAGCAGGAGCTCCTACTCAGAGATGCTCACCATCTGCTCAGCAATCAGTGCTTTCCATACACAAAATTTAATTTTCCTGGCAACCCTGTGAAGTAGTTCATATTTTTATACTTTGCTCTATTTTTGTAGGTGAAAAACTGAGGCACAAAGAGGTTAAGTAACTTCCCAAAGGTGACCCAACTAGGAAGTGGCAGAGCCAGAATCTGAACCCAAACAGGATACCTCCAGAGACCTTATATTTAACTTTTATTTATTAATTTTTTCTTGTTTTTTAGATAAAGGGTCTTGCTCTGTCATCCAGGCTGGAGTGCAGTGGCACATAGTTCACTGCAGCTTCCAACTCCTGAGCTCAAGCGATCCTCCCGCCACAGCCCCCTGAGTAGGTAGGACTACAGGTGCACACGACCGCACCAGCTAATATTTTTAAAAATTTTTTGTAAAGACGAAGTCTTCCTATGTTGCCCAGACTGACATTTAACTATTAACTATTCCACTTCTTGGTCTAAGTTGGCCTAAGTGAATTTCCACAACTTGTGACTCCAACAGAGAGACATGGAGAAGCCACATGGACTCAGGGAAAAGCAGCCACCTGGAAGTGCTGTAACAGGAACCCTGCCAGTTCTTCCTGCTAAGTTGGCCAGCAAGAGACCATTTCTTGGAACTGGGGTAGCTGCTGGCACCAAGGCCTGCAGTCACAAGAAGAGCCGTGGCAAAGCCACTCAGGCCTTGATGTAGCATGTTCTTGACAATTATGTGCGTTGAGCACCCCCTGAGTGCTAGCCACCATTCTGGGAGCTGGAGAAGTAACAGAGAACAAGACAGGCAAGGACCCCGCTCTCCCAAAGCTTACATTCTAGAAAAGGAAGTCAAACTAATATTTTAAACAGTTACAGATGCTATGAAAAGATAAAAAAAAAAAAAACCTGTATAACTTTGGGAGGCTGAGAGGCTGAGCTGGGCAGATTGCCTGAGGTCAGGAGTTCGAAACCAGCCAGACCAACATGATGAAACCCTGTCTCTACTAAAAATACAAAAATTAGCCAGGCATGGTGGCACATGCCCGTAATCACAACTACTCGGGTGGCTGAAACCGGAGAATCGCCTGAACCCAGGAGGCACAGGTTGCAGTGAGCCGAGATTGTGCCCCTGCACTTCATCCTGGGCAACACAGTGAGACTCCGTCTCAAAAAAAAAAAAGAAAAGATAAAAAAAACAAGGTGATGGGATTAGAGAATGCTGGAAGGGTAGTCAGGGAAGGCTCAAAGAGGTGATACTGGAGCTAAAATGAAAATGATGAGAAGGATCCGACTAATGCCATGATCCTGGGGAAGAGAGACAGAGGGGGACAGGGGCAGGAATGAGCTTAGAGAAGTCAAAGAAGAGAGAGAAGGCAGAGTGGCTGGAGCACACATTCATTCCACGGTCTCTGCTGGGCAGGCAAATCCTTCACGGGCCAGGCATGTGGAGAGAAAGATGACTATGATTCAGCCCACTGGCTCATATAACTGACAGGCTGGTGAAGGAGACAGCATGGCAGGCTGCACTTGACCACTCTTCATTCCTCCCTAGAGCCACACCCTTGCTATGTGACTCTCTCCATAAGAGATACAGCCCATCCCCCATGTCTTGAATCTGGGAAGGCTTGGGACTTGTTTAGGGCCCGTATGCGGAATGCAGTGGAAGAGACGGTGCAGCAGTTCCAAAGCTCGTCCTGCAGTACGGTTGTGTTCTCAGACCCTTTGAACTGGGCCCATCTGCCCTGTGAACAAGCCCAAGTGGCCTGCTGGAAAAGGAGACCCACGGGGTCCAGGCCCCCTATTGCTCCAGCTAACACACATCTAAGTGCCAGATGTGCAAGTGAAGCCATCCTAGACCAATCAGGCCCCAGATAACCTGCTAGCTGACCAAAGACACACGAGCAAGCCCAGCCGAGATCAACAGCATTGCCCAGCTGATCTGTAGACTAGAGTGCAGTTTAGAGGTAGTTTGTTATAAAGAAGAAGCAAATTCATACACCAAGGTGGATGCCTGAGAAAGTGTGGGAACACAGTCAGAAACAGCCTGCTTTGTGGCTGTACCTGACAGCCCTGCCAGGGTCCTGATCAACCTAAGTGCAGGTAGGTCCTGAAGTGGCTCCAGGCTGATGCCCTGAAGCAGCTACCACTCTGGCATGCTACAAGAAAGTGAAGCATCTAATGGCTTCGTTTAAAAGTCCCAAGTGAGCAGTTAGAAGGAACCTCTGCTTTAGGATGTTGCCTGTGGAATCAAACAGACCTGACTTGAAGTCCCAATTCTGCCTCTTTCTAGCTAGGATAAGTTGTTTAGCCTCTCCAAGCCTCTGTTTCCTTATCTGACAATAGATTAAATAAGTAAAGTATCTTGAAGAGTACCTGGCACATACCACATGCTATATACATGTTTCCAGTTATTATACATGAACCAAAGAAAGGGACACCCCCCATTGTAATGAACATATCACTCATTGGTGATATCTGAAAGAATTTTATATGGAATACAGATGACACTCATCACACCAAGCCATACTAGGAAGAAATTGTTCTTCTGATTCTTTTTTAATCTTCCTGATTTATCAAAGGAGAAAGTATCAGTTTGGTGCTTGTATGTTTTGAACACCATTCTAATATTTGCCAAACTCCTTTTTGGAACATAGAGAGACGATATTTCAAAATCAGATTCTTGTCTGCCAACAGTACCTAGCTAGAACTTCATAAGATTGTTTAAATTACCCTTTTTTTTTTTTTCAGATGGAGTCTCACTCTGTCGCCCAGGCTAGAGTGCAATGGCGCGACCTCGGCTCACCGCAACCTCCGCCTTCCAGGTTTAAGCGATTCTCCTGCTTCAGCCTCCCGAGTAGCTGGGATTACAGGCCTCTGCCACCATGCCTGGCTAATTTTTGTATTTTTAGTAGAGATGGAGTGTCACCATGTTGGTCAGGCTGGTCTCAAACTCCTGACCCCAGGTGATCCGCCCACCTCAGCCTCCCAAAGTGCTGGGATTACAGGCGTGAGCCACTGCTTATAGTTATGAGTTATTTGTGATGACACTGTTTTTCTATTTATATGATGATAAAATTTCCTTCAAAATAAATGGGTTGAAATGAAAAAACAGACTATTTAAAGAAAAATATTATTTCCTGTTCTATATCTTTGGTAGAAAAAGATTTATTTAAAAGAAAAAAAGGACAGACAGCACACAGACACAGAAAATATGATGTAAGTTAGAATGGAATATTAAGGAAGACTGAAATAAGAAAAAGAGCATGGATAGGATTGGGAGTTCGACCTGGCTCAAGCTCCAGCTTAGTCAAGTTACTGGCTATATGACTGTATTAGTCAGCTTTTGGTAGGTAAGTGCAATAATAAGCAACCCCAAAATTCTAGTGACTTACAATATTCGAAGTTTAGCTCTTACTCGTGCTACGTGTCACTGCAGTTGTCTGTGGCTCTGTGATTCTACTTCCTGTGTCTTTTCCATCCCAGGACGCAGCTGAGGCAACAGCCCTTTCTTGGTCTTGTGGCAGAGGTGGGAAGAACAATGGCTAAACCACACAATAGCTTCTTAAAGCCTCTGTTTAAATGTAGAGTAGATTGTGTCTGCTCACATTCCACTGGCCAATGCTCCACATCAGTGGGAAGGAAAGTGTGTCCCTTCTGCAAGTAGACATGTATGTCACATAGCCATGTGTGAAATGTATAATCCTTGTATGAGGTGGGAGCAAATAATTGAGACAACAACACAATCCACCACAGGGACCCTGGGCAAGTCGCCTCACTTCTATTTCTGCATCTGTGAAATGGGTCAAGCTCAATACACAGGCATTCTCTCTCCCTTTTTTATTTTCTGAGATTCATTCAGGGAAGCTCAAACCAACATTAGAAAGTTCTTGGGAGACCAGCTGTACTGAAAACTTTGATTCAAGATTGTAATCAGCCAAAAACAAACCCAAGTGGACCTGATGCTTCGTGTGAGATGGGTACCCTTGGCAGCCGGCCCCAGTCTCCATCCCCACAAGCCATTCATGTCACCACTTTATAAAAATCTTATTAGACAAACTCTTACCAGTTCTGAAACTAAAGAGAAAATGGAGGGGAAATGGTTCTATTAATTGATATCAAGACATTAATGTGGTGATTAAGAGCATGCGTTTTGTTATTTAAATCACGGCTCTGCCATTTACTTGTTACATCACCTTGAGCAAGTCAAATAACTGAGCCTGAGGTTATTTATCCATAAAATGCAGACAATCAATTATGTAACTGATAGGTCATTGTGAAAATCAAATAAGATAATTAATGTGTATAACTTATCATCTGCCTGCCCCAAATAAATGTTCAATAAATAGAAATTCTTACTAATGCCAGTACATGTCCCAGAGAATAAAAGTTCAAGTATTTCAAATTGACATTTGGCACTCAGAATAGGGAAGTCCTTGCTTGTGCCAGCTGTCTAAGTCTGAGTTTTATTTTTTGTTTCCCATTCTGTAAAACGGGTCAGTGCACTGCTCCCTGGAAATCCCACAGGGATGGCCTGACCTTGCCTCTATCTGTAAAGGATTTTCAATATTTTTTGCAGGACCTGAAGAAATATAAAGTGCAGGGGCCATTTCTGAAAGTGATAAATGGATGTGGACCATGGCTACATTGGTTTTTTCAGCCTTCAGTTCACAAGGATAGGTCAGCAAAAAGGCTGAGGTCAGTGTATAAGGAGATCTTCAGAAAACAAATCCGTAGGGGAAGATCTACATCTACCATTCTTTGGAGCCAGATCTCCTGTTTTATGTGTGATGGATGCTTTTAGCAACCAAGTTTATTCCATCTCCCAGCTGCAGGACTTGTCGCCAATTACTTGGAAAGAGATGAATAATTAAAGACTTCTCTCTAGAGGGACCAAGCAGAAGTGTTTGGCTAACAGGGAAGAGTTAGCAATAATAATCTCCCTGTGGCTCACAGCAGTTTGGTCTACTTCTAAGTCTGCTCAGAGATTCAAAGTCTACCCAAGATTGCACAAGTTGTGACCCTGAGCCTCAGTCTTCACATCCTTAAAGTGGGAATAATGAACTGTCTGGAAACACTTTGTTAGGCTTCAAGAGCTAAACCAATAATAAGGGAGTCTGTCATTCCCTTATGGCACTAAAGTGACACAGGACCCAGGACATGATGAAAATAGACAACACAAACACAAACAACGAGCAAAGGATCAGTGTCTAGTAGATTGAAATAAAAATTATTACAAATCAATATGAAAGTATAAAAAAGTGGGGAAGGAGACATTCATAGAAGATGAAATACAATTGTCCAATAAATATGTAAAAAGATGTTCAGTCTCACTAGTAAGAAGAGGTGGCTGGGAGTAGCGGCTCATGCCTGTAATCCCAGCACTTTGGGAGGCCGAGGCCAGTGGATCACCTGAGGTCAGGAGTTCAAGACCCACCTGGCCAACATGGCGAAACCCCGTCTCTACTAAAAATACAAAAAAAAATCAGCCAGGTGAGGTGGCAGTAATCCCAGCTACTAAGGAGGCTAAGGCAGGAGAATCGCTTGAACCTGGGAGGCGGAGGTTGCAGTGAGCTGAGATCATGTCACAGCATTCCAGCCTGGGCGACAGAGTGAGACTCAGAAAGTAAGAAAGGAAAGAAAGGAAAGGAAATGAAGAAAGAAAAGAAAGAAAGAGAGAGAGAGAAAGAAAGAAGGAAGGAAGGGAAGGAAGGGAAGGAAGGGAAGGAAGGGAAGGAAGAAAGGAAGGGGAAGGGAAGGGAAGGGAAGAGAAGGGAAGGGAAGAGAAGAGAAGAGAAGAGAAGAGAAGAGAAGGGGAGAGGAAAGGATCATTAAAACTAAATGCCATTTTTCTCCCATCAGATTGGCAAAAGTGTTAAGGCCTGATAATATCATGGTCTGGGAAAGATGCAGTGAGACAGAAACGCACACTGCTGGTGGGAGTATACAGTGGTCCAGCTATTCTGGAGAACATTTGGCAAAATCTATTAAAAGCTGAATCGTGTATACCCCAGGGCTAAGCCATTATACTTCCGGGGAACACGAGAAACACTTGCATATTGATGAGATGTGTAGAAAGATGCTCATTGCCATGCTGTTTGTAATAGACACAACCCCTCCAAAAAAGAATCTAAATGTTCATCAACAGGGAAGTGGCCATATGCATGGGAGAAAGTTCAGACTTTGGAATGCTACAGAGTTCTATAAGAGACGCCAAATTTACAAACAATAGGCTTCTGGGGAAGGTAGAGGGGACTAAATTGAGATGTCAAAAGAGTTAAAAGGTCTTCAATCTTATCTATGTTGTGTAATTTATCCTGATGAGATTCTACTTATGCATTTCTTATGAACTTAAATTTTTTAACACAGCAGGACAATGTCACTATATCATCTATGCTGGGTCACAAAATCTAGCTGACTCCAGAATCAGCAGAAGATACGCGTATGGGGATAAACATGGCCATAATGATTACCCCATGACTGAGGTTTCTACCTCCCCTGATGTTTTCTCTTTACTCTCAGAAAGAAACAGTCAACCAAGGCACACCTGGCTTTTGCTAGTCTAGTAACCTAGAGACCTAAAGGATTAATCCCTTCCCAGGGGCGATAATTAACATTTTCTAATGCATGCAATTTACAATCAATCAAGTTAACGACTGCTGTTCTTATCCTACTTTCACTCACGTGTGAAAAGACAGGAAGTACTTGAAGGGTGGGGTAGACTCAAAGGATAGAATCCCACAGGATCCCATAGAGCCCGGGGGCAATTTGACCAGGAAGGGGTTCTGAACTCCAGAAGAGGAGGATGGAGAGAGGAAACACAAAGACTAAAAGGCAGGCTCTAGCATGACATCCAGAGAGAGGCCTCTCTCTTCTGGGCTTAAGCCTACTCTCCCAGAACCTTCACTCAGCTCCTTGCATCCCAAAGGGCAGAGTCTAGGCTAAGCATAAAGGATCCAATCTATGCAATGGAGGGAAGTAAGTGTCCACCACAGAGGCACCTGATGAAATACAGCGACCAGCCCAAGAAGAGCCCCTTGGGGCTCTGTTTCTTACATTAGGAAATCTCAATTTCAGCCTGCACAACATGGCAAAACCCCATTTCTACAAAGATAGATATATATTTATATATAAAAATTTAAATACACACACACACACACACACACACACACACACACACACACATATATATATATGCCGGGCATTGTTGTACATGCCTGTAATTCCAGCTGCCCTGGAGGCTGAAGTGGGAGGATCACCTGAGCCCAGGAGGTCAGGGTTGCAGTGAGGTGTGATTATGCTACTGTACCTCAGTCTGAGTGACAGAATGAGATCCTGTCCAAAAAACAAACAAACAAAAAACCACACACACACACACACACACACACACACACAAACAAAACAGAAAATAAATCTTGATTTCTATTTCTTCCTCGTTCAATCTTGTGAGGTTGTGTGCAAAGGAAATTTACCCATTTCCTCTAGATTTTCTAACTTGTGTGCATAGAGGTGTTCATAGTCATCCCTGAGGATCTCCTGTGTTTCTGTGGGATCAGTCATAATGTCAGCTTGGTCATTTCTGATTGTGCTTATTTGGATTGTGTCCTTTGCAGCAACATGGATGCAGCTGGAGGCCATTATCCTAAGCAAATTAATGCAGAAACAGAAAACCAAATACCACATGTTCTCACTTCGAAGTGGGAACTAAACATTGGGTACACAGGGACATAAAGATGGAAACAACAGACACTAGGGACCCCAAGAGGGAGAGGGCATAGGGGAAGGGGGTCAAAAAACTACCTATCAGATGCTAGGTTCATTATGTGAGTGGCGCGACCAATAGAAACCCTAACCTTAGCATCACGCTCCATAACCACATAACGAACCTGCAAATGTACTCCCTTAATCTAAAATAATTTAAAAAAAAAAAAAAAGAAATCTCAGAGGCCCTGGTCGTGAGAAGCACCCAGCCTCCACTCAGGGATGGAGGGATACAGAAGCAAACTCCACCTTCTGTTTCCTGTTTGATCACAGCAACTCCCAATGCAGGTTTCTGCTGTAAGAAGTAAATACAGGTTTTTTCTTTTCCATCACTTATCATAATCTAGAATGACCTCTTATTTTGTTTGTTTGTAATCTTGTTTATTATCTGTAGGTTACATGAGGAGCAAGGGCTATCTTGCCTATTGCTGTATCCCCAGTATACAGTAGGAGCTCAATAAATTTTTTTTTCAAGATGAGTTCTCACTATACTGCCCTGGCTGGTCTCAAGATCCTGGGCTCAAGTGATCCTCCCATCTCAGCTTCCCAAAAGACTGGGATTGCAGGCGTGAGCCACTGTGCCTGGCAATAAATATCTTTTCTTAATCTCGAAGGTGAGGATACTTCTAGCAATACAGCAAGAAGCCTGAAACACAGTACCTGAGGGTGGGAGAGCTCACTGAGCAGAGATGGTGTTTAGGAAAGAAGTAGAAATGACTCTACTTCGGAAGGGACCATTTCTGTTCCTAAAATAAATAAAATCATATGATTTTCCTAGGACTATTTTCTGTGGCTCTATGGGTTAAGAGTCAGAACCTTCATGTTAGTGGCCCTACAAAGGAACAAGGGAGATCCTTATTACTAAGTTTTGAAGTTTGACCTCAGCTTAGCTAAGATTTTACTCTGTACCCATTACTGACAGGCTGGTACAAAAATAAGAGCAGTAACTTCCTCTTTTATTTAAACAAAGAGAGAGAGAGAGAGAGAAATAACGTACTGAACTCTGAACTTCCTCTCTTTTAACCACAACTTACTACTGACTTTTACTTTGGTAAAAAGATTACCAAATCAGGCACATTCTTGGTGCTGATGGATAGTTTCTATCCAAAACTCTGCCTGGAACATTGTCTACTAATACCAATTTTAATATAGGAGCCAGTCCAGGAACCCTGATTGGAAGCGGACAAGACTGACTCCAGGCTGCCATAAAACTGCCCAGCTCAGCTTTGGGGCTGCTACAGTTACATTTACAGGATAGACACTTTCCATACAAAAATGAAACTGCATGCAAAATGCAATTCTATTTCGAGGCACAAATCCACAGCTAGATAGGGCAGAGGAGCTGGGACATTGGGTGCAGCAGCCTAAGTTTGGCCCCAAGCTCTGCCACTTAAGAGCTCTGTTACATTGTATTACAGGACAGGAGTCTTGATCCAGACCCCAAGAAAGGGTTCTTGGATCTTGCACAAGAAAGAATTCAGGGTGAGTGGGCAGTGCAAAGCAAAAGCAAGTTTATTAAGAAAGTAAAGTGGTGAAAGAACAGCTACTCCATAGACAGAGTAGGGGGTTCCTAAAAGTAAGAGAAGGAGCACGTCCACCCTAGGTAAAATATTCGTGTGTGTGTGTGTGTGTGTGTGTGTGTGTGTATGTATGTGTATATATATACACATATATATGTATATGTATATATATACACATATATATGTATGTATATATAGACATATATATGTATGTGTATATATAGACATATATATGTATGTGTATATATAGACATATATATGTATGTGTATATATAGACATATATATGTATGTGTATATATACACATATATATGTATGTGTATATATATGTACATATATGTATGTGTATATATGTACATATATATGTATGTGTATATATACATATATATGTATGTGTATATATATACATATATGTGTGTATATATATACATATATATGTGTATATATATACATATGTGTGTATATATATACATATATATGTGTATATATACGTATATGTGTGTATATATACATATATATGTATGTTTATATGTATACATATATGTGTATATATGTATACATATATGTGTATATATGTATACATATATGTGTATATATACATACATGTGTATGTATATATGCACATGTATGTATATATACACATGCATATATATGATTATATGATCATATATGTTATATATTATATAATCATATATATAAATCATATATATATGATTTTAAAAATCATGGAGAGATTGTTCTGCTACAGGGGTTTGTGATAAAGGATTAATTTTCTTAATTACTCTATTTTGCAAGAATCAATATTATTATCCTTAAAGCAAAATTAGGAATGCCTTTGTTCTCAAGATATCGGGATAGCTGGACACTGCCAAGCCTGGCTCTGTTTAGTAAACATTATCAATCTGTTCCCTTAACTGTAGACATCTAGAGGCTAGGAATACCTTTCTTTCTGGGAATGCAGCCCAGCAAGTCCCGGTCTTATTTTCCTAGCCCTTACTCAAGATGGAGTCACTCTGGCTCAAGTGCCTCTGACAATTGGGGAAATGACTTCACCTCTCTGGGCGTTAGTTTTCCCATGTGTTAGACAGAAAAGAGTCTCGTTTCTGTTATGGGCAAGCAAGCTTCAGCTAGACCCAGCCTTTCCATAGGTAACAAGTAAAAACTCTCAACGAAAAAAAAATTTTTTCCTGAAATTACTAGAAAGTGAACAAAAGAAAGCAGATTCTGCAGAGAGGTTGAAACTTGGAAGAAGGGAATGGTCATTTTACAGCTTTTCCCCTGAACGCAAGCTGCCGTCAGCTAAAAATTCAATATGAAGCCTCAAGTCTTTCTGGTGTACAGAACCAGAGGACAGGTTTCAGGTCACTCACGGCTTCTGGAAAGTGAGGAAGGAATTCCATAATAGAGACAGCCAAGAGAGAAGAGCCCCAAATTCTGTGTCTAAACCCCACCCAAATGTCTGGCTGACTCTTGAACCATGCGTGCATGGGGCAGTCCCAAAGAAGACTCAAGGATAAAATAAAAAACAGAACTGACATCTGAGCTGGTGTCCCAGAGACAGTCTACTGTCCAACCAAGTCAATGGCCTACTAAAACAAAAACATCAATGCTTTTCAGAGAAATACGAACGAATCCAGAGTCTCCACAGCACAACATTTACAGTGTCCAGGATACAATCCAAAATTACCCGACATACAAAAAACCAGGAAGATAAGACACAATCTCAAGAGAAGCTAATCAACCAGGAAAAAAGGGGGAGGAGCAATGATTCAGAGTAGGTTGGGGCAATAACCTCAAATTGTGTGAGATACAATGCATTCTACTGGAAAGAACAGAAAACCCATCTTAAGACGTTTTAAGCAGTAAGAGAATTATCTAACAAAACAAAATCTCAAGAGATAGAGCTATATCAAGATTAGTGAATTCAGAGTCTCAAGGACATTGTGAAGGAGACAGATCCTCTCCCTCTTTTTACACTGCCATTTACAGCTTGCCAGCCTTGTCCCTCATGGTCAAAACATAGCTGCCACAGCTCCAAGCACCACATGCAAATGTGACATGAAATACTTAAACACAAATCCTTTGTCCTATGTCCCCTTCCTTCCTGCTTTGCCCTGTGAGTATGTGATTCTGGGAGCTATCACAGCCTTCCTGGGACCAAGAAGGGAAACACTGATCACATTTTGAGGATGGCAGAGCAAATAACTAAGAGGCGCTTGATGACAGTGTTAAGTCTTTGATTAAACCAACCCTGGAACCACCAGCCTCCTTGTTAGGCTTGCCAGATATTCTGTTTTTAAGAACCAAAGCAGGTCAGGCATGGTGGCTCATTACTGTAATCCCAGCACTTTAGGAGGCTGAGGTGTGAGGACTGCTTGAGCCCACATTCAAGACCAGCCCGGGAAACACAGTGAGACCCTGTTTCTATAAAAACTAAAATAATTAGCTAGGAATGGTGGCACATGCCTGTAGTCCCAGCTACCTGGGAGGCTGAAGTGGGAGGTTTGCTTGAGCCTGGGAGGTTGAGGCTGCAGTGAGCTGTGTTTGTGCCACTGCACTCCAGCCTGGGTGACAGAGCAAGACCTTGTCTCAAAAAAAAAAAAAAAAGAACCAATGCATCCTGTCTGAAACAACCTCCAGAATTGGAGAGCTAGTAACACTTGCTATAAATAGAAGGTGAGTATGAAGAACACAATGAAAATTTAAATTATTAAATTCTAGCAGGTACATAGCTCTGAGTCTGAGATTGCTTCATTCTTTTAGCTTAAAAGGGAGATTTGCATGCATTAGAAAGATGTTTAGGACATGATAGCACCAAACTAAGACACTCTCCTTAACCCGAAGAATTAAAAGAAAAAAACATTTTTTTCTTTTTTATACTGAGTCTCATTCTGTTGCCTAGACTGGAGTACAGTAGTGCGATCTCGGCTCACTGCAACCTCTGACTCCGGGTCCAAGCAATTCTCCTGCCTCAGCCTCCCGAGTAGCTGGGAGTACAGGCACACACCACCATGCCCGGTTTTTTTGTTTTGATTTGTTCTGTTTTGTTTCTATTTCATTTTTAGTAGAGATGGGGTTTCACCATGTTCACCAGGCTGGTCTCGAATTCCCGACCTCAAGTGATCCACCCACCTTGGCCTCTCAAAGTGCTGGGATTACAGGTGTGAGCCACCACACACGGCCTACAAGAGAATTTCTTTTAAAACTACGTAGTTCCATGTTGTTGAATACCTTACATCATTAAAAATCTTTGAGTGCCACCAGTAACATACTTCAGATATTTTAAAAATGCACCCCTGTATTAACAACTCCCAAACATTTACCTCTATCCCTGACTTCTCATGACTCCCAGTTGCCTTTGGGCACCTACACCCGGATATAGCGCAGGCACCTCATCCTCAACATACCCAACGCATAATTCTCTATCTTCTCCCCCAAGCTTTCTCTTCTTCTTGTATTCTCTGCTGCTATTCATGATATTTCTATGTATCAAGCACCCAAACCCGGACTCCCTCAATAGGTGACAACATTCATAGTACTTTTTTCTGGTACTATGTGCCAGGGTGCCACTGCATCTTACACAAGCACTAACATATTTGATCCTGACAACTCTTATTAGGTAGGTCCTATTAGCATTCACCCCTTTTTTAAAATGAAGAAGCTAAGGATAAGAAATTTGCCTGGGGTCATGAGATTTGAATGCAGGTCTGTCTAATTCCTCTTTTTTTCTGCTTCACAAAGAAAATAGAAACCACCAAGCAAGATTTCTCAACTGGCCTCAAAACTTCATTTATTTCCCACCCATTTTCCCATCACTTCTCATTTTCACCTGTGCTCTCCCCTCCATGGGTCCTTCCCTTCCTTGACAACTCTCTCGCTCTCTCTCTTTCTCTCTCTCTCTCTCCCTTTCTCTCTCTCTCTCTCCTAATGCTGTCAACCTCACCCCCTTGAGAAGTGCCATGCTCCCTTTGGGAACCCAGAGGTCTTTCTCTCCTGCTTTTAAAGTTTCCTGCCTTTTCTCTACCTCCTCCAAATTTTCTATTCTTCAAGCTAAACATCCCCGGGTACTTCAACTACTTCTTCCTGCCAAGTGTCTTCTCTCTCTTGCTTCTCCCCGCACCTCACTGACATTCTTCCTCTCTCTTTCACTGCTTCCTCTGCCTCAAAACCCAACTGAGAACTCAGGCTCCTCTGTGCAGCCTCCCCAGGACCCTGGGAGGTGAGCTGCTCCTGGCATTTCTCCGCCCCCCACCATTACAGCACACATCACACTGAGTTATCAGTGTGTGATTTATGAGTCTGGCCTACAAGTTTAGGGGCTGCTTGAGGACAGAAAGCAGCTTCCCCCTGCCCATCAGAGGGCGGCTGACTATGCCAGCCAGACCACGCTGTGCTATATCACTCCTTTTACACTACTCTCTTCTGAGTGGACTTTGGAAAAGATACAAAGGAGGGATCTCACACTTTCCAAATCAGACCCCACAACTTGATATGCCACCTTCTGTGCCCTGGCCAAAGACTGATCAGGGATACTGGTGGAGTAGCTGAACCTGGACCTTCAAGCCTCAGAGTCAGACCACCTGGGTTTGTTGCCCTCTTCAACTACTTAGCTTAGAGACCAGGGGCAAGTTAATGTCTCCTGGGATTTGTTTGTTTAGAGAGAGGGTCTCACTCTGTCACCCAGACTGGAGTGCAGTGGTGCCATCAAAGCTCACTACAGCCTCAACCCTCCCAGGCTCAAGGGATCCTCCCACCTCAGCCTCCTAAGTAGCTGTGAATATAAGCACAAGCCACCACACCTAGCTAATTTTTTTTTTATTCTTTGCAGAGATGGGGTTTCACTATGTTTCCCAGGCTGGAAGCTATTTAATATCTCTAAACCTCAGTCACTTCATGAAGTTAATAATGAGACCAACCTCCTAGGGTGCTGTGGACATTCAATGAGATCATGTGTGTGAAGCATCCAGCTCAGTGCCTCAATAAATTAGTGCAGCTTTTCAGGGAAGTATTATTCCATGAAAGTGCCTGCTGTATGTAACCCTCTTCCTTCCAAGTGACTCAACAGCTTGCATAGTTCTCAGCCTGTCCTCCCAGCCTGGTAACTTAGGCATGAAGAAATCAGCCTACTGTGATCACGTGGCCAATGAAAGTCCTCAAACTAGAAGCCACTTTCTGAATTCCTTATTCAAGGCTATGGCTAAAAAAATCTACACATGTGCAAACTCCCCCACTGGGAAAAAAAAACAGTTTGATGGAAGTATTCCTCCCACTAGAGAATTTCCCCTTCCTGTCAAATGTTGCCAGTTTCATTCATTGCTGTGGCAGGCACACTTTCCTGGCCATGAGAGATGGGCCTTATCACCATCCCGTATACCAGATCCTTCCTGGTTGCCATTCTGCCACACTCTTACGGGGCCTTCCTCACCATGGTGCTCCTCTGTGACCCCCTGAGCCCTTCACCTTGGTGGCTGGGAACAGACAGTCTGACTCGAATGGACCTGAATTCAATCTACGCTCTGCAGTTACTTAAGCAAATGCTTTATCTTCTCTAAGCTTGCTTTCTTATCTACAAAAGGGATAAGAATAGCAGCAAATCTTAGTGGAAGGTAAAGATTCAAAGGGATAAAGTTTGTGAAAATGCCCAGCTAATATTGCATACACTGAAATATTAGCTGCCTTCATCATCATCATCATCATCATCATCATCATCATCATCAACATCATTGTCACCATCAATTCTGAAGTTACACAATCCTAAAACCAAGTCTATTTTTGAATCCTAACTGTAACTTTGGAGAAATTTCTCAATTCTTTGTTCTGTTTTCTCAGCATAAAATGGCAACAATAACAGCAGCAACCACACAGGGCTGTTGCGAGGATTAAATAAGTTAATACATGTAAAGTACTTAGAACAGTGCCAGTCACCGAGTGAGTACTCAATAAATGTCAGCTCAAGTTAATGGCATTTGAAATCTTTGAAGACATCCAGGAAATGGAAAATTCCCTTGGCCTCTCTGTCCAATGAATAGAGATCCTTCTAGGGACTGCAGACGCACGCGTGCACACACCCACACACACACACACACACACACACACACACATACACACACACTCACATCCTCAAGCAGGGACAAGCCTAGCCCGGATTTCATTTTTTTCTTGGACTTGACTTTTCGTCCCATCTGCAGTGTCCTGGCCCCCCTATGGCCCTTGGGCCCCAAATCAGAGACGGCCAGAAGGGAAACACAGAGAGGCCAGCTGTCATGTGGGCCCCCACCTATCAGGGACACCAGAGAACATAAACACACACTGAATCCCAGCCCTTGGAAGTCTCGGCTGGAGGCAACCCTCAGCAGAGTCTCACCATGGGGATCTGACCCACCTCCGTGCTGGCATACTGTTCCCACATCTTCTGGCGGCTCTCTGCAGCCCCTAAACACCTCCTCCTCCCTCCCTCTGTGCTGATTCTGCTCATAAAACACTTCTTTCTCAACCCACATTATCCCCCAGGATAAGCAGCTCCTTCTCTCTGCAGGAGAGGGACAGCTCTCTGCCAGCATTCGACATAGCTCTCTGACACTTCACCCGAGTGACAGGTCAGGCCAGGCAGTTCCACCAAAACCAATCATTCCATTTCTAAAAACCTCTTATACCATACTTAAAATTCTATTTGGAAAAATAACTTTTGTCTGTGATATGTTAAAGCTCAAAGATGATAATAAAAATGATCTTGGGACATGGTGATGGGGTAAGAATAAAACTTCTAATTATAAAGAATTCAAAGCACTACATTTACATCATCTCTAAAGATTTAAAAAAAAAGCCTCAACAGTCCATGGGCCAAATTCATGAGCCCCCAGAGCCTCTTCTCTATATATTTCACAGTGATATTTGAACTACATTGACAGTTACCTGCAGTAAGAGACACATTTTACATTTTGACCCAGTTCACTCATGGCTATATATGTTTATATCAAATAAAAATTGTATGAGGCCAGGAGTAGTGGCTCATGCCTATAATCCCAGTACTTTGGGAAGCCAAGGTAGGAGGACTGTTTGAGCTCAGGAGTTTGAGACCAGCCCGAGCAACATAGGGAGACCCTATCTCTACAAAAAGTTTTAGAAATTAGCCAGGCATGATGGCATGTGCCTCTAGTCCCAGCTACTCATGAGAATGAGGTGGGAGGATCTCTTGGGCCTGGGAGGTTGAGGATACAGTCAGCTATGATTGTACCACTGCACTCCAGCCTGTGCGACAGACAAAGACCCTGTCTCAAAAAAAAAAAAAGTTTCGTGAAACAACATCTACCTTTCCTGAGAGTGATGCACTGTGATATTTTCTGTTCTGCTTTCTTCATGGTGTTCTTGACCTATTACATTGACTTCATGAACTTCTAATGAGTGATGACCCACAGTTTAAAAAACATACATAGAAGAATTCAAGAAAACTTTCCAGAGTGGGGCTGCAATCTGATACAGGGGTTAAGGGCAACAGGACATTGAAGTCATGCAGTCTGGGCTTGAAATACAAGTTGGAATCTCCTGTGACTCAGGAGTGTGTAGCATAACAGAAGTAATGTGAGGTATAAAGTATCATTGGTTGGATATGAATCCCAGCTCTCCTCTCTGGTAGCTGGATGACCCAGGACAAGCTATTCCCATGTCATTCCCTAGGCCTAGTCAGATTAGGACTCTCTGTCCATGATATTCCAGTGCCAGTAAGTACAGTCTATGAATCTGGATAGTAACTAAATCAGTACTGTGAATAAACCAAGGTATAGTTTGAAATGAACCTCTAAGAAAGACACAGAAGCACGTAGTGAACCCCAGAAGGCATCCCCCAAATGCAGCCCCCTCAAAACCATCTATAGGGACAAGGCACTCATTCCCCCAGCTGCTGGGAAAACCAATTGCTCACAGCTGTGTCCTCCCTGGGACTCCTCCCCTGAAGAAGGGAGCTGCTTTGCCCAAGGTAATGCTGCCTTCCAAAGAGCAGCCCACAATCAATGCCCACTTGATGCATTGGCTTGTCCCAGTTCTGAAGCGCCGTCTCAGCTCCAGCCATGCAACTGGCTTTGGCCTCTATTACAACTATTGCACCACAGTTCAACTACCTCTTCCCTGCTTCCCTCTACCCCTTATAGATGTTGTTCCCAAGAGCTACATCCCCAATAAACCACCTGCATGCAAATCTTCACCTTTTAAGACAATTTATCAATGATGCTAGCCAGAGTTGCAGAAGAACTAAATAAAGACGAGGTCTTTAGGACATTTTTACAAGGGCACATTTAAGAACTTATATTTTTTTCTATAACTAACATTTAATAAGCAATCACATGATTTTTGTTTTCATTTTTGTTTCTTGTTTGTTTGTGGTTTTTGTTGTTGTTTGCCTGTCTCATTTAATCCACATAGAACTCTGGGAGGTAGGCTCTGTGCCATCATCTTCATTTCACAGACAAAGAAACTGAAGATTAAAGAGAAAGATGCCTAAGACCCCACATGTGATTGGGGAGGAACTGAGGCCTGAACCCATGCTCTTGACCAGTAAGTCATCAGACCTCATCCGCACTCCATCACAGCTCTGTAATCACACCGACCACACTGTGTTGCAAGAACTCACTCACACGCCTCTCTCTCTCTCTCTCTCTCTCTCTCTCTCTCTCTCTCTCCTGCCACCCCCACCCCCTGGCTCTCTTTATTCTCTCCCTCCTCAAGTACAGGGGCTTTGTCTTCCTTTCTCTGAATCTCAAGCTTTTAGGCAGTGCCAAGTGGTAGTAACGGTAGTATTTGATGGCAGTATTCAGTAGTCATGGTGGTAGTATTCAGTGTTGCATGTGCACTAAGTCCTGGCCGTATCCTTTGCATACAGCATCTCATCTGGCCCTACCATTTCCCTAGGAGGTAGGTAGTATTATTATCAAGTGTAAATGTTGAGCACTCATTTGGGGCCTGCCTTTGATCAAGTTCATTTTCAGAAATGCACACTAGACTGGAGTATGTTTTTAGACAGCCAAGCAATTGCGAGGACCACACTGAAATTAGTGTGGTGGGTTCCAAAAATATCACAAATTATTTGCAGCTTCTCCCATCAAAAGGAGGCATCTCTATTCTCTTCTCTATTTCCTCCTTTACTTCTGGGGTGGGCTTGTGATTTGCTTTGACCAGGGAATATGGCAGAAGTGATGTTATGCATGTTCTGAGCCTTGGCTTCAAGAAGCCCTGCAGCCCTTGCTCATGCCCAGAGAATGCACCCATCAGCACATGACCATGCTCAGGATAGCCCACTGGAAGATGAAAGACCTGAAGAGAGGCCCCCGTTGTCCTAGACATCCCTGCTGAGGCCCCAGGAAGGTAAATGAGCCCAGCCAAGAACAGCCAATCCCTGCCCAGATCAGACAGACCACCCAGCTGAGCCCAGCCCAAATTACTGACCCACAGAAACTAAAACTAAATAAAAGAGTGGCTACTTTAAGCCACTAAGCCTTGAGGTTATGTGCTATCCAGCAATAGATAATTGATTTGTTGGGTGTCCAGTCAAATATCTGGAAGTAGAACCAACAAAGGATTCTTCTGTATAACAAGTCAGCTTAGAAGAGAACTAACCCGGCCTCAAAGAGATCTGCTTGGGATGTCCACAGGTGATATGGTTTGGCTGTGTCCCCGCCCAAATCTCATCTTGAATTGTAGCTCTCATAATCCCCATGTGTCATGAGAAGGACCTGGCGGAAGGTAATGGAATCATGGGGGTGGGTTTTCTAATGCTGTTCTCGTGATAGTGAATAAGTCTCACGAGATCTGACGGTTTTATAAAGGGCAGTTCCCCTGCGCACACTCTCTTGCCTGCTGCCATGTAAGAAGTGCCTTGATCTTCCTTCGCTTCTGCCATGATTGTGAGGCCTCCCCAGCCATGCTGAATTGTGAGTCAATTAAACCTCTTTCCTTTATAAATTACCCAGTCTCAGGTATGCCTTTATTAGCAGAGTGAGAATGGATTAATACAACAGGCAACCAGAGAGGCAAGAATTCTGACTGATTGAAAAACTAGAAAGTCTGACAAGAGCCAGATTGTTCTAATAACTAAAAACAAGAAAAGTGCTTCTTTATTTCACTTTTAGGAACACAAACAGAACTCATTCTTTCCCTGCTATGTTTGATAAGATAAAGACGTCCAGAGTTTTGCATCTTAGTTTTACCAGTCAAGTGAGAGATAAAACTAGATACATCACCGCAAAGAAAGACAAAGGAAATTATGGCTTTGGAGACTGGAGTGAGATTTACTGAGTTCATCAAAACCTGTTTTCTTTTCCTCCTGGACATAGAGCTAGTCGACATGTCCCAGCACCCCCTTCAGTTGGTTGCCTCTTTGCCTGGGTTCTGGCAAATAGAATGTGAGCAGAAGTGATGTGACTTCCTTCCCCAGCTGAAGTGGTTGTGAAATGAGTGTGCTTTCTCAATTTCCCTTTCCCCTTCCACTGGCCCAATGGGGAGGACCCTGGGGTCCTGTGTGACTCTGTGGAAGATGTCCTGACCAGGACCACCTGCACTGGTTAGTGACATGAGTGAGAAATAAACTCCCTTCTGTCAAGCCACAGAGACTTCAAGGTTTGTCTGTTACAGCAGCTTTAATAGATTCTAATACAGAATTTTTGAAATGTAAGCCCTAAAAATAGTTTGTGAGCTCAAGTTTTCCTAGTATTTACAGAGCTAAATTATTGGGTGGAAAAACTGTCAGAATGCCCTGGCTTCCTTGTTGAACAGTCTGGAACCGATGGGCAACACTGAAACAGGAAGCAGATGTTCCCCAAAGAAGGCAAACGGCACCATTCCCCAATGGGTGATTCCAGAAGGTGCCTGTCTCCCATACGGATTTCACTTCCTCTATGCAAAACTAAAAAAGTCCCAGCTAACATTTCTCAGGCTCAGCCTCAGTAACTTAAAGCTCTGCGCTTTTTAAATTTTTTAACAGAAAAATGGGCATAAGTCAATGGAGTTGCATAACAGAAAAGTGGGCATAAGTTCAGGAACAGATGAAAGTAATCATAGGTGATAGAGGTTAGGATAGTGATTACTCCTGAAGGATACGGTTGATAGGGATTGTGAGATGATGCTTCTAGGGTACCAGCATGTTCTGTTTCTTGATCTGAATGTCAATCAATTCTTCTTAAACTCTTCCAAAAAATTAAGGGAGTATTTCCAAACTCATTATCCGAGACTATCATACCAAAGCCAAACAAAAACACAAGAGAAGAAAACTATAAACCAATATCCCTGATGAACATAGATGGAAAAATCCTCAACAAAATATTAGCAAACCAAATTGAAGAACACATTAAAAGAATTTTATTCACCATGATCAAGTGGGATTTCTCCCTGGGATGCAAGGATGGTTCAACACATAGAAATCAATAAATGTGATACCCATGTTAACAAAATAAAGGATAAAAATCATGTGATCATCTCAATAGATGCAGGAAAAAAAAGCACTTGAAAAAAATCAACATTCTTTCATGAAAAAAGTACTCAGCAATAAGGTATAAAGGAAATGCACTCAACACAATAAACACTATGGGCTCTATTATGACAAACCCGTAGCTAACATCCTTCTCAGCACTGAAAAGTTGAAAGCCTTTCCTCTAAGATCAGGACGCCCACTCTCACCCTTTCTTTTCAATAGAGTACTGGAAGTCCCAGCCAGGGTAATTAGGAAAGAGAAAGAAATAAAAGGCATCCTAATAGGAAGGGAAGAAGTGAACTTGTCTCTATTTGTTGACAAGGTGATTTTATATCAGAAAACCCTAAAGAACCCACCAAAAAAAGCTGTTAGAACTGATCAACAAATTCATTAAAATTGCAGGATGCAAAACCAACATACAATCAGTAGTGTTTCTATATTAGAATATCTAATTATTCTAATTTTATATACTAGCATATCTAATAACAAACTACCAGACCAGAAAATTAAGAAAACAAACTCATTTACAATAGCAGCAAAAAAAAAATTACTTAGGTGTAAATGTATTCAAGGAAGCAAACGATCTGTATACTGAAAACTATACAACACTGATGAAAGAAACTGAGGAAAACACAAATAAATGAAAAGATATCCCGTGTTCGTGGACTAGACAAATTAATATTGTGAAAATGTCCATACTATCCAAAGCAATCTACAGATTCAGTGTAATTCTTATCAAAATTCCAATGTCATTTTTCACAGAAATAGAAAAAACAATCCCTAAGTTCATACGGGACCACAAAAGACCCCAAATAGCCAAGACAACATTGAGCAAAAAGAACAAAGCTGGAGGAATCACACGCCTTAATTTCAAAATACATTATAAAGCAATTGTAACCAAAACAGCACGGTACTAGCATAAAAACAGATGCATCAACCAATGGAACAGGATAGAAAGCCCAGATATAAACCCGCACATTTATAGCCAACTGATTTTTGATAAAGGTGCCAAAAACACACAATGAGGGAAAGGACAGTCTCTTCAGTAAATAGTGTTGGGAAAACTGGATATCCACATGTAGAAGAATGCAATTAGACCTTTATCTTACAAACCACATACACAATCAACTCAAAATTGATTAAAGACTTAAAATCTGAAACTATAAAACTGCTAGAGAAAAACATAGGGGAAAAACTCCACAACATTGGTTTGGGCAATGATTAAGCAAAAGCAAAAGGAGACAAATGGGAGAGCATCAAACTGAAAGCTTCTTCACAGCAAAGGAAACAATTAACAAAGTGAAGAGACAGCCCACAGAATGGGAAAAATATTTGCAAATGCTGTAACCGATAAGAAGTTAATATCCAAAATATACAAAGAACTCAAACAACTCAATAGCAAGTAAACAAATAACCTGATTTAAAAATGGGATCTGAACAGATATTACTCAAAAGAAGACACACAAATGGCCAATAGGTACATGAAAAAATGTTCAGCACACTAAGCACTAGGGAAATGCAAATTAAAACCACAGTGAGATATCACCTCACACCTGTTAGAATGGCTTTTATCAAAAAGATAAAAAATAACATGTTGGAGAAGATGTAGAGAAAAGGGGACCCATACATTGTTGGTGGGAATGTAAGTTAGTATAGCCTTATGAAAAACAGTACTAAAAGTTTCTCAAAAAAACAAAAAAGTGAACTACCACTGGGCATGGTGGCTGACACTTGTAATTCCAGCACTTTGGAAGGCCAAGGCAGGTGGATCACCTGCGGTCAGGAGTTTGAGACCAGCCTCACCAACACAGTGAAACCCCGTCTCTAGCAAAAATACAAAATTAGCCAGGCGTGATGGTGCATGCCTGTAATCTCAGCTGCTTGGGAGGCCAAGGCAGGAGAATGTCTTGAACCCGAGAGATGGAGGTTGCAGTGAGCTGAGATCGCACCATTGTACTCCAGCCTGGGCAACAAGAGCAAAACTCAGTCTCAAATTAAAAAAAATTAAATTAAATTTTTTTTAAGTAATCCCACTTCTGGGTATATATTTAAAGCAACTGAAATCAATATGTCAAAGAATATGTGCATTCCCATGTTTGTTGCAGTACTACTTACAATAGCAAAGATAGGGAATCAACCTAAGTGTTCAACAGAGGATGAATGAATAAAGAAAATATGGTGTATACACACAATAGAATCCTACCCAGACTTTTAAAAAAAGAGAGAAATTATATCATTTGTGACAATATACATGAATCTGGAGGACATTATGCTAAGTAAAATAAGCCAGAAACACAGAGACAAATACAGCATGATCTCACGTATATGTGGAATCTAATAAAGTTGTAGTCATAGAAGTAGAGAGTAGAAGGATGGTTACCAGAATCTGGGATGAGGGAGGGAGTTGTTGATCAAAGGATACAAAGTTTCAGATAGACAAGGGGAATAGGTTTGGAGATCTATTGCACAGCAGGGTAACACAGTCAATAATAAGTGTATCATATATTTCAAATAGCTAAGTAAATTTCAAATGTCTCACCATAAAAAATAAGTAAACAAGCTGATGGTTGTATTAATTAGTTTGAATTAACCATGACACATTGTATATATGTATCAAAACATCACATTGTACCCCATCAATTAAGATTTGTCAATCAAAAATAATATTAATAGTTTTTTTTAAAAAAGCTAGCCACCAAAAGATGAATATCCAACTGAAATAAAAAGAAGTCCTTCTCTACTCTATATGTCAATCCTGTTTCCCTAAGTGCACTGTTTGGCTCAGAAAGAATTGTCAATACCCTCAGCCATAAATTTTGCCACAAAATGTATCCGGATAACTACCCAAAAAAAATCCACACATACACACACAAAAAAATCCAAATAACGATCAAATCTTCATTTGCAGCACTCACTAAACTCTAAAGAATGGTCTCTACCTTTAGGGAGGGAAAGAAGATCTTCAATATAGGGCCATCCCACAAAAATCACTGCCCTGACTATCCCAATGAGACAAGCGACCGTCCTTCAGACTTCACCCTCCACCTTCACCTACACTATCTGCCAGCTTCTTCAACCGAAAAGGGATATAAACACTCCACCCAAAGGGTGAAGGGAACCCAAATTTAGAAGGGTGAAATGGTCACAAATCTATTTAAAGTTGAAATGCTACCAATACATTTTTGAAATGAGGTCAGCCGATGGGGCGATCACAGATTGCAATTCTACTTTCCGAGGTTTCCCACAAATTAAAGCGTTGCAGGCCAGGAAAGGGTTTCTCAGAAAGCACTGTGCTCACTCACACTCAAATCACCTCTCTGGCCCCAACCAAGCATTTCTCTCTCAGATCCACTGTAAGGTGCAGCTAATGCTATTGACCACGACATGTAAGCACATCCATTCTTGCGTCGTCTCCTTGATTCAAGAGCATTCATCTTGCCTCCCCAACAGGATTATAAACTCAGTAAGGACAAGGACAGTGCCCAGTCCTAGGAAGAACAAAAATAGCTACCATTTATCAAGTGCTTACTGTATATATGTCAGGTAGGGTGCTAAGAAACACTTCCCATAAAGTAGGTTTTATTATTATATCCTTTTAGCTATGAAAAAACAGAAGCTCAAAGAGGTTAAGTAACTTGCTTAAGGTCCCACAGCAAGAAGTCAAGATTTAAATCGAAGCCTTTCTTTCTCCAAAACACCAACTCTTCACCACCATGTGCAGCATGTGCTCAATAAACACGTACCCACTGGGTGACAGCAGTGGAGAGGGAGAGGGAGTGGGAGGATGCCTTTCAGAGGAAAATTCATTTCTACGGCCCTCCGCGTCTAAGGATACAGTGAAGAGAGATGTCCCTATTGTTAGAACCACAAAAATAACCTAGTAACCACCCTCAAAATAGAACAATCAACAATATGACTGACATGAAATTCCAAATGTCTCTTTAGGGTGTGAAAAATAGCAACAGCCACGAGGTGCTCCGGTAAGGCACCCCCACTGCTTCTAAATGGCCATTTCAGTTTCTCCTGCCTGACTTCCATCACTGCAGGCCTGGAATTTCAGGATTTGAGTCATGGCAAGTATTGTTGCCAAAGGCATCTCATGCTCCTCTTTTTCAAACATTTGGCCATTTCACTCACCCCCACACATCCCACTTTAAAACAGTGACAACAACCACTTCCTAGTCACTACACTGCCTTCACAGGGGCCAACCCCTCTGATATGACGTTCGTCTCCCACCTGCTCCTCCCTCCCTCACACCCTCTTCTTCCTGTTCCCTGCATGTGCCCTATTCTCTCTCCTCACTATCTCAACTGCGTTGTCCTGTCCTGTGCCTGAAACACCCTCCCCTGCCCTCATCCCCTTGTCAATCCGGGAACTCCCACTCCTGCTGTAAGACTGTTCCCAAATGTCACCTCCTCTGTGGAATCTTCACCAGTCCGAGGAGGAGTAGGGATGCCATCCAAAGTGTTTTTACATTCTTGGTGTAGCACTTTACATTATGTCTCAGAACTAATTGGCCATGTGCTGTTCTCCTTTTAAAAGACCAGGAAGATCTTTAAGGGTGAGGACAGTGTCTTACTTCTCTTCAAAGCCCATATGGCAACCTGACATTATACAATATATTCGTTCTATGTTATTCACTTATCACTGTTATTCTACTAGAATGTAAATTCCATGAAGCCAGCGATGCTGTTCTGTTCACTGTTCTAGTTCCAATGCCTAGAACAGTACCTGATACGTGGTAGGCGTCCAATAAATATATATTAAATGAATGGAAAAACGGTTGGATAGCTAGAAGGATGGATGAATTGATGGATGGATGGATGGATGGATGGTTGGATGGATGAATGGAAGAATAGCTGGGTGGATGGGTGGATGTTTGGATGAATGAATGGAAGAATAGCTGGGTGGATGGGTGGATGGATGGATGGATGGATGGATGGATGGATGGATGGACAGATTGGTGGATAGGTGGATGGATGGATAGATAGATAGATAGATAGATAGATAGATAGATAGATAGATAGATAGATAGATAGAGGCAGGATCATATTTTACCCACCCAAAGGTCATGAAGATATGGAGAAGCAGAACCAAGATTTAAAATCAGGTCTGTTTTGAGCTTGAACTCTCAAGCCCAATTTGATACTCCTTCCCTAGAGGCCCAAAGTCTGGTCTCTGGGAAGTAGCAAGATGAAAGAAAAAAGAAAGCTAGAATTCACCCCCAGGAACACGGTTATGGTTGAACTAATGGTGTTGCATATCTTGAATCCGTTAATTTCCATCTACTTAGCCAGTTCCAAGACCCATAGGAGTGGATCAGAGCTCTCTGGTCTGGGTTTGAGTTCTCCTCCTGACTCTGTAGGGCAACTTTCTGCTTGTGGGCTGAGGGGGAAGGAGATGCCCAGGAAACCACAAACAAGCAGGACAAATGGCAATTAAAAGGTAATAACAACCATGGTAATGATTAACAGCTTAGCACTTCTGAATAAAAGCTGACATCTCTACCAGATCCTGTCCTTGCTGTTCCTCTCAACCTTCAGGAACACTGAGCATCCTTACAACACCAAACATTTCCAGGAAAGACACTGAACTTCCCTTCTCTGTTCACAAGGAGGAATAGCCAGTACAGAATCAAGCTCAGGGTAGAACAGAACCAGGCTGAACATTAGGTAAAAGTGTACCCTCGCTGACTCAAAAAAAAAGTTGGTTTATAGGTAGAAACTAACTTTTTTTTTTTTTTTTTTTGAGACGGAGTCTTGCTCTGTCGCCAGGCTGGAGTGCAGTGGCGCAATCTTGGCTCACTGCAACCTCTGCCTCCCGGGTTCAAGCGATTCTCCTGCCTCAGCCTCCCGAGAAGCTGGAACTACAAGCACATGCCACCACACCTGGCTAATTTTTGTATTTTTAGTAGTGAAGGGGTTTCACCATGTTGGCCAGGCTGGTCTCGAATTCCTGACCTCAGATGATCCACCCACCTCAGCCTCCCAAAGTGCTGGGATTACAGGCATGAGCCACCATACCCAGCCCATAGTTTTATATTCTCATAATTCCCTGTAGTTCCTTTATAATTAAAAAAAAGAATATTCAACAGATATCTACTAAGTGCCCAGATTTGTGTTACAGGGGTGTTAAAGATATATTAACACCAACTGAGACTTTCTCCTTAATGAAATCAGAAAGACAGACTTGACAAAAGTCCTTTCTCTATAAGTGAGTCAACACTGTTTATTGTTAAACTACTTAAAAAGTATCTTCTGAACAAGAGAAAATACTGCCTAAGCCAAAGGAATGAAGAGTTGTAATATATCAGAGATGGACACAGGGTGAGGAAGGTATTTGGCAGGCAATGTGACTAATCTTGTGCTCCCTGAAAACTGACTTTCAGCTCAAAATGCCTCTCACTGAAATGCTGTGCTCTCTCTTTTTATTTGTTTTCAATCTATTGGCCCAGACTTGCTCCTCCACCTCTGAAATTGTCTGATTTTTCTTCTTTAGAACAGCCACCTCAAACTGTAAACCCTAAACAAAAAGGAAGTGAGCTCATTATCTGAGTTATTAACTAAGAGGAGATGAAGTTCTCTGTCAAACTGGGAAAGAAGCCATCTCAAGGTAACAGGCTAGTTCTACCAAATACTTACTCATCTTACTTGTAGCCATGATACAAATAAATATTTAGGGTTTCTCCATAGAATGTGACAAAGATAAGTCTCCTGCACATATTTTGTTTTGTTTTTAATTGAGATAGGGTCTTGTTATGTTGCCCAGGCTGGTCTCGAACTCCTGGCCTCAAGCAATCCTCTTGCCTTGGCCTTCCGGAGTGC
Source organism: Gorilla gorilla gorilla (assembly GCF_029281585.2). Taxonomy (NCBI): domain Eukaryota; kingdom Metazoa; phylum Chordata; class Mammalia; order Primates; family Hominidae; genus Gorilla; species Gorilla gorilla. The sequence goes on along the minus strand of NC_073242.2, from coordinate 23,496,794 downwards.
TGTGATTACAGACATGAGCCACTGCCTTCAGCCCTGTTTGCGTCTATTATCCAGGATATGGGCAGTTTTACAATACAGATTTTTAGCTCTAGTTCCTTGACAACTCAGACTTTCTCCAGTTACCTCAGAAAATGAGAATGAGAAGTTGGGCTTTTTTTTTTTTTTTAATTCCCAGACCACTGACTGCATCCCCAGCCATTACATAGGTTAGCTTCCCATTATATATTCTCCCGGTACCCAGTCCATTTTCTTCAAAGTACCTAATAAAAATGAGGTTAAATATGAGTGCAATGATCTGTAGAATGTCTTATCTCCCCCCACTACATCATAAGCTCCATGACAACAGAAATCTTCTCAGTTTCATTCACCATTGTATTCTGTCACCTAAAATAGTTCCTGACACATAGAACTTGACACATAGAACTTAATCAGTGAGGCCAGGTGTGGTGGCTCACTCCTGTAATCCCAGCACTTTGGGAGGTTGAGGTGGGCAGATCAATTGAGGTCAGGAGTTAGAGACCAGCCTGGCCAGCATGGTGAAACCCTGTCTCTACTAAAAATACAAAAATTAGCTGGGCGAGGTGGTGGGCACCTGTAATCGCAGCTACTTGGGAGGCTGAGGCAGGAGAATCACTTGAACCTGGGAGGCAGAGGTTACAGTGAACCAAGATCGTACTACTGCACTCCAGCCTGGGCGAAAGAGTGAGAGTTTGTCTAAACAAAAAAAAAGAGACTGGGCGCGGTGGCTCACGCCTATAATCCCAGCACTTTGGGAGACCAAGTCAGGAGGATCACAATGTCAGGAGATCGATACCATCCTGGCTAACATGGTGAAACCCCGTCTCTACTAAAAATACAAAAAATTAGCTGGGCGAGGTGGTGGGCGCCTGTAGTCCCAGCTACTCTGGAGGCTGAGGCAGGAGAATGGCGTGAACCTGGGAGGTGGAGCTTGCAGTGAGCCAAGATTGCACCACTGCACTCCAGCCTGGGCGACAGAGCAAGACTCCGTCTCAAAAAAAAAAAAAAAAAAGAGAGAACTTTTAGAAGGAGAATGGAGTGAACGGATGGATGCATGGATGGACAAATAGATAAACAGAAAAACGGATGATGAATAGAGAGGTGGGTGGATAAATGGAGGGATGGATGGATGAATAAATGAATGTATGTGGTGAATAGACAAATTTCCTACTGGATTTTCAAGCAGCCATCACACCTCCAAATGCCATATGTAAACACTGTGGATGTTGTATTCTCTGTAAAAAGGCTAACATTCTATCTATGGAATTTCACACAATTTCAATGAAGAGTTTGGATGAATGAAGTCAAAGAATTCATGTTATTAGAGCAAATGCCAGAACATAAGGGACTTACCTTTGAAGGCATCAGAGACAAACTTTTCAGCAGATCCCCCTGTCTACCCAAGAATTAACTGAACTGCATAGTTAAAAGGCCAGACCATATATTTTAAATTATACTTAGTAATTTAATGATCTGTATCTGAAAAGTAGCAAAAGAAGATGCATATTGTGAAAATTATGACATATTGATCTACTTACATATATGTGTGTGTATACACGTGTGTGTGTGTGTGTGCATGTGTGATGGAAACAGACAGAGACAGAAGGATAAGCAGAGACAGAGAGAAGAGAGACCCCAAAAGTACAAATGTGTATAAGATTATTTTCAAACCTTCAGTTAATCTTTTGACCAATTGCCTTCTTCTGTATCTTCTATTTTTTTTTTTTTGGCCTTGATACACTATAAACATGCTGCATCTGGTTGTGGGCAGTATCTCTGGAGTATCATTAGTGCTTGGAAATAATATATTTTTAAAAAATTATATCCTAAGAATCTATATATCATTATCAGCTAGATTTTCAAAGGTCATATTTACCATATTTACTTAGAAAGGCATTCTGTTGCCCAGTGACAAAGCTTCAGACTCCTCCTGAGTGCTCTACAGTGAAAAATGAATTTGTTGTTGCCTCTCCAACAAATCAGCCCTCCTTTTTAAGACTCAATGTTAACCCACTCAAAGATTCTTATTTCGATTGGGACATTGAGCCTGAAATCCCCTGTGAGGTGGTAAAAAAAAGAAAAAAGCCAAATCATCAAACACGAAGTCAAAAAGCCTCTGCCTTTTATTCACAGAGAAGCCCGCAGGACACATTTAGAATAAGCTAAAAGGTGAGTGGAGTTTGGCTCACAGGTCTCTGGGGTCTGCTTCTGGGAAGAAAGAGAAGTGAAACAATAGAAGTAACCTCTAAACTTGCAGCCTGACTTGGTGATTTTTTGAAAAAATGGACCTCTTTATTATTTTACTAAGAAAATTCAACCTGAAGTGCATGGGGCCATATTATAAGTTTCTAGGGAACACTGCCCAAAATAAAATTAACTTTTGATTCATTTTTTGTTATATAAATACACATATGCTATGCTAATCTACACATGTTAATTACCCACTAAAATAAACTTTATATTTGATAGGGTGAATATTGATAAAAACAAGAATGATTGGATTCATGTCATGATTTGGGGTTTTTTAAGAATAATTTCAACTACAAGATTTAAAAACCTGTTTTCTAATCTACATGGGAAAAAGAAGAGCTGACTTACTCATTATCATCAATTCTAGCTTTCCATAGAAATAAAATTAACCTTTTTTGTGATATAAAAAAGTGCAAACTCTTCTAGTCTACATGTGTTAATTACACACTAAAATAAACTTTGATTTGATAGGATTGATATTGATGAAAACAACAATAGTTGGAGTCATGTCAGACTTTGGGGTTTTTTAAGAATAATTTCAATTAGAAGATTTAAAAACATGTTTTCTAATCTACATGGGAAAAGGAAGAGCCAACTTACTCATTATAATCATCAATTCTAGCTTTTCATAGAAAATTTGTACACTGGGGTTTTTCTAGAGAGTCCATGGCAAGTTCAGATCTTTCTCAGAAGAAAAGACAATGCTAACCAGGCATGGGTTTCTGGGCCCAGACACTGAACTGAGCACTCACTGGTGTTACCCAATACCCAGGAAGAAATATACCCAAGAAGAGAAACTATCTAAGTACATGAAAGAGGCCTAGTCATTTAACAAGTTCCAGAATGAACTCCGTCCCACTTTGACACAGTTTCCTACAGCTAATCAAGTAATACTGATGGTCTCACTTAGACTCATTGATACTTGCTGTGGCTATTTCTCATGCACCACCTCATTATTCTTCACCATAACCTTATGAGTTAGGTGCTATTATCCCCATTTTATGGATGAGGAGACCAAGGTTGCTACTGGGGGACGACTTGCCCAAGGTCACACAGGGAGTAAGCGGCCCATCAGAGATACATACCCAATTCTACTGGACTCCAACTCCTTGCTAAGAATTCTGAATCTCTATATTTTATTGCCTCTCTATTTCTACCAAAGTCACTTCCTTTACAAAAACAAAAAACACTTTGGGAGGCCAAAGCAGAATGAGACTCCTGGCTTGAGGCCGGCAGTTTGAGACCAGGCACAGGCAGCAAAGCAAGATCCACTATCTCTACAAAACATTTTAAAATTAAAAAATATGTATTTTGCCAGGTTCAGTGACTCACACCTGTAATCCTAGCACTTTGGGAAGCTAAGGCGGGCAGATCACCTGAGGTCAGGAGTTCGAGACCAGCCTAACCAACGTGGCGAAACCCCACCTCTACTAAAAATATAAAAATTAGCCGGGCATGGTGGCACATGCCTGTAGTCCCAGCTACTCAAGAGGCTGAGGCACGAGAATCACTTGAACCTGGGAAGTGGAGGTTGCAGTGAGCTAAGATCACGCCACTGCACTCCAGCCTGGATGACAGAGTAAGACTCTGTCTCAAAAAAAAAAAAAAAAAAAAAAGGGCCGTGGTGACACACACCTGCAGTCCCAGCTACTCAGCAGACTGAGGCAGGAGAATCACTTGAGCCCAGGAGTTTGAGGCTGCAGTGAGCTATGATCATGTCACTGCCCTCCAGCCTGGGCCACACAGTGAGACCCTGTCTCTAAAAACAAAATTTAAAATAAAAGAAGAAGGTTTTTCTCTCTACCAAAAATCTTCTTAGAGAAGACTTTAATTACAATTAAAGCTCAAATGCAGGTCCTAAGTTCCTGTAAAGAATGCCACAGAGACAGCCAGCACTGTAGCTCATGCCTGTAATCTGAACACTTTGGGAGTCCGAGGCAGGTGGATCACCTGAGGTCAGGAGTTCAAGACCAGCCTGGCCAAAATGATGAAACCCCATCTCTACTAAAAATACAAAAATTAGCCAGGTGTGGTGGCAGGCCCCCGTAATCCCAGCAACTTGGGAGGCTGAGGCAGAAGAATCGCTTGAGCCCCAGGAGATGGAGGTTACCGTGAGTCGAAATGGTGCCACTGCACTGCAGCCTGGGCAACAGAGTGAGACTCTGTCTTAAAAAATAAATAAATAAATAAATAAAAGGCAAAGAAAAAAATGCCATAGAGAGAAATCTGCCTTGCTTGTCAAAGGAGTTCCACTTCTACTCTAGAATTTAGGCAATTTTACAATAGGGATCTTCAGCCCCAGTTCCCTGTCATCAAACACATTCTTAAATTACCTCCCAGAGAGTGGTTTTATAAGAAATAGACAGAGTGGAAACAAAAAGGGAGAAATTATAAGGCAGCCAACCTAGAGTTTCGTCCTATCATCATACGAAAGCAAGAAAATCTATTCTTAAGCTCCCCTGAGCACACAGAAATCCATAATTTCCCAAGGTTTATGAGTTTTCCATCCTTCCTCTCCCAACCCATAGCAGTGTCCCCAATTTCCATGACAATGTAATAGAGCATGAAGGTTACTCTCAATGGTTTCTTTGCCTTGCGATCATCCTACACACCTCCTACCGGAGTGGCAGAGACGACATCCTCTCTCTGCTTGTATTTTTGAAATGGAAACATCCTCTAAATAGTGGCTGCCTGAAATAAACACTGCATTTCCCACATGCTCCCTCACAGCAAGGTGTGGGTATGTGATTAAACCCTAGCTAAGAGGATATAGGTAGAAGGATCTTGAGCATCTTCCACAAGTGACACCAAGCATGTGCTATATGCCCTTCTTTACCCCTTTCTTCCTTCCTGCCAGCTGAAAGAAGATGTGAGGACTCCAGCGTCTAGCATCCTTTTTGGACCATGAGATAATTGTCACTCCCCAGGGATGGTGGAGCAGAAAACTCAAAGGAACCTGAGGCCCTGGGCTCTGGATTGCTGACTTAAGTGAGATCATAAAACCTTATGTGTTTTGTATAAACTGTTGATTCCATCGTAAGTGGATTCACTTTCAGAGGAAATATCTGATACCAAGAACAATCAGATACTAAGGAACTCCTCAGTGGTTCCACAATTAGTCCCAGGCAATGCTGAGTACCAGGGATAAATTTCCCTCCTTCCTATGTGTTCCCATTCTAAACATCTCAATTTCAGGGACTGCCAATCTGCCCCTCCCCTCACTCCTCCCTACTGCTGCCCAAATGGAATATGCTGTCAAAGCAGCTACACAGAGTGACCAGAAGTTCATGGCTGAGTTTTGACTCTTACCTGGCAGGCAGTTCCATAGCAAAGCAACCCTGCAGAGCCAGTCTTCTCTCGTGCCAGCTGCCCCACCATTGGGGTAGTCTGGGGACAATCATAAGAGCAGATATTTTCTGAGCATACTCTGTGCCAAGCTCTGGTCCAAGAATCTTGGATATTGCAATGAGTTGGAGCTGCTCAGCCACACTATGGTACTGTTACTGACTCCGTTTTATAGACAAGGAGGCTGAAATACAGAGAGGCTAAGTAATATGCCTGGGAAGTCTCAAAGCTAGGATTCAGACCGACAGGGACTTGCCTGGTAGCCTGTGCAAATGCCCACTTCTCTACGCTGCCTCTTGGTGGGGAGGCAGGGAAGAGAAAAAGAAAGGCAATTTAAAAAATAGACACTCCAGAGGGGCATAGTGGCTCACACCTATAATCCCAACACTGGGGGGCTGAGGTGGGAGGATCACTTGAAGCCAGGAGTTCAAGACCAGTCTTGCAACATCACAAGACCCCTTCTCTACAAAAGTTGTTTTAAAATTAGCCAGGCGTGGTGGTGCGTACTTGTAGTCCCAATTAATCAGGAGGCTGATGCAGGAGGATCACTTGAGCCCATGAGTTTGAGGCTGCAGTGAGCTCTGATCATACCACTGTACTCCAGCCAGGGCAACAGAGTGAGACCCTGTCAAAAAAAAAAAAAAAAGACACTCCTATCTCTAGAGCGCCCATATTTCATTACAAACTTTAATTCTGCCTTTTTCTCTTAACATCAGAAAATTCCTATTATCTTCCAGACTTTGAGTTAAAGGATCTCCTATTTCAAATGTGTCATGCCTTGCACATTCCAAAGTGACTTTCCCATCCATCAATAACAGCAGAGCAGGTGGCATAGAAGATCCGTGGTAAAAATATTTAAAAATCGCCCCCGACCTCAGCAAGAGACAAAGACTGTAACTGATTCATGGAAGTGAAAGGCAACCTCAAAGAAGAAATTACACATTCCGGTGCCAAGACACCATTGGCGTTTTGTTTGAGGGGTCAAAGTTCTAGAAAACAATCCAAACTTGTTTGCACCAGGGCCTGAGTTGTTGCCACTTAAAGAGACTTGAGGAGTCCTCTGGTGTGGTGCAGAGGATCCAAATCTTGGTAAGAGAGCCTGGGTAGGTTGGCAGGGCTCACTGAGCCTACCGGGACCCCGATCTCAGAAGAGTATGCACGAGTCTCAGAGGAGCACAGTGCCATGCTGCCAGCAAGCGAACATTCTGCCCCACTGACGATGCCACCTACACTCACTAGGGATCACTTTACTTTTCCCTGGAGGGTGGAGGTGCAGCCACAAAACTGTCAGTCAGTGCTAAATCACACGTCAGACTCTTCCACACTCGAATACTTTCTTTTAATTTAAACCCAGCTCACCAGGGTGGTGGTCACTTTGCCCCTAAAGATACAATACCCCAGAAATGTGCCGTTTCTTACCAAACTCAATCTCACCAAGCCCAAGAGTGAAAAATTAAAATTTAAATTAAAAAGAAAACATAACACACAAACTTTCCAGATGAGAGGTTGCAAACTTAAATGCCCACAGGGGCCAGAAATGGGTGAAGTGTTCCCCACTGGGATCAACTGAGACAAAATGGTAAGGCTGTTCCCCATCTACGACAACGGCTCTCAGCTCCAAACGATTGTTTTCACGCGAAAGTGAGACCATTTCTCAGCAAAGTTAAAGTTGGAAATTAGGATGTGTATGTGAAATCTCCCAGTTCTAAAACGTACACATCAAATTCACAAGCAAGACACCCTAAGGGCTACACAGAGCTGCGGGTGACTTTTGGTCCTGGAGAGCCAATTTGCAATCTGTCTTTTAGACATGAGCCCCAAAGACGGGGGAGGAGGACACTTTACACGTGATCAACTCACCACCAGCAGGTTTGATACCCCTGGTTAGAGTCCAGGATCTCAAGCCAGATGCAAGAACTCAGGTAACCAGTGCCCTGGAGACCTTTCTGTTTCAACCCAGAAGATAGGGTGATTTAAACCAGGATCTGAGAAACACTCCCTCTGGAACTACTTCTTTCAGAGAGAGAGGAGGCCCAGGCGACAAACACAGTCGCCTTTCTAGGGGATGCACCATCTGCAGAGGAGCGGCAGCCACCTGCAGAGACCTCTGCAAGGCAGGGAGAGGCAGAACCTCCCTGGGTGAGATAAGGAAGGGACATGGGCAGAGAAAGGGGAACTAAGGAGGACAGGTTCTCCCAGAAACGTCCCGGGAAGGCACTTTCTCCCCCAGCGGAACTGACCATGCCAGGATTGCTTCAGGAGACCGCTTTGACTTTTCCAGAGCCGAGAAGGCAGGAAGGGTAGGTGAACTTCCTTGGCATGTAAGACTCCCAAGCGCCATCGGCCCCAGTCACACATACACCCCTTGAAAGGACCCCGTTGTGGTGAAGAACTCCTAGCCTGGGAGGTCACTCCGACCAACGTGATTCTTTCACTCTCTGCCTAACTCAGTCACTTCTTCTATAAAGTATTTTTCACCCTCTCTTCCCACAAATAGCATCCCCAAAGCCCCAGAGCCTACCTTGGCACTGGAATCCCTGCTTCCCGAAGCCCCTGCAAAAGCAGAAGGAGGTGTATGTCAGGCAGCCCGGGGGGCCCAGCCTCCAGCTAGTTCCCCACAGAGTCACCCGCCTTCCTCCCTGCCTCTGTACCCCAGGTGCAAACTCCCAGCCACAGGCGGGTGCCCAAGAGTCTTCCGCCTTTGTGGGGGTAGGTGGGAGCTCGGCTGTAACCCCCATCTGCCTTCACTTCTGCAGAAGAGAGGAGGCTGCGACCACCAGGTGGCGGGATAGTGGGGAGCGTTTCCGTCGGGGTAGGGGCTGAAGGCAGGCGGCAGATGTACCCATAGATGCCCCGAGCACCCTCGGGAAAAGAGAAGAGATAAAGACGCATTCAGAGGGAGGGCGAGAGTGACCCCGCGGCGGTGGTGTCCTCTGGGAGGGGGACTGGGAAGGAGGAAAGGATGCCCCACTACTGGAGGGACTGGGGAAGAAAGGGGCCCGCAGTGATGTGACCGAGGAATGGAAAGGGGAACCCAGGCCCTCGGGGAGGGGCAATGGGAGATAACACAGGGCGCTGCCCGGAGGCACAGAGGAGTGAGAAAGGATGTCCCATGCCCGCAGGGAGATAGAGAAGAACACCCAGGGCGCTGCCCCCCCGGAAACAAGGGGTGGGGGGCGAGGGCTCCTCGCGCCCGGAAGCAGGCGGAGAGATAGGGAACCCCGGGTCGGAGAGCACCCGAGGCGCTGCCCTCCAGGGCAGGCACAGACCCCGCGCGCTCCTAGTCAGGTGGAGCAAAGGCGCCCGCGACGCTGCCCCTGGGCGCTCTAGAGGCGCCTGAGAGCAGGAGAGGGCAGGAGGCGCCCCGCGGCGGCCCGTCTGGGACCAGGGTGGGGACAGGGCAACGGCAGGACTGTCCATCCGGGAGTCCCGGGCAGCACGGTCCGGAGCGGGGAGTCCGGGGACGCGGGGTCCCAGGGTACGGAGGGCGCAGAGGGCGCGGAGAGGGGGTCCCTGGCGCGGCGCTGCCCTCGGGGGCCCGGGAAGGTGCCCTGCGCGCGCGCGCTCACCAGATGAAGTCGGTGCAGTGGCTGCAGAAGGTGGGCTGCTTGAAGAAGCGGGCGGTGAATTTGTGGTTCTTGACCTCATGCACGTTCTTCTGCCGGAGGGCGCCTTTGCGGGCGAAGCGCACGGTGCTCTCCTCGCCCTCGCTCGGCGGCGGCCCCGCAGCCGGGTCAGCCATCTTGCGCGCGGGGAGCCGGAGCCCGAGAGGTGCCGGCCCCGGGGCCGCGGGACCGCGGGCTGCGGGCCGGGGAGGCGCGGGAGGCGGCGGCCGCTGCTGCACCCGGGGCAGCGGGCGCTTCCCCTGCGCCGGCTCTGGCGGCCGCGGCGCGCGGAGCCGGGGCTGTCACTCGCCCAGCTGCTGCCGCTCGTCCAGCTGCGCTTGGCACCGCTGGCCCCAGCTGCGGGGGAGGGAGGCGGAGCCCCGGGCCAGCCCCGCCCTCCTCATTTGCATCGCGCCCAGGCCCCGCCCAGCGCTGCCAGCTGCTTTACATATCGGCGCCCCGGCTACCGCGGGCCTCGCGGCTAAGCGTGCACAGCCGCAGCTCTGCAGCGCGGGGACCGCAGCCCGGGGTCGTCGGACCCGAGCCTCGCCCACCACCCCACCCCGTCCTCGGCCCCCGGGGCTGCGTTCAGGAGATGTGCCCGGGGGAGGAGCGAGAGTGGAAAGACCTACGGGGCGAAGGGGAGCGGGTGGAAGGGGTGGGGCGCAGCGAATTCCACCCCGGCCTCTGCGGAGACTGGTACCCATCCACCCCCATCCATCCCATTGGTCATTCTGCACGCGTCTCCTGGAGGGATGGGCTCCCGCTGTCACTCATTAGGAAAGGCTTGTGGCCGCACACACTTACACACACATACACACACACGTTCTGCAGAGGTAGGGGAGGAGCGATCTTTATTTTATATGTCTCTAACTCCACCACAGAGAAGATTCTTGGCTTTGCTTGCCTCCTGCACGTTTGGAAGAGAACTCCCTACCTTCTGTCCATCCCCTCTGCAAAACGACTCCGTTTCCCCAACTGTAACATAGGGCTAATAGTGTGGGGAGGAAGGATTTCAGTAGATCAATATTTTTCCAAATTTCATTCATTTCCGACTCGTCTTCACAAATTCTGCTCGTATTTGTGCACCCTCTGGGGGAAAAAAAAAGCCTATCTCTTTTGGTCTGAGTTTGAATAGCAAGAGGTATCTACATTATTAAAATATCTCCAGGTGCCGTCATCTGTCCTAAGCATCTTCGACTGAAGTCATCTTTTATTTGTTAAGAGAGGAAATTAATAAATGCTAGAGGGGTGTTAAAGACATTACTATCCAACCAGGACTCTCTCCTTGATGTGATCTGAAGGTAACTGAAAGGGTAATAATTGTCTACAGTGTGTAACTCAATGTTATTTAGCGCCCTGTTCATGCACAAGGCCTAAAGATACCCACTGCCACCATGTCCCCCACTCTGGGAACGCAGAGATTCATTAGGCTGTGAGCTCCTTCACCAGACCCAGGCTCTGTGAGAGCAGGGGGGCTGTTCACCACCATGTCGCCCAGCACCAAGCTCAGTGCCTGACACCTCCCAAGACCCCAGTAAATATTGGTTGATTGAGTGAGGGCATGGATGAACAAGTGAATGAATGAAGACTTAAAGGTCGGCACTTCTTACCCCCACTCACACCCAGTAGGTGTTTAATAATAAATATCAAGTGATTGATGGGCGTCAGGTACTTGTGCTGTCTTATTTAGCCCCCGCAACAACCCTATGTAGATCTGGTAACTTTCATTATGGATAAGGATGGTGAGGTTCAGAGTGATTAAGATACACCCACAGTCATACCGTTGCTGAATGGTGATTGGGCTGGCCTGACTACAAAGCATCCTGGTGACAAAGGGGTGAACCTGAGTAGTGGTGGATGAAGGGGGGCAGGCTGGAGTTGCACGAGCTCAGGTCCCACTATGACAATTTTGCCTGGAAGCTGCTGAGTGGTAAGTCATTATTAGGTAGCATGTCGAGAGCAAGGGCTGCAATAATAGAATGTCCCTCTCCTACATAGTAATTCAAAGGTAAGGAGGAAAAAATAGCATTCACTTTTAAGGTTGACATGTTTGGGAAACTGGATGTGCCTGTCTATTATTAGTCCTTGAAGAGGCCCCACCACCTCCCAGGGAGGCTTGGGAAAACATCCCAGGAGACATTGCTGCTGAAGTAGATTTCCTTTGAACTGATGAGCTGGAAGCTCACAGCCCACATCCTGCCTTTTGAATGAAGTGCCCTGGATGACTTTGGTCTGTAACAACAAACAGTACCTCATGGCGCCGGGGCCTGGGGATGCAAGGGCTGTGGATGGAAAAGAGCCACTTGGTTCCTGAAGGCGTTGCACCGAGTGAGGATGAGAAATGTGGTTCCCATTGGACCCAGATTCCTGTAGGTCAGGGTCTCAAACTGGTGGTTCCAGATGCTCTATTTTTTTTAAGCTAGCCCAGTGGGTTGTTGTTGTTGTTGTTTAAGTTCACGGGTCATAGAATTTTACCTAAATATCCAGATTCTGACTTATCTAGGAAAAAAGATAGAGCTAAATGGAGCCTACATTCCTCACTCACTCATACATTTGTTCTTTCAATCAACAAATTGCTTATTAAGCACCTACTGTGTGCTGTTCCTGATACTGTTAAACAAACCAGACAAAGGTCCCTGCCCTCATGGAGCTTATAGTCTAATGGGGAAGGGGGAGTAATAACCTAACCAACTAACGAATCCATACCTGGTGGTGTATAATAGAATGTTTGTAAATAAAAATAAAGCATTATTATAAAGACCACAGGGAAATCCTTTATAATATGGGGACATCTGAGTAAGGCCTGAATAAAGTGAGAGAGTGAGCCAGGGGACTATCGAGAGTTTCCAGACAGAGAAAACAGAAAATGCAAAGAGCCTAGGGGAGTATCATGCTTGGTATGTTGGAGAAATAGCGAGAAGGCCTCAGTGGTTGGATGAACAGAGAGGAGAGAGGACTTATGAGATGAGGTCAGGGAGGTAGCAGGGCCCCAAAGGGCTTTGCAAATGTGATAAGGAGTTTGGATTTCACTCCAGTGAATGGAAGCCATTGGAGGGTTGGAAGCTGAGGAGTGGCCTGATACAACTTATGGGGTTTTCTTTTTAAAAGCTTACCCTAGCTACTATGTGGAAATTAGAGGAGAAAGGGTGGAGGCAGGAAGAGCAGTGAAGAGGTCAACTGAGCAGATCAGGCAAGAGATTAGGGCAACATGGCATAGTGCCAACAGGAGCTGCAGGGCAGCGGCTCCTTGTAGATTAGGCATGGGTCCTCCTTGCCACCAGGACCCCCCCCCCCCCCCCGGCCCACTCTGCTCATGAAGGAGTGAATGCTGGTCACTTGAAAGATTTCAGAGGCAGTGAGGGGGCAGGTTGCTGTGGCTGAGAATGGAGTCCAAGGTCCCTTTGCTCCAGACCTGTGGCTGCCATAAAAAATTATAACAGAACAGGGTGGCTAGAAATAACAAAAATTTATTCTCTCATCATTCTGGAGGCCAGAAACCGTAAGTCAAGGTGTCAGCAGGGCCACATTCCCTCTGGAGGTTTCAGAGGGGAACGCTTCCTTGCCTTTTGTGGCTTCTGGAGGCTGTCAGCATTCCCTGGCTTCCCTGGCTTGTGGCCACATCGCTCCCATCCTCCTCTGTCTTTATATCACCCTCTCCTCTGTGTGCCTATCTTCACCCCTTCTGTTTCTCTAATATCCCCTGTATATCTCTTTTTTCTTTTCTTTTTTTTTTTTCAAGATGGAGTTTTGCTCTTGTTGCCCAGGCTGGAGTGAAATGGCATGGTCTCGGCTCACTGCAATCTCTGCCTCCCGGGTTCAAGTGATTTTCCTGCCTCAGCCTCCCAAGTAGCTGGGATTACAGGCACCCGCCACCATGCCCAGCTAATCTTTGTATTTTTAGTAGAGACAGGGTTTCACCATGTTGGCCAGGCTGGTCTCAAACTCCTGACCTCAGGTGATCTGCCTGCCTTCGGCCTCCCAAAGTGCTAGGATTACAGGCATAAGCCACTGCACTGGCCCTATCCCTTGTATATCTCTTATATGAACACTGGTCCTTGGATTTAGGGCTTCACTGGATAATCTGAGATGATCTCTTCATCTCAAAATCCTTAATATAGTTACGCCTGCAAAGACCCCTTCGCCAAATAAAATAACATTCACAAGTTCCAGGAATTATAACATGGATGTACCTTCTTGCGGGCTACCATTTAAATGACTGCAGTGCATAACCCTGGGCAAGTCACTTACTTCCTCCTGTGTCTCATTTTCCTCTTCTCTAAGGTAGGACAAGGATACAGTAGTTTGCCTCTCAACCCCTTTATTCTTTTGTTTTTTGTTTTGTTTTGTTTTGGTTTTGGTTTTTTTTTTTGAGACAGAGTCTTGCTCTGTCACCCAGGCTGGAGTGGAGTGATGCGACCTCGGCTCACTGCAACTTCCGCCTCTCAGGTTCAACCCATTCTCCTGCCTCGGCCTCCCAAGTAGCTGGGATTACAGGCGTGCACCACCGTGCACAGCTAATTTTTGTATTTTTAGTAGAGACAGGGTTTCACCATGTTGGCCAGGCTGGTGTGAAATTTCTGACCTCAGGTGATCCACCCGCCTCAGCCTCCCAAAGTGCTGGGATTACAGGCATGAGCCACCGCGCCCGGCCTCAATCCCTTTGTTCTAAGGCTGCACTCTTCAACACAGTTGTCACAGTACCCACATGTGGCTGCTGAGCATTTGAAATGTGGCTAGTCTGAATTGAGATATGATTTCAAGCATAAAAATATACACTAAATTTCAAGCATGCAGTATGAAAAATAATGTGAAATACCTCATAAATAATTTTTATTAGCCCAGCATGGTGGTGCACACCTGTAGTCCTATCTACTTGGGAGGCTGAGGCAGGAGGATTGCTGGAGCCTAGGAGACTGAGGCTGCAGTGAGCCATGATCACACCACTGTACTCCAGCCTGGGCAACAGAGCAAAACCCTGTCTCCAAATAATTATAATTATAATAATAATTATCTTTATTGCATATTGAAATAATATTTCTGATATATTTGGATAATAAAATTTCTGTCTCAAACTAATTTCACCTTTTCTGTTTGTTTGTAGTTTTTGTAATGTGCCTGCTAGAAAATGTAAAATTATTTACGTGGCCTGTATTATATGTATTTGGGCAGCTCTTTCTAAAGAATAGATTTAAAATTATATCAAGTAAATTAATAAAAAGCATCTGGATACTATAAAACAAAAGTTCATCTCTATTCCATGTGGCATCAGCGGTGGTGCTTGACTGGAAGCTGAAGTGTCCACTTTGAAGATTCTCATTCATGTGGCTAATAAGTTGGTGTGGGCTGTCAGTTGAAAGTTCACCCAGGGCTTTGGCCAAGGGTGTCAGTTCCTCTTCATATGGGCCTCTCCACTGGCTGCTTGGAATCCTTCATAGCATGGTAGCTGAATCCCAAGAGTGAGAGTTCCAAAAGACAGGAAGTAGAGAATGAGAGTTTCTTAAGGTCTGACCCTCAAAGTGGTACAGTATCATTTCTGATACATGCCATTGATCAGGCAGACAGAGAGCCCATATTCAAGGAGAGACCACATTTCTCAGTGGAAAGAATGTCAAAGAATTTGAGGGCCACACGTGAGGAACTCAAATATTTGTTGAATTAATAAAATGTCACAATTCCTATCTGACATCTGAGGAAATAGAGGCTTGAAAAAGTTAAGCAACTCTCAAGATCACTTAGAACTGCTACTAATTGTAACTAAAAACCTATAGTAAGAAACAAGAAAAGGCTAGGTGTGGTGGAGGCTTATGCCTCCACTTTGGGAAGCCAAGGTGGGAAGACTACTTGAGTCTAGGAGTTTGAGACCAGTTGAGGCAATAAAGTGAGACCCCATCTCTACAAAAACTTTTTTTTTAATTAGCCAGACAGGTAGTCCACACCTGTAGTCCCAGCTACTCAGGAGGCTGAGGCAGGAGGATCATTTGAACCTGAGAGTTGGGGGTTGCAGTGAGCCATGATTGTGCCACCACACTCCAGTTTGGGTGACAGAGTGAGACCTTATCTCAAAAAAGAAAGACAGGAAGAGAGACAGGAAGAGAAAGAAAGAAAGAGATAGAGGGGAAGGAAGGCAGGAAGGCAGGGAGAGAGGAAAGGAGACAGGGGAGTATGGCCCCTTCAAAGGGAAAAAATAAACCAACAGAAACTGTCCCAGAGAATGATCAGAAGGTGAGCCTACTAGAAAATGGCTTTAAAGCAACTATATTGAAGATGCTCAAAGAACTAAAGGAAGACATGGAGAAAGTTAAAAAATGCATAAACATAACAGAAATGTCAATAAAAAAAATAGAAAACCCAAAAAGAAACCAAAAAGAAATTCTAGAGGTGAAAATACAATAAATGAAATTTAAAAATCACTAAATGGTTTCAAAGGCAGATTTAAGCAAGCAGAAAAAAGAATGCATAAATTTAAATATAGGACAATTGAAATTATTGAGTCTGAAGAACGAAAAGAAAAATGATTGAAAAAAGTGAACAAAGCCTGAAACACTTGTGGGACACCGTCAAGCAAACCAACAGTGTACCATGGGAGTTTCAGAAAAAGAGAAAGAGAAAGGGGAATTATCTGAGAGCTTATTTGAAGAAATAATGGCCAGAAACTCCCCAAGTTTGATAAAAGACATGAATATAAACATCCAAGAAGCTCAGCAAACTTCAAGTAGGAATAACTCAAAAAGACCCACACCAAGACATTATAATCAGACTGTCTGAAGCCAAAGACAAAAAGAGAATCTTGAAAGTGTAAGAGAGAAGTGACTCATCATATGCAAGGGATCCTCAGTAAGATTATCTGCAGATTCTTATCAGAACTTCAGCAGTTAGAAGGTAGTGGGCTGATGCATTCAAAATGCTAAAAGAAAAAAATAATCAACCCAAAATCCTATAACTGTCAAAACTGTCCTTCAAAAGTGAGAGAAATTAAGACATCCCCACATAAGCAAAAGCTGAGTTTGTCACCACTAGAGCTGCCGTGCAAGAAATACTAAAGGAAGTCCAGCAGGTTGAAATGAAAATGCACTGGACAGTGTCTTGAAGCAATGTGAAGAAATAAATATTTCAGTAAAAGTAAATACATGGGCAATTATAAAAGCTAATATCATCATAAAATCCACTTACTGTTTTCTCCGTGATTTAAGAGACTAATGCATTATTTAAAATTACTACTTTATGTTTTTGGGTGCACAATGTATGAAGATGTAATTTTATGACATTAATAACTGAAAGGGATGGGGACAGAGGTATTAGAAGCAGAGATTTTGT
This sequence comes from Gorilla gorilla gorilla, assembly GCF_029281585.2. Lineage (NCBI taxonomy): Eukaryota > Metazoa > Chordata > Mammalia > Primates > Hominidae > Gorilla > Gorilla gorilla. The sequence goes on along the minus strand of NC_073242.2, from coordinate 23,480,259 downwards.
ATGTTATTAAAGTTAAGTTGGTATAAATTCAAATTAGAATATTCTAACTTTAGGATTTTAATGTAATCCCCATGGTAACAACATAGAAAATAATTATAGAATATACACACAAAGGAATGAGAAGGGAATTAAAACATTTCACTGCAAAAAAAAAAATCAGCTAACCACAAAATAAGATAGCAATGCAGGAAAAGAAGAACAAGAAAAGCTGTAAGTTATATAAAAAACAAATATCAAAATGAGAAAAGTAAGTCTCTCATTCTCAGTAATTACTTTAAATGTAAATGGATTAAACTCTCAAATCAAAAGACAGAGATTGGCAGAATAGATTTTCAAAAATGCGACCTAACTATATGCTGTCTACAACAAGAGAACTCACCTTAGGCCAGGCACGGTTGCTCACACCTGTAATCTCAGCACTTTGGGGGGCCAAGGCAGGCAGATCACCTGAGATCAGGAGTTCAAGACCAGGCTGGCTAACGTAGTGAAACCTCATTCTACTAAAAACACAAAAAAAAATTAGGCAGGCGTGGTGGTGGGCACCTATAATCCCAGCTACTACAGAGGCTGAGGCAGGAGAATCACTTGAGCCTGGTAGGTGGACTTTGCAATGAGCCGAGATCAAGCCACTGCACTTCAGCCTGGGTGACAAAGCAAGACTCCATCTCAAAAATAAATAAAGAAATAAATAATAAAGAGAACCTACTTTAGATCCAAAGACACAAATAGGTTGAAATTAAAAAATGTGAAAGCAGGGTCTGAAAGAAATATTTGTACCCATGTTGACAGCAGCATTAGTCACAGTAGCTAAAACATGAAAAGATAAGCAAAATGTAGCATATACATACAATGAAATATTATTCAGCCTCAAAAAGAAGAAAATTCTGACACATGCTACAACATGTATGAACCTTGAGAACATGATGCTAAGTGAAAGAAGCAAGTCATAAAAAGACAAATACTGTATGATTGCACTTATACGATATTGTTTTAATGTGCCTCCCCCACCCCCCAGATTTCATGTGTTGGAAAGTTAATCCCCAGTGTGGTAGTATTAATAGGTGGGGCCCTTAAGTGATGGTTGGATCATGATGTGGTCTGCCCTCATGAGTGAATTAATGGGTTAATAAATTAATGTCTTATAATGGGAGGGGAACTGGTGGCTTTATGTGAAGAGGAAGAGAGATCTGAACAAGTACATTAGTATGGTCAGCCCCCTCACCATATAATACCCTGAGCTACCTCTGCAATCTTCAGAGAGTCCTCACCAACAAGAAGGCTCTCACCAGATGTGGCCCCTCAACCTTAGACTTCTCAGCCTTCATAACTGTAAGAAATAAATTCCTTTTCTTTATATTACCCAGGTTCAGGTATTCTGTTTTAAGCAACAGAAAATGGACTAATACATATGAGGTACCTAGAGTAGTCAAAATCATAGGGACAGAAAGTAGAATGGTGATTGCTGGGGGCTGGGAGCAGGAAGAAATGGAGGATTATTGTTTAATGGGTATAGCTTTGGCTTTGCAAGATGAAAAGAGTTCCGGAGATGGATGGTGGTGATGGTGGCACAACAACATGAATGCACTTAACATCACTGGACTATACTTAAAAATAGCTAAGATGGGCCGGGCGCGGTGGCTCACACCTGTAATCCCAGCACTTTGGGAGGCCAAGGCAGGCAGATCACTTGAGGTCAGGAATTCGTGACCAGCCTGGCCAACATGGTATAACCCTATCTCTACTAAAAATACAAAAGTTAGACAGGTATGCTGGCATGTGCCTGTAATCCTAGCTACTCGGGAGGCTGAGGCAGAAGAATCATTTGAACCTGGGAGGCGGAGGTTACAGTGAGCCAAGTTTGAGCCACTGCACTCCAGTGGCTCGAGATGGAGCCACTCACCCAGGCTGGAGTGCAGTAGTGCGATCTCAGCTCACTGCAACCTCCACCTCCAGGGTTCAAGCAGTCTCTTGTCTCAGCCTCCTGAGCAGCTGGAATTACAGGTGCTCACAACCATGCCCAGCTAATTTTTTGTATTTTTAGTAGAGACGGGGTTTCACCATGTTGGCCAGGCTGGTCTCAAACTCCTGACCTCATGATCTGCCCGCCTCGGCTTCCCAAAGTGCTGGGATTACAGGCATGAGCCACTGTGCCCAGCAGCTGGCTACCTTCTTTAAAATACTTTTTTGTTATAGTATAACATCTATGCAATAAGCTGTACATGCAACAGACTATGTTTTCTATATGTGTATATACCCACATGACTTCCACCAGGTCAACATACAGAAAAGTTCTAGTTCCCCAGAAACTCTTCTGTACCTTTTCCCAGGAAATATTACCTCAAAAGGGAGCCACTGTCTGACTTTCATCATCATAGATTAGGTTTTGTTGCTGTTGTTGTTAGAATCTTTTAAATTGTGGTATAAATATATAACATAACATTTACCATCTTAGCCTTTTTAAGTTTGCAGTTCAGTGGTGTTATGTACATTCATATTGCTGTGCAACCAATCTGCAGAACTCTTTTCATCTTGCAAAACTGAAACTCTATACCCATTAAACAACTATCCATTTCCTCTGCCCCAAGCTCCTGGCAATCACCATTTTACTTTCTGTCTCTATGAATTTGACTACTCCAGGTACCTTGTAAAAGTAGACTCATACAGTGTTTGTCTTTCTGTAATTTCACTTAGCATAACGTCTTCAAGGTTCATTCATGTACCATCGTGTGTCAGCATTTCCTTCCTTTTTAAGGTTGAGATGGTAGATTAGTTTTCCCTGTTCTTGAGTTTCATATGAATAAAATCATACGGTGTCTGGATTCTTTCACTTGACATAATGTCAGTAAGATTCATCCATGCTTTTGTGTGTATCTCTGTTCGTTCCTTTGTATTGCTGTTCATGAATATATCACAGTGTACTTATCCATTAAATGTCGATAGTTACTTGGGTTATTTCCAGTTTAGGACTACTTTGGAAAACCCTACCATAAACATCCTTCTACATGTCTTTTTGTGGACATATGTGCCTATTTCTCTTAGGAATACACCCAGAAGTAGAATTACTAAAATTTAAGTCCTTTAGACTGACTCTGAACAGCTGGATCTGTGATGCCACGTGGTCCTGTATCTACCCAACTCCCTGAGCTAAGTTCCCCTTCAGAAAGGAGGTTTTGTCTTCCTCTTTCCTTGAAGAGCCTCCAATACCTAGGTGGGGTCTCAGAGCACAGCAACAAACAGGAACTTGAACAGGAAGTAATCGTGGGTAAAATGCTGCGTAATAATGAACACAGCACAATTGAACCCAGTATTCAGGTCAGGGAAAGTTCTTGTTTGGTTTACTAAATTCTAGAAAGGGAAACTGAAAAAAATGAAGGTATGAGGGCACAAACAAAGAGGTCAGACATCCAGACTGAAGCATCATTCCCATCACAGTCGTCTGGTCCTCCCAGCAGTAATAGTACAGTAATGGGGCTCAGATTCAAGGACAGACTTGTGATTCTAAAATTCCAGCTCCATAACCCTCTTCATTCAAGGAGGCAGTGGAGGAAAGTCAGAGGCCTGCTCATTAAGTATTAGAGAGGTGTTAAAAACCTGTTAGCACCGATCTGGCACTTTCTCCTTGATGGTTTTAGAATAATTGAAAGCAAGTTAAATAAGGAAGGACTCTCATTGTGAGATTCAGTGGGACTTGATGTCACGTTAAAGCAATACTAAAAGCCATTGCAGGGACCCTATTTGGGAAGGAGGATGCTATTTGGACTGAGTCCAAATAGGGAATGCGTTCTCTTTCCCTTTCCTCCCATGATGCTGTCTGGAAAGGAGGAACTACAAATGCCTTCTGCATAGACAGCCTGAATTGGGCGGGCTAGACAGCTCTGCTTACCCTTCACCACATGGTGTTCCTCAGCAGGGCCAGGACTAGAGTAAGGAGAGAAAGATGCTTGCCCTGAGTGCAAAATTAAAGGGATGCCAAAAAATCAGTAAGTAAGGCCAGGCGTGGTGGCTCATGCCTATAAACCCAGCACTTTGGGAGGCCAACATGGGTGGATAACTTGAGGTCAGCAGTTTGAGACCAGCCTGGCCAACATGGCGAAACTCTGTCTCTACTAAAAATACAAAAATTAGCCAGGTGTGGTGGCATATGCCTGTCATCCCAGCTACTTGGGAGGCTGAGGCAAGAGAATCACTTGAACCCACGACGTGGAGGTTGCAGTGAGCTGAGATCATGCCACTGCACTCCAGCCTGGGCGACAGACTCCATCTCAAAAAGGAAAAAAAAAAATCAGTAAGCAAGATAAACAACATTTAATGCAATATTTAAAAACATCAAAACTAATGCAAAAAATCCCTGATGAGGGAAATATCAACTTTTAAAATAAATATAGGTTATGGTGGGCAGAATTAGGGTAAGGCCAAGTCATGTAAGTGCAGAGTAGCTCCACTAAGACGTTAAGATTAGATGAGCTAATGCCTGTAACGTGCTTAGAACAAGCCCTCAATGTGTTTTAATTATTAGCATTATCGTTACCACACTACTACTACTGCTACTACTACAGCTACTACTATTACTATTACTACTATTTTTGCTGTAGGAAAGAGAGAGTTGTTTTATTACCAAGTGGAGTGGGGGTCTGCTGTTCCTGTCCTTGCCTGTAAGAAGTTTTTCCTGATTCCTAGGGTTTAAATTAGATGTTCCTTCCCTGTGATCCTCTGGCATCCTGAACTGGCCTGCACTTACACAGCATTGTGTTGTCTGTTTACTTGGCCACAGTCTTCATCAACTCAGGCCACCAGAACAAAATATCATAGATTAGGTAGCTTGAACAACAGACATTTATTTCTCACAGTTCTGGAGGCTGGGAAGTCCATGTTCAAGGTGCCACCTGATCTGGAGTCTGATGAGGGCTCCCTTCCCCTCTTGCAGGCAGCAACCTTCTCAGTTTATCTTCACAAGATGGAAAAAGAGAGTTCTGGCCTCTTCCTCTTCTTAGAATGACGTTAATCCCATCAGGAGGACCACGACCTCCCCTAAACCTGATTATCTCTCAAGGACCTCACCTCCAAATACCATCACACAGGCCTTAGGGCTTCAACACATGAATTTGGGGGAAACACAAATACTCAGTCCATCACATTCATCTCCCTGGTAGCTTCGGACCTCTGTGAAGGCAGAAATAGTCCTATTTTGCTTACCAATTTATCCTTCCCTGGGCCAAACACAGTGCCTCACACATAATAGCTACTGGAACTATATTTATTCTCTTAGATCAGTGTGAATCAGTGTCCACACATCTCTCCTCTAACCTTCTTCACAAGGATGCAGTAAATTGGTTGGTGAGAGATGTGGAGTGGCAACCATTTACATACTTGTCAACTCTCCTATTTAGTCTGAAATCATATAATAATAAAATTATCATTATTTCTTTCAGTGCTAACATTTATTGAGGACTTCATATGTGCTAAGCATTCTACTAACATTTTTCAATGTATCAACTCATTTAATCCTCATGGTAATCATACAGGTAGGTGATATCACTATCCCCTTTTAAAGATGAAGAAACTGAGGCACAGAGGAGTCAAGTGTGTGCCCAAGGTCACTCAGTTACTAGCGTAGGACAGCGGTGCTCCATCCACCCCACTCTGACTCCCGAATCTATGCTCCTGAGTATCGAATGAGGTGGGGCTCCCAGGCTAACAGAACCCTGCCGCCCACATCTGTGAAAAGATGCCAGCTCTATTACCCCTCCACCCCCAGGCAATCTTTACTTACTCCCTCTTACAACAAGAGATTGCCAACGGCGAGAACAGATGAGAAGGAGAAAATAGGTTCTGTCATTTCTCTAAGAGGCCACCTGATCCCTTCAGGTTGAAAAGAAATCTTTAATACAACATCTCTCTCTGTCCTGGAATTCTTTTCTATGCTTGGCTGGTCAGCTTAATCTTCAACTGGCCAAGCAGAATGCCCATCCATAATACTGCTTCCGGATGTAGTGTGACCTGGAGAGGGGAGGTTTCAACAAGCCACCACAGCGCCAAATGTACAAAGCACAAACTACTCAGTTAAAGGGATACTTACCACACACTTTCTCTGCTTTTGGATTTTCACTGGTACATTCCAGGTTTGGGTGTTTTTTTTAAACAAATGTCAAGGTATAAACATAGTATGTTTTCTTCCACTGCCCTGGCCCTGAATTCTTTTTGTCTTTTCTTTTCTTTTAGATAGGGTCTCACTCTGTCACCCAGGCTAAAGTGTGATTATGAGTCACTGCAGCCTCGACCTCCTGGGGTCAAGTGATCTTCGCACCTCAACCTGCTGAATAGATGGGACTACAGGCACACACCACTACACCGTGGCTCATTTTTTCTTTTCTTTTTGTTTTTTGTTTTTTGTTTTGTTTTGTTTTGTTTTTTGAGACCGAGTCTCACTCTGTTGCCCAGGCTGGAGTGCGGCTCACTGCAACCTCTGCCTCCCAGGTTCAAGCGATTCTCCTGCCTCAGCCAACCGAGTAGCTGGGACTACAGGCGCATGCCACCAAGTTCGGCTAATTTTTCATATTTTTAGTAGAGATAGGGTTTCACCGTGTTAGCCAGGATGGTCTCCATCTCCTGACCTCATGATCCGCCCACCTCAGCCTCACAAAGTGCTGGGATTACAGGCGTGAGCCACCGCGCCCAGCCCATTTTTTCTATTTTTTGTAGAGACAGGTTCTCATTTTGTTGCCCAAGCTGGTCACAAACTCTTGGGCTCAAGCCATCCTCCCACCTTGGGCTCCCAAAGTGCCAGGACTGCAGACGTGAGCCACCATGCCTAGCCTGCCCTCAATTCTTTACACAATTGGATAGAATAGAATTACTTAATATTTGAATTCACTTTAAAATATGACGTTTTACTTGCATTCATTCTTAGAACAGTTAATGTGTTCATTTTTTAAGAGCTAAAATAATATAAAAAGGTTTTCATGGAGAGGAGCATCTCCCATCCTAGCCTTTCTCTTCACCCCCTAGAGGTAATCATATTTATTAGTTTATCGTTTCTTATTCTTCTTTCCATACTTCCTTTATTAAATTTACTTATTTAAATATTTTTAAAAATCAATGCTGCATATATTCTGATATATTCTTCCTTTCCTCTTTTCTTACAGAAAAAAAAGTATCTCACTATGTAAAATATTCTGCATTTTATTTTTTCACGTAACAATCTTTCTGGGTTGGGTGCAGTGGCTCACACCTGTAATCCCAACACTTCGGGAGGCTGAGGTGGGAGGATTGCTTAAGCTCAGGAGTTCAAGACCAGCCTTAGCAACGTAGTGAGACCCTGTCACTATTAAAAAAAAAAAAAGTTAAAATTAGCTGGGTGAGGTGGCATACGCCTATAGTTCTGGCTACTCAGGAGGCTGAAGTGGGACAATCACTTGAGCCCAGGAGTTTGAGGCTGCAGTGAGTTACGATTGCACCACTGCACTCCAACCTGGGCAACAGAGTGAGACCCTGTCTCTACAAATCAAATAAAATAAACAAAAGAAAAACAAAAAACTCACAACTTTTCTGGAGTTCTTTCTGTATCAGAACATAGAGAACTTCATTAATCATTACAGCTGTATCATATTCTGTATAACTGTTAGTTTAACCAGTCCCTCATCAGTAAAAACTTGGGTCATCTCCAAACTTTTGCTATTGCAAATGATGCTACAACAAATGACCTTGGACATACATCATCTCCTCCCCACAGCAGTGCAACTGTCGAATAAATTCCCAGAACTAGGGATTGCTAGGTCAAAGGGTAAGTGCATTTTCAAGGCTGATAGATGTCCCCAGCTTGCCCTCCACAAAGGCTATGGCCTTCTGTACTCATCCTACTCATGATGACAATGCCAGTTTCCCCCACAGCAGTATGCACAACATTGTCATGCTTTTCTATTTTGGCCAAGCTGATAAGTGATAAATGGTCTCTTGGTGGAATTTTAATTTTCATTTATCTTATTATGAATGAGGTTGAGCATCTCTTCATAAGAATGGCACATTAAAAACACTTTTATTGTGAGTGACAGAAGCTGTTTAGGGCTAACTCAAGCAAATGAAGGGGAAATTACTATAAGAATTAAGAGGTGTCTCATGGAGCCAAGAGCAGCAATCCAGTGAGGCCCCCAGATCTAGAAAACAAAAAATGTTAATTGGATTGATCTCTCTCTCCTCTCCTCTCATCTACTCTTCTCTTTCCAAATTGGGAAATATCTCCTTTCTGAGTGTAGGAGTGTGTGTGCCTCCCCACATCCCCCCAGTGTACCTGACACAATCTCCATCCCCCGCACATGCTCTCACATAGTCTCAATTCCAAATTCCCAGAGAGAGACTCTAATTGATTAATCTTTCTTCCACAGTGCATCCCTAGTCCAATTTGCCATAGTGGGAGGTGGGAGAATGATAAGAATCAGAAAATACAATTGCTTCCCCCCGATAATGCAATGCCAATAGGAAACCAAGGGCCCCTTCACTGACCATCCCTTCTCCCAGTGTGATTCTCCCAAAAAGACAGAGGGCTCCTATGTTTTTGCAAAGCCCCGTGTGAAGGATAGTCTACTCTTCTCTGTATGGCCCCAGTGCTTTTCCAAGCTAATCATGGTAATTCCGTGCCCTTTGCTAGTAATGGGTTTAGAAATAGACCTGTGATTCAGTTCTAGCTAATGATACATAAGGAAACTTTCCTCACAGCTAAAAATAGATACAATGTCAAGACGGCCACTCTCCTGTTACTGTATGTTGTTGTGTCTGTGTGTGTTTCTATCAATTAGCTTTCGCTACATTAAAAACCACCCTCCAGTGGGGTGCGATGTCTCACGCCTGTAATCCCAGCACTTTGGGAGGCCAAGGCAGGCGGATCAGCTGAGGTCAGAAGTTCAAGACCAGCCTGGCCAACATGGCGAAATCCTGTCTCTACTAAAAATACAAAAATTAGCCGGGCTTGGTGGCATGAACCTCACCTGTAATCCCAGCTACTCAGGAGGCTGAGGCAAGAGAATCGCCTGAACCCAGGAGAATCGCGGAGGTTGCAGTGAGCCAAGATCGTGCCACTGCACTGCAGCCTGGGTGATAGAGTGAGTCTCTGTCTCAAAACAACAACAACAACAACAACAAAAACCCCTAGGCCAGTTGCAGTAGCTCACACCTGTAATCTCAGCACTTTGGGAGGAAGAGTGGGAGGATCATTTAAGGCCAGGAGTTCAAAACCAGCCTGAGCCACATAGCGAGACTCTGTCTCTACAAAAATAAAAATAAAAATTAGCCAGGCACAGAGGCGGATGCCTGTAGTCCAGTTAATTGGGAGTCTGGGGCAGGAGGGTCGCTTGAGCACAAGAGGTCAAGGCTGCAGTAAGCTATGATTGTGCCACTGCACTCCAGCCTGGGTGACAGAGCAACACCCTGTCTCGAAAAGAAAAAACACACACATACAAATTCAGCGACAATACAGAATCACCTATTATTTCTCATGATTTTGTAGGTTAGCCAGCTGGTTCTGATCTGAGCTAGCTCAGCTAGGACCGCATAGTTTAGGATGCCTTCATTCACATGTCTAGCAGTTCACAAGCTGTTTGATCTACAAGGAACAGCTGAGGATGGCTCATCTTGACTATATCAGGAACCTAGTCCAGGCTTCCTAACATGATATGTCAGGCTCTCAAAGTACAGTTAAGAGGGTTGGGCAGGGGTCTGGGGAAGCACTTTTCTTTTCTTTTCTTTTTTTTTTTTTTTTTTTGAGACAGAATTTCTCTCTTGTTGCCCAGGCTGGAGTGCAATTCTCAGCTCACTGCAACCTCCGCCTCCTGGGTTCAAGTGATTCTCCTGCCTCAGCCTCCCGAGTAGCTGGGAAGACAGGTGCCCACCACCACGCCTGGCTAATTTTTTGTGTTTTTAGTAGAACAAGATTTCACCACGTTGGCCAGCCTGATCTGCCTGCCTGCCTCGGCCTCTCAAAGATTACAGGTGTGAGCACCCCCGCCAGGCCTTTTTTTTTTTTTTTTTTTTTAGACAAAGTCTCACTCTGTCCTTCAGGCTGGAGTGCAGTGGTACAATCTCGGCTCACTGCAACCTCCACTCCCAGGTTCAAGTGATTCTCCTGCCTCAGCCTCCCAAGTAGCTGGGATTAAAGGCATGTGCCATCATGCCCAGCTAATTTTTGTATTTTTAGTAGAGAAGGGGTTTCACCATGTTGGCCAAGCTGGTCTCAATCTACTGACCTCAAGTGATCCACCCTCCTCAGCCTCCCAAAGTGCTGGGATTAAAGGTGTGAGCCACCGCGACCTGCCCAAGCACTTTTCAAATATCTTCAAGCATCACATTTGCTGTTGTCCCATTGACCAAAGTAAGCCACGTGGCTAAGCCTGGTTGGGTGGAGAAATAGACCATATTTCTTTATGGGAGGAGATAAAACGTAGTGCAGCAATTTTTGCAGTCTATCATGGCGACCCCTAGAACTCTGCTATCTTGGGACTATGAGGGGTACTAGCCTGAGGATGGCAGAAGATGGGAAGGATTCTCTATGATGACATTGAACCACTGAATTTACTAACCCTGAAGAGGTGCTACCTTGGAAGTTTTTGTTATGTGAGCTGATTAATTTTCCTTTCTGTTTAAGACAGTCGAACTGGTATTAACCGATGTATATTATTTTTGTATATCAGTTGAGGTGTTACAAGGGGAGGTCAGTTCCCAGACGATAAAAGGTGGTTCACCCACTGCCAGACATCCCAAATTGGCTGAATATTTGTTGTTGTTGTTGTTGTTGTTGTTGTTGCAGACAGTCTTGCTGTCACCCAGGCTGGAGTGCAGTGGCATGATCTTGGCTCACTGCAACCTCCACTTCCTGGGCTTAAGCCATCCTCCCACCTCAGCCTCTTGAGTAGCTGGGACTTCGGGTGCACACCACCATGCCCTGCTAATTCTTGTGTTTTTTGTAGAGAAGGGGTTTCACCGTGTTGCCCAGGTTGGTCTCGAACTCCTGAGCTCAAGTAATCCACCTGCCTCAGCCTCCCAAAGTGCCAGGATTATAGGCATGAGCTACCGCGCTCAGCCTGGCTGGATATTTTTTAAGTTTCTGTGAAGGAGTCCAGGCTGACTGCCTGCATAATATGAGCCAAATTTGAGGGATGGTTACCCAAAAATCATATGCAAATTTATACATCCTTAAATTACATAGAGTCCAGAAGATGAGAAGGAAAGTCCAGTTTTGAGGTCCAAAATTCCAAATACACACATACACAGAAAGATGGTATAAAACATGTGAAACAGATGGAGGGGTAGATGATATAATTTAAGTGATGATGCCCATCATGGCCTCTGCTGTGTAGTAGAAAATACCCCGTGTTACAATCCCAAGAAACAGAAGAAAGAGAGAGAGAGAAAGAGAGAGAGAGAGAGAGAGAGAAATATTAGAAAAAAGATTTTATTTAATGCCAAATATGACAAATAGGGTAAGTACAAAAAGGGCTCAAAAGAGACCATAAAATTCTTGTCACCAGTCAACATAGCAAGGACAGTTTCAGTGCTGTGACATGAAAAGCAGACTATGAGGAATTGAAGAGTAAACTACAGAAAAGAAAGGATGAATAATAAATATAGGATGTCACATTATCTTGGACTCTTTCGATTATGTGCCTCATAATCCCACCTTAAACCGCTTAGTTTGAGGGTGTAGATTTAACAGCTCTTGTAACTGAAACTGAAAGAGTATCTAGCATCAGACGTACTTGGATTCAGAGGTTCAAACTAGAGTCACTCCATATTATCTGTGGGGAATTTGTTCCGGGACCCTCTCAGATACCAGAATCTGACGATGCTCAAAACTGTTACATAAAATGATGTAATATTTGCATATAACCAATGAATATAATTTTATATACTTTGAAGCCTCTCTAGATTACTTATATATCTAATATAATGTAACAGATATGTAAATAACTGTTATACTGTATTGGTTTTTTGTTTGTTTGTTTTTTGAGACAGGGTCTCACTCCATCACCCAGGCTGGAGTGCGGAGGTGCAATCATAGCTCACTGCTCAAACTCCTAGGCTTAAGTGATCCTCTCACATCAGTCTCCTGAGTAGCTGAGACTACAAGCACACACTACCATGCCCGGCTAAATTTTTTGTTTTTCTTTTGTAGAGATGAGGTCTCTCTATGTTGCCCAGGCTGGTCTCGAGCTCCTGGTCTCATGATCCTTCCACCTCAGCTTCCCAACATGCTGAGATTACAAGTGTGAGCCCCCATTCTCAGCCCTGTTTTTTTAATATTTTTGGGCTGCAATTGGTTGAATCCAAGGATGCAGAATCCTCAGATATAGAGAACCCACTGTACATAATGGAAACACTGTCTTTCTCTCCATTTCTTGGTTCTACTTGCCTTCTTCTCAGAAAGTCTCCCTCCACATGGAGCCTGGGCATGGTGGCTCACACCTGTAATCCCAGCACTTTGGGAGGCCGAGGTGGGTGGATCACTTGAGGTCAGGTGTTCAAGACCAGCCTGGCCAACCTGGTGAAACCCTGTCTCTAATAAAAATACAAAAATTAGCCAGGCATGGTGGCATGTACCTATAATCTCAGGAGCTACTTGGGAGACTGAGGCAGGAGAAACATTTGAGCCTGGGAGACAGAGGTTGCAGTGAGCCAAGATCACATCACTGCACTCCAGCCTGGACGACAAAATGATACTCTGTCTCAAAAAAAAAAAAAAATAAAAAAAAAAACTCTCTTTCCACATGGAGAAGTGGAGCACAGCCTCCCCAGTGACTGTAGCAAAAGTCTCAGGGAGGACAATTCTGCATGGTCCAGCTTGGGAGACATGACTACGTCTGACCCTATCACTCCAGCCTAGGAGATAGAGTATTCTGATTTGCTGTGCCCTTGTTAGCCTTCAAGCCACAGGGATTGAACAGGATTTTTATGAAATAAGCGGAGCAATGTTTGTCTCAAAAAAGAAATGCTAAGTAAAGGGTTAAAAAATATATAATAGATTCCTTAGACTTGACACCAAAAGCAAGGAAAAAATGATAAATTGGACCTCATGAAATTTTAAAAAATTTTTTCTTTGAAAGACCTTGTTAAGAGATGCAAAAACAAGCTACATACTAGGAGAAAGTATTCACAAACCACATAACTCACAGAAGACTAGTATCTACCATGCATAAAGAACTCTCACAACTCAGCAGTGTAAAAACTAACAACCCAATTGGAAAGTGAGAAAAAAAAAAACATCAGCAGACATTTCATGGGAGAGGATATATAAATGACAAATAAAAACATGAAAATATGTTCAGCCTGGCATGGAGGCTCGTGCCTGTAATCCCAGCACTTTGGGAAGCTAGGGCAAGAGGATTGCTTGAGCCCAGAAGTTAAAGACGAGCCTGAGCAACATAGTGAGACCTCTTCTCTACTAAAAATCAATAAAGAAATTAGCCAGGCATGATGGTACATCCCTGTAGTCCCAGGAACCAGTGGGGCTGAGGTGGGAGAATTGCTTGAGCCCAGGAGGTCGAGGCTGCAGTGAGCCATGATAACGCAACTGTGATCCAGCCTGGGCAACAGAGAAAGACCCTATCTAAAAAAAAAAAATATGTTCAACATGATTAACCATTAGAGTAATATAAATTAAAGCCATAGTGAGAAAGCACCACACACCTATAAGAATGACTAAAATTTTAGAAAAGTGATAACACCAAATTCTGGTAAGAAAGTGGAAAAGCAGGATCATACATCCATTGCCGGTGGGACTGTAGAATGGCACAGCCACTCTCGAAAACAGCATGGCAATTTCTTACAAACTAAATGTGGTTGGAACTACATCAAAGTTAAAAACTTTGGTGTATCAAAGGACATAATCAATAGATTGGAAAGGCAACCTACAGAATTGGAGAAAATATTTGCTAGTCATCTATCTGACAAGGGGTAAATATCCAGAATACATAAAGAACACCTACAATTCAAGAATAAAAAATCAAATAACCCAATTTGAAAATATTCAGGGCAAAGCTCTTGAATAGCTATTTCTCCAAAGATGATATTCAAAACCCAATAAGCATATGAAAAGGTACTCAACATCACTCATCATCAAACAAATGCAAATCGAAACCACAGTGAGATGTCACTTTATACCCATTAGGCTGGCTACAAGAAGGAGGAGCAGGAGAGGAAGAGGAAGAGGGAAAATAACAAATGTTGGTGAGGAAGAGGAAGAGGGAAAATAACAAATGTTGGTGAGGATGTGGAGAAATTGGAACCCTTCAGCACTGTTGGTGGAATTGTAAAATGATGCAACATTTTTGTTGTACCATTGTAAAATTATTCCGACATAGCATGGAAAATAATGTGGAGGTTCCTCAAAAAGTTAAAAACAGAACTACCACGTGATCCAGCAAAACCACTTCAATTATCCAAAATAATTGAATCTGGATCTCAAAGAGATATTTGTACACCGTGTTCATAGTAGCATTATTCACAACAGCCAGCATGTAGAAGGAACCCAAATGCCCATCACTGGCGAAATGGATAAGCAAAATATGGTATATACATACAACGGAATATTATCCAGACTTAAAAAGGAAGGAAATTCTGACCCATGCTAAACATAGATGAATCTTGAGGATACTGTGCTAGATGAAATAAGCCAGTCACAAAAAAGAAAAATACTGTATGATTCCACCAGTATGAGAAACCCTGAGGAGTCAAATTCATAGAGACAGAAAATAGAATAGTGATTTTCAGGGGCTGAGGGAAGGAAGAAAAGAGGCGTGGTTGTTTAATAGGTAAAGAGTTTCAGATTTGCAAGATGAAAACATTCTGGACATTTGTTTCACAACAATGTGAGTATATTTAACACTCCTGAACTCTACACTTAAAAGTCGTTGGGAGGGTAAATTTATGGTGTATGTTTTTTGCCATAATCAATCAATCAATAAAACTAAATACATGCAGTTGCCCAGCAACTGCACTGTTGGACGTATATCCTAGACAAATGAAAATTTATGTTCACACAAAAATCCATACAGAAATTTTCATAGCCACTTTATTTGTAATTGAAAAAAAAAACTGGAAAGACATTTGGAAACAACCCAAATGTCTTTCTAAGGATGAATCGTTCAACAAACTACAGTATACCCATACCATAGAATAGAAATACACTCAGAAATAAAAAGTAACAAACTATTGATATGCACAGCAACTTGGATAGATCATAAGAGAATTATTCTGAGTGGAAAACACCAATCCCAAAGGTTTCATGCTGTATGTCTGCATTTATATAACTTTCTTAAAATGACAAAACTATAGAAATGGAAAATGTATGAGGGGTTGCCAGGGACAAGGAGATAGAGGAAGGGAGGTGGCCGTGTGGCTATAAAAGAATAAATAGCACGAGGATCCCTGCAGTGATGGAATTGTTCTTGTCTTCACTGCTGGTGGTCACAGGAGTCTACACATGTGATAAAATCTCATGAAACTAAATACACACACACACACGCACACCAAATGAATGGCTGAAACGCTGGTGAGATCGGACTAAGATCAATCGATTATATCAATGTGAATTCCCTGGTTGGAGTATCGCCCTACTGTGACACAGGGTGTTTCTGTTGGAGAAAACTGGGTGGAGGGTATATGGGATCTCTCTATATTATTTATTTTTTTAATTTTTAATTTCTAATTTTTGTGGGTACATAGTAGATGTATGTATTTATGGGATATATGGGGTATTTTGATACAGGTATACAATGTATAGTAATTACATCAGGGTAAATGGGGTATCCATCGCCTCAAGCATTTATCCTTTGTGTTACAAACAATCCAATTATACTATTTTAATTATTTTAAATTGCACAGTTAGATTACTATGGACTATAGATGCCCTGTTGTGCTATCAAATACTAGATATTATTCATTCTATTTTTTGTACCCATTAATCATTCCCACTTTCTCCCCGCACCCCCACTACCATTCCCAGCCCCTGGTACCCATCCCCCCACCCCCACTACCCTTCCCAGCCTCTGGTACCCATCCTTCTACTCTTGATCTCCACGAGTTCAAATGCTTTAACTTTTAGTTCCCACAAACAAGTTAAATTAGAACACATGAAGTTTGTCTTTCTGTGCCTGGCTTATTTCATAAACACAATGACTTCCAGTTCCATCCACGTTGTCACAAATGGCAGGATCTCATTCTTTTTTATGGCTCCATAGTACTGCATTATGTATGTGTTCTGTAATATTTTTTACAATGGCATGTGAATCTATAATTATCTCAAAGGAGATACATTTTTAAAATGTATACTATATGCATTTTTTCCAGAGGTTTGGATGATTATGCGGGGAGTAATATGATCATGATTTGAGGCAAACATAGGATTAAGTAAAGGAGTTGGAATTGCTGGATTTTAAATTTTTAGATGATGGAGACATGAAATAGATATAAGATGAGGGAGAAACCAGGCATAGCAGGAAAAGAAGAAACAGTACGTGGATAGAGAATTAATTGCTGAAGCAAGGTTCCTGGGGAGAAGATAGGAGACATGGTGAAGAAAGAGGTGAACACATCCTTGAAAATTAGACAGCATCCGGCCGGGTGCAGTGGCTCACGCCTGTAATGCCAGCACTTTGGGAGGCAGAGGAGGATGAATCACTTGAGGTCAGGAGTTCGAGACCATCCTGGCCAACGTGGTGAAACCCCGTCTCTACTAAAAATATGAAAATTATCTGGGCGTGGTGGCGCATGCCTATAATCCCAACTACTCTGGAGGCTGAGGCGAGAGAATCGCTTGAGCCCAGGGGGCGGAGATTGCAGTGAGCCAAGATGCCACCACTGCACTCCAGGCTGGGTGATAGAGTGAGATTCTGTCTCAAAAAAAAAAGAAAAGAAGAGAAGAGAGAAAAGAAAAGAAAGAAAAGGAAAAAAAAGAAAAGAAAATTAGACAGTATCCTTGTCCTACTGAAGATGCCATGATTATGGTAAGGACTAGAAAAATACAGACAGGTTTCAAAATGGAGGAAAGGAAAGTTGAGGTTGTTTTAAATCGTTGGCTTATATTTGCTCTGTAAGTAAAGTCATCTCGGGAATCAAATAATACAATGGAGTAGAGACCTTCAGGAATGTGGTAAAGGCTTGTATGAGAAGGAGAACATCTAAGAATTCATAAAAGGATTGTTGATAGTGTAAAGATCAAGCTAAGGATATAAACTAAGAATTTTTCATGAAGCCAAAGAGTTTGATACTGTGATTTTTCCCCAGTCATGCCAAAAAGCCTGGAAATAGGAACTGAGAAAATGAATGGTTAGAAAGGCAAAGACGTGGAGGAACTGGAATTATTGGTCACAGGGATGTTCATTTCACTAACCACAGACTCCTAGCTGGGGAAGAAGGTGAAGCCAAGAGGAGTTGAGGAACCAGTGGCTATTTTTTTTTTTTTTTGAGACAGAGTCTCACTCTTGCCCAGGTTGGAGTGCGGTGGGGCGATCTCAGCTCACTGCAACCCTCACCTCCCAGGTTTAAGCAATTCTCCTACCTCAGACTCCCAAGTAGCTGGGATTACAGATGCCTGCCACCACACAAGGCTAATTTTTATATTTTTAGTAGAGGCAGCGTTTTACCATGTTGGCCAGACTGGTCTTAAACTCCTGACCTCAAGTGATCTGCCCGTCTTGGCCTCCCAAAGATCTGGGATTATGGATGTGAGCCACCGCGCCCAGCTAATTTTTGTATTTTTAGTAGAGACAAGGTTTCGCCATGTTGGCAAGGCTGGTCTCAAACTCCTGACCTCAAGTGATCTGCCCTTCTTGGCCTCCCAAAGTGCTGGGATTACAGGCATAAGCCACTAAGCCTGGCTGGAACCAGTGGCTTTGATGAGGTTGAAAAATAGGTTAACTGGGAATGAAGGTGTAGAAGAGGTGAAGAGATAGGAAGCTATGACCAAATAGAAGTGTCCATTTCTGACATTTTTCAAGTAGAGCAGCTCTAGCTGATGTCCAAGTCCAGGGTGTGGCCATGAGGAAACAGAGGAGAAGGTCACTCGTTGAGAAGATTGCAGAACAGCCACCCAGCATGCTGGGAAAGTCATCTGCAAGAACACTAAAATTTCTCAGGATGGTAATGGAAAAGGAGAGAAGAAATAAACTCCATTGGGAGCTAGGTTTCAACTAAGGTAAGGTTGTAAAGTTGACTTCCTGTGAAAAAGATTCTACAGCCAAGCACAGTGGCTCATGCCTGTAATCCCAGCACTTTGGGAGGCCGATGCAGGAGGATCACCCGAGGTCAGGAGTTTGAGACCAGCCTGGCCAACTTGGCAAAACCCTGTCTCTACTAAAAATACAAAAATTAGCCAGTGTGGTGGCAGGTGCGTGTAATCCCAGCTACTTGGGAAGCTGAGGCAGGAGAATCGCTTGAACCCGGGAGGCAGAGGTTGCAGTGAGCCAAGATCGTGCCATTGCACTCCAGCCTGGGCAATGGAGTGAGACTGTGTCAAAAAATAAAAAAAAGAAAGGAGAAAGAAAGAAGGAAGGAAGGAAGGAAGGAAAGAAAGAAAAAAAGAGAGAGAAAGAAAGAAAGAGAAAGAAAGAAAAAAAAGAAAGAAAGAAAGAAGAAAAGAAAAGAAAGAGATTCTTTCTACAACATTGTGGTTGTGAGCACAGGGTTCATAGACAGATAGACAAGACAGACAGACACAGAGAGAGAGAGGGAGATATGCACAATATAGGTTCCTTTGTTCCTCATACCCAGACCCTTGGAACATTCCATGTTCCGGCATCAACTATTAACCTTTAGTTTTACCTGTACCTATTTTGCAATCTAATAAATTTATTTTTTTCCCATAGGGTTAGCCAGGGTCTGTTTCTGTTATTTACAAAAAAGTATCCTAGGTGATGAACTAATACAAACGACTCTTGCTGCCAAGGTGTGTGGACGTGGCTATCACAGACACACTCAGTTCCGTGAATCGCATTTCAAGAAGGACTCTGGCAAAACGAAGCAACACTGGAGACTTGTATTTCCTTTTGAGAGAAGAGCCTAGGGACAAAAGATGAGAGTTACCAAAAGGTTTTTAATTCTTTGTAAGGAAGACCTTCATGCAAATTTGAGATGCTCAGTAATTTGATGGAATGAATGGAGGCAACTGGAAGGAGACAAGCTAAGAAACTTTGATTCCATTGCCTTTGGTTCTTCTTAGGTTGTATACCATACCATGCATACTAGCCCCAGGCATTTGGATCCTTTGTGAGTTAGAAGGCGGCCACCAGGTTTGAGAGTTTCTCCTTAAGCTGAGATAAATCCAGCTCCTTCTAACTTCCCCTGGATTATTTCTCACCTACAGAATAAACCTATTCCCTCTTCCACATGACAACCCTTCACACGTTGAAAAATAGCTCCCCTATCCCTCCCTTTCTCCTGGCAGTTCCGCAAGTAAATCT
Organism: Gorilla gorilla gorilla; assembly: GCF_029281585.2. Lineage (NCBI taxonomy): Eukaryota > Metazoa > Chordata > Mammalia > Primates > Hominidae > Gorilla > Gorilla gorilla. The sequence continues at coordinate 23,460,820 of NC_073242.2, read as the reverse complement.
CCTTATTTCTTTGTATAACATGGTAACAAGTCCTGAAAAACCTTTGTTGACCTTTTGAGTTAATTTGCTTCAGTTTTTCATTGTCTTTATTACAGTATAGAGTCCAGAACTGACACACAGTGTTCCAGCCTATGATCAGATCCACAAAGAATGGAGAACTTTTGCCTCCTTTGTTTTCAATGCTATACTCCTAATAATGTGTCCTAACTCTGCCACATGCATGGCTGATCCTGTCCACCCAGTTCTTTCCATCCTTTCTGCAAGTCTCTTACTAGGCCCCAATGGCCTCAGCCTCATCCTGAATTCTCCCCACCCTGTTTGGAAACTTTCCTGAGCCTATCTTTTTCCCTGCCCTCTTGAACCAGTTCAGGCAGCAGCAGTAGCAGCAACAGCAGTGACTCAGGAACGTTGAGATAGTCAAGGAGGCTGGGCGCAGTGGCTCATGCCTGTAATACCAGCACTTTCGGAGGCCGAAACAAGAGGATCCCCTGGGCAACATAGTGAAACCCTGTCTCAAAAACAAAAACAAACAAACAAACAAACAAACAAACAAAAACAGAAAAAAGAAAAACACTAAAAAAATCAGTCAGTTGTAGTGTGCACCTGCAGTCCCAACTACTCGGGAAGCTGAGGTGGGAGGATCGCTTGAGCCCAAGGAAGTCTAGGCTGCAGTGAGCCGTGATTGCACCACTACACTCCAGCCTGGGCCACAGAGTGAGACCCTGTCTTGAAAATAAAAAATAAAAAACGGTCATGGAAAAATTAAAACGTTGGTAGAATTTCTTACACCTGTTGTCTTAGCCTAGGTTCTTCCAAAGAGCAGAGCTTGATATAAGGGCTTGCAGGCAGCCAGTTTAATCTGGAAAGTGATTCCAGGAAAGCAGAGGCTGGAGAAGCATGAAACCAAGGAGTGATCACGGATCCATGGATACGTTATTGAGCTGGTTGCCATCATGGGCAGCTGGGGCTCAGTCCTGCTGAGGTCCTTAGAGGAATGATGGTGAATCCTCTCCAAACAGGAGGCTCCAGAGAAGAGCAATTTATCCATGGAGGCCTCCTTCATCTGTCAAGGGTTGCTGCATGGGCTGTTAGCTCCCTTGCCTTTCCAGGTGTGTGAATGAGTCAGTGTGGTTCATTCATGCAGATTCCTACAGTCCTACCATCTGGAGAAAGCAGAAAAGCCCGAAGACAGAGAATGAAAGATACACAATGCAACCAAAGGGAGATGCTCCCCGTTTATGGCTGTGCACACCCAGGTGCCACAGTGTTGGCTAGAGTAAAAAAGCAGACCTAAGAGGGGGTGAGAAGCATGTCTTTTGTGTGCTATACATCCTTTATGACTTACGGTTGGTGTTTCTTTTTTTTTTTTTTTTTTTTTTTTGAGACAGGGTCACTCTGTCACCCAGGCTGGAGTACGATGGCGCGATCTCAGCTCACTACAACCTCCGCCTCCCAGGTTCAAGTGATTCTCCTGCTTCAGCCTCCCGAGTAGCTGGGATTACAGGTGCCCACCACCATGCCTGGCAAATTTTTGCATTTTTAGTAGAGACGGAGTTTCACAATGTTGGTCAGGCTGGTCTTGAACTCCTGACCTCAGGTGATCCACCAGCCTCGGACCCCCAAAGTGCTGGGATTACAAGTGTGAGCCACCGCACCTGGCTGGTTTTTTTTTCTTTTTAAGTTCCACGGTGCAGGTGCAGGACGTGCAGTTTTGTTACATAGGTAAAGGTGTGTCATGGTGGTTTGCTGCACCTGTCAACTCATCACCTAGGTATTAAGCCCAGCATGCATTAGCTCTTTTCCCTAATGCTCTCCCCACTGTTGGCGTTTTTATCATATATGAAGATAGCTCTTTGTGATTCTAAATATCTTCATCCAGTCCTGATAGTCACACAGAAGGGTCTAAAGAAGTATCCCTCTAACTCCAAATCCTGTTCCATGCTATCCTTGCCCCTGGCTCTGGAACTCATGCTTATCTCATTGGAGACTTTGTTCACTAAATATTTCCTACTTCCACAAATCTTCAGCTAGACTTCCATGACACCCCAAAGAAGCGTGGCTTTTTCTTTCTTTCTTTTCATTTTCTTTCTTTTTTTTTTTTTAAAGGGTCTCACTCTGTTGCCCAGGATGGAGTGCAGTGGTGCACTCTCGGCTCACAGCAGCCTCAACCTCACAAGCTTAAGCAATCCTCCCACCTCAGCCCCATGAGTAGCTGGAACTACAGGTGCATGCCACAATGTCCAGCTGATTTTTTTAATTTTTTGTACAGATGGAGGTTTCACTATGCTACCCAGGCTGGTCTCGAACTCCTTGCCTCAGGCGATCTTCCCGCCTGGGCCTCCCAAAATGCTGGGATTACAAGCACGAGCCATTGTGCCCAGCATGGTTTCATTTTGTATTGGGCTATTATGTAGCTGGTTCTAGTCCTGAGGCAAACAGGAAATGGGAAGTATTTACTTGGGATCTACCTCAGCCCACTTTCCAGATCATCAGGCCCCTGGAATTTGAGTGGCTTTCTTGCCTGCACCCCATCCATCTTGGATAGAGACCATTAGGAAAATAGAAGCAGGCCAGGCGCTGTGGCTCACACCTGTAATCTCAGCACTTTGGGAGGCTGAGGCAAGTGGATCACCTGAGGTCAGGAGTTCGAGACCAGCCTGGGCAACAGGAGATTTTTGTCTCTACTAAAAATACAAAAATTAGTCATGCATGGTGGTGGGTGCCTGTAGTCTCAGCTACTTGGGAGGCTGAGGCAGGAGAATCACTTGAACCTAGGAGGCAGAAGTTGCAGTGAGCCAAGATCATACCACTGCACTACAGCCTGGGTGACAGAGTGAGACTGTCTCAAGAAAAAAAAAAAGAAGAAGAAAATAGAAGGTATTATGGAGTGTCTAGCTTAGCATGTTATCTCCTTCACATTGCAGGTAACGTTTAAACAGATGTGAAGGCTGAAGAGTTAGCTAGGCTAAAAGTGAGGGAAAATATTGCAGGCAAAGGGAAGGGCAGAGGCAAAAACGTGGAGACAAGAGAAAGGAGGGCACATTTGGGGAACTCATTGGTCAAACTTTCTGTTATTAGAGACAGTGCTAGGCTGTCAAGGATACTGACCACAAGGGATGTTCCCAGCTAAGCTGGAAAGAGCTGGAGGGTTAACCAAAGTGGTAGGAGGCAGACAGGGTGTCTAAACCCACACAGTCACTTTCTACTAAGGTCCTTGTCACTTCCCCTCACCAGCTTGTTCCACCTGGTTGGCCAGGATTTGGCCCAAGGCAACAGTTCCTCTAGATACTTCCTTTACCATCTGAAAGACAAAAATGTCAGCAATAAAAATGAACAGGATCTCAGAGTTCAGTTACCCAAGACTTTCTGTGAGTATCCATGTCATTGAACCCCTAAATAAGATAAAAGTGGTATTTCAAATAAGTGGGGGCGAAAATGGATTCATCAACAGAGGGCATCAGTATTACTGAATTCTTAAGTAGTTTTTAATTTTATTAGGATAAATTCATGGGAGTGGGATTATTAAATACAATAATATGAACAATTGTATGGCTTATGTTTGCCTTATTGTATTCCCAAAGAGCTGTAACATTTTATAGCATCACCACTTGGGCAGGGGTATTACCTGTTGTTGCTAATTTAGTAAGTAGAAGAGAGAGATCAAAGTTTCTCTAATTTGTGTTTGTGTAATTTATCTGTATACTTTCTTCATTTATATAAATAAATGTCTTCACTTTGGGAGGCTGAGGCGGGCAGATCACCTGAGGTCAGGAGTTCAAGACAAGCCTGGCCAACATGGTAAAACCCCGTCTCTACTAAAAATACAAAAATTAGTTGGATGTGGTGGCTCACATCTGTAGTCCCAGCTACTAGGGAGGCTGAGGCACTAGAATCACTTGAACCCGGGAGGCGGAGGTTGCAGTGAGCTGAGTTCACAGCCTGGGCGACAAGAGTGAAACTCCATCTCAAAAAAAAAAAAAAAAAAAAAAAAAACCAGCTTCAGCTTCTGGCCATGTGTGGTGGCTCATGCCTGTAATCCCAGAACTTTGGGAGGCCAAAGCAGGCAGATCACTTGAGGCCAGGAGTTTGAGACCAGCCTGGCCAACATAGCTAAACCCTGTCTCTACTAAAACAAAAAATACAAAAATTAGCCAGGTGTGGTGACACATGCCTGTAATCCCAGCTACTCGGGACGATGAGGCAGGAGAATAGCTTGAGCCTGGAAGCCGAGATCGAACCACTGCATTCCAGCCTGGGTGACAGAGTGAGACCCTGTCTTAAAAAAAAAAAAAAAAAAAAAAAAAATCCAGCTTCACACATTGTTGGTGTGAGCATAAACTGGTACAACTTCTTTGGAAGGAGATTCTGAAATAGCTATCAAAAATTAGAAATGAGGAAGAAAAAAAAATCCTTTGACCCAGGAACTCTAGTTTTGAGAATTTATCCTAGACATAAGCTGGAATCTGAGTAAAGATATTTGCTCAAGGTTATTTCTTTTGAAATTATTAATAGTAGCAAAAGATGAGAAACAATGTTTCCCAATCAATGGGAGAGTGTTTGTTATATTACAGAACTTCCACAGAAGAATGCTACACAGCCATTTTTTTAAATGAGGTAGATTTTTATGGGCTCTGACATTAAGCAATTTACAAGTTGTAGCACTGGGGACATAAAAGTCTGTAGGTGACATACCCACTTGTGTAAAAAGAATGGAGGATGATATCCAGAGTTAGAGATTGAGATAGAGACACACACATAGAAACACTACAAAGATCATATCACAAGGAATTTACATAAGAGAACATTAATTGTAATTGTTTCTTGGGTGAAAGTAAGAGAGAAATTAGGTGTTCATTGTATACATTTTGTTACTCTGAATTTTACGATGTTATTTTTCTAGAAAATATTCAAATAAAAAATATTAGGAGAGCCGGGAGTGGTGGTTCATGCCTGTAATTCCAGCACTTTGGGAGGCAGAGACGGGAGGATCATTTAAGTCCAGGAGTTCAAAACCAGCCTAGGCAATATAGTGAGACCTCATCTCTACCAAAAATTATAAAATTGGCCAGACATGGTGGCGCAAGCCTGTCACCCCAGCTACTTAGGAGGTTGAAGCGGGAAAATTGCTTGAGCCCGGGAGGTTGAGGATGCAGCAAGTCAAGATTGTGCCACTGCACTCCAGCCTGGGTTACAGAGTGAGACCTTGTTTCAAAAAAAAAAAAAAAAGAAAGGAATTTTTAAAAAACATTTTTTTTAAATTTCCTTTCCTTTTTTTTCTCCCAGGTTCAAGTGATTCTCCTGCCTCAGCCTCCTGAGTAGCTGGGATTACAGGCATGAGCCACTGTGCCCGGCCAGAAAAAAAATTTTTAAAAAGAAAAATATTGCCAGGTGCAGTGGCTCATGCCTGTAATCCCAGCACTTCGGGAGGCCGAGGCAGGCAGATCACCTGAGGTTAGGAGCTCCAGACCAGCTGGCCAACATGGTGAAACCCCGTCTCTACTAAAAACACAAAAATTAGCCAGACATGGTGGCACATGCCTGTAATCTCAGCTACTCAGAAGGCTGAGACAGGAGAATCGTTTGAACCTGGGAGGCGGATGTTGCAGTGAGCCAAGATTTCACCACTGCACTCCAGCCTGGGCAACAGAGCAAGACCTCACTTAAAAAAAATTATATATATATATATGTGAGATGCCCAAGGGGGGAAAATAAAGTAAAACTCACGCATAATCCTAATTTATAGAAAATTATACAAAGTAAGACACAAAATCACCCGGGCTAATCACTGATAAATATTGCCTTCAAGTTCTTCCAGAATTGTTTATGCGTTTACCCAAATGTAATTGAATAACATTTTGACTTTAATTTATGGATTTTTATACACTTTTCCTCTCCCCACTGTCTTTCCCCCAGCCAAGCAAGCAGAAAGTCAACTTTGAAAGTCCTAGTCTCTGAGGGGGTTTGTGGCAGGTCTGAAAAGCACAGTAATCTCCAAGATGTCTTGGCTTTTGCCCTAAAAATCTAAGCCCGTAGGGAATGCAGAGGGTTTGTGGAAGAGCTAGAAAGAATGGAGGGATGTTTGCAGAAGTAAATGGCACTGAACAAAAGGAAGATGGTCATTTTATATTTTGTAACCGATACGAGATGTATTCCTGTCATTGGTATGTATGATTCCCCAAACACTTGCAAGGAACTAAGCAGGAGTGTTAGGATTCTGGGAGGTATTTACAAAATCAAATCCGTAAAGAAAGAGAGAGGGATAGAGGAGGAAGAGAGGGGTAGAGGAGAAGAAGGAAGAGGAAAGGAGAATTTAAAACCCAGCTAGTATGCCAAAAATGAGCTAAACTGAGGAGCTGAGTAATAAAACGATCAGATAAGAAAAAGAAAGTTCTGAACGAGATGAGACACAGCTTCCATTTAGTGCAAAGGAAATGAAGAGGCAATTCACAGAAAAGGCAATACAAATGGCTTACAGACATGGGAGAAACCACTCGATCTCACACACAATTAAGGAGATGCACATTGAAACAATAATGAGATACCATTGTCTCCTATGGGACTGGCAAACAGGAGGTGGAGGCTGGCCTGTGAGCACCTCTGTGCACATCAGAAAGCAGCACCCCCTTCTGGGAAGATGTGCCTCGTGCCAGTGACCCGGGCGAGTTCTGGATTTCAGTCCTACTCCCTCGCAGCCTGGGTTTCCAAACAAGCTTAGAACCCTCGGCCAAATTATTAAAGGGTTGAGAGTTTAGAAGGAGATGTTTAGAAGGAGACAGAAAAACACTCTCCCACTCCTCAGAAAACGTTTTCTTGTTTTAACTCTGGCGTTCACACTGTAATTCTAAATAATATGACTGTGCTTCTGTGTTTGATTGATCAACTTAAAACCATATTGTCTCCATTGAAAAGAGTGAAATTTAGTTCAGCCTTATTATCCCCTTTTCCCTTGTTTCTACATCAGTTTTGTTTGATATTATTGTGGGTAAATTCCTGCGGTCACTGAATAAATATTTATTGAGAACCTCCACCTCTTTTCTGGGTGCTGGTTGTTCTACTGACTTTATTATTTATAGCTTTTTAATTGCCTGCATGGCTTTAAATAATATACTTAATCCTTTATTTTTTCTATTCTTATTCATACAAATTCAGGGTTTTTTTTTTATTTTGTGCTTTTGCAAGTAATAGAAACCAACTACGACTGGCTTAAAAGGCATTGTAAAAAGAAAGATTATGGGATGGATACTGGGGTATATTAACAGAATCCAAGGAAGGGCTGAACAACCAGGGCTTAGCAGGGCCAACAACCAGGGCAGCTGCAGAAACTAAGCAGCAGGAATGTGCAAACATCCTCCTAAGGGGCCGCTTTTACATCTCTCATGTCAAAACCCTAAGCTCTGCTTCAGCTAGGGGTATAAGGTCATGTGGTATAGATATGGCTGCTGCTGAGACCATTGCACAAAAAGGCAGATTAATTTTTTATTTGTTTTTTAGAGACAAGGTCTAGCTTTGTTGCCCAGGCTGGAGGGCAGTGGCATGATCATAGCTCACTGCAGCCTCAAACTACAGGACTCGAGTGATCCTCCCAATTCAGCCTCCCAAGTAGCCGAGACTACAGGCATGCACCACCATGTCTGGCTAATTTTTTATTTTTTATTTTTTTTTTTAAGAGACAGGGTTTTTCTATGTTACCCAGGCTGGTCTCAAACTCTTGGACTCAAGAGATCCTCCTGCCTTGGCTTCCCAAAGTGCTGGGGTTACAGGCGTGAGCCACCACACCCGGCAAGATTAATTACTGGATGACCATCTCTAGAATTGTGCCTATGACACAAATGTTCATTGTTTTTTCATCAGAAGCTTGCTGAGTGAGAATGGGTTCAGGATCTGTTTGGAGAAAAAGCAGATAACACATCTCCCATCACATCCATGACAGAGTCCCTCTCTGGAAATCAGACTGCCTGTACCCCTGGGGCTTGGCTCTCTCTCCCTCAGACAACATGGAAGTTTATTTGCACTCAATCGTCTGGGTCGATCCTCTCTCTCTCTCTTTTTTTTTTTGTTTTTTGTTTTTTGTTTTTTTGTTTTTAATGTGGTCTTTGCTTTGGTAGACCAAACCTACAGACAATCTCTGCAGAGGGAACTGCCAGAAAGTCCACCTCCTGGCCAGGCACAGTGGCTCACACCTGTAATCCCAACACTTTGGGAGGCCGAGGTGGGTGGATCATGAGGTCAGGAGTTCGAGACCAGCCTGGCCAACATGGTGAAATCCCGTCTCTACTAAAAAGACAAAAATTAGCCACGTGTGGTGGCAGACGCCTGTAATCCCAGCTGCTTGGGAGGCTGAGGCAGGAGAATCGCTTTAACCCAGGAGACGGAGGTTGCAGTAAGCCAAGATAGCGCCACTGCACTCTAGCCTGGGGGACAGAGCAAGACTACGTCAGAAAGAAAGAAAGAAAAAAGAGAGAAAGAGAGAAAGGAAAGAAGGAAAGAAGGGAAGGGAAGGGGAGGGGAGGGGAGGGAGGGGAGGGGAGGGAAGGGAAGGGAAAGGAAGGGAAAGGAAGGGAAGGGAAGGAAAGGGAAGAAGGGGAGGGGAGGGGAGGGGAGGGGAGGGGAGGGGAGGGGAGGGGAGGGAAGGGAAGGGAAGGGAAGGGAAGGGAAGGGAAGGGAAGGGAAGGGAAAAGTCCACCTCCTGCCTTGTGTGTTATTTTCCTGCCTCTGCACGAAAGCCCAGGTCTGCCCCCTGGTGGAAGCCACCAGACAACCTCAAGGAGGAAATTACTGCACTGCCCAGAAGGCAAAATGCCAGTTTCAGAGAGATACATGTCAATGCTTAGCCTAGAGCCTGGCACAGGCTAAGCACTATATATAGGGGTTTGCTCAAAAAAGAAAATATATAGATCCTGTTCGTTTAAATGCATTGGCCTTAGGGTCACACCTACCTGAGTTCAAATTCCAGCTCTGCTACATACGAGTTTTGAAACTTTGACACGTGTTTGGGTTTCTTAGGGCTGCCTTAACAAAGTCACACAGACTGGCTGGTTTTTAAAAAATGAGCTGAGCCAGTCAGTCGCAGTGGTTCATGCCTGTAATCCCAGTACTTTGGGAGGCCAAAGCAGGCCAATCACTTGAGGTCGGGAGTTCAAAACCAGCCTGGCCAACGTGGAGAAACTTGATCTCTACTAAAAATACAAAAATTAGCCAGGCGTCATGGAGGGCACCTGGAATCTCAGCTACTTGAGAGGCTGAGGCAGGAGAATCGCTTGAGCCCAGGAGGCAGAGGTGGCAGTGGGCTGAGATTGCACCACTGCACTCCAGCCTGGGTGACAGAGGGAGACCCCATTTCAAAAAAAAAAGAGCTGGGCACAGTGGCTCACACCTGTAATCCCAGTGCTTTGGGAATTGGAGGCAGGAGGATCCCCTGAGCCCAGGAATTCAAGACCAGCCTGGGCAACATAGCAAGACCCTATCTCTACAAAATAAATAAATAAATAAATAAATAAATAATAAAGTATGTTTCAGTTTTGGAGGCGAGAAATCTGAAATCAAGGTGTCGGCCAGGCCATGCCTTCTCTGAAAGCTGCAGGGGACTCCTTTGCTTCTTCCCAGTTTCTGGTGGTTTCCAGCAATCTCTCTATGGCTGCAGATGTATCACTCCAATCTTCCATCTTCACATGGCCTTCTTTCTGTGTCTCTTATGACATCTTCCTCCTATGCCTGTCTATTTTGTGTCCACATCGCCCCTTTTTATAAGCACACCAGTTGTATTGGATTATGGCCCACCTTACTCCTGTACAGCCTCATCTTAACTAATTACCTCAATGACTCTATTTCCAAATTAAGCTCACATCTGGGGTACTGGAGGATAAGAAGGACATCAACATATCTTTTTCTGGGCACACAACGCAATTCAACAGCATAGTCTTTCACCTCCTAAGCCTTCATTTAGTCAAGTGTAAAATGAAAATAATTATAGCCAGCTCATAGGATTGAAATTTTCTGACATAGAAAGACATTTGAGGCCAGGCACGGTGGCTCATACCTGTAATCCCAGCACTTTGGGAGGCCAATGCAGGCAGATCATGAGGTCAGGAGTTTGAGACCAGCCTGGTCAACATGGCAAAAGCCAATCTTTACTAAAAATACAAAAATTAGCAGGGTGCCGTGGTACACACCTGTAGTCCCAGCTACTTGGGAGGCTGAGGCATGAGAACTGCTTGAGCCCAGGAGGCAGAGGTTGCAGTGAGCCAAGATTGCACCACTGCACTCCAGCCTGGATGACAGAACGAGACTCCGCCTAAAAAAAAAAAAAAAAAAAAAAAAAAAAAGACATTTGAGATATGTCACTCAGACTAATAGGATGTTTCAGAGTAAAATACATGCCATGAAATGCCAGTACAGAGTCCATTTCCCAATGTGTTTGGATATGAACAAAAAATTTCTGGAAGAGTATACAAGAAATGTATGAGTGTTATCTCTGGGGAATTGCAGCAGTGAGATTGGAGGGAAAGGGGAGGAAGTGCTTGGTCTTTCCCCTTAGGCCCCTTTGGTTCTGCTTGAATTGCTTTTACAGAGACACATTTTATTTTCATAATTTAATAAAAAGAAAAGGAGATAAACCACAATACCATCTGCCTCATTGGGTTGTTGTGAGGATGAAATAAATGTGGAATGGAAGCCACGCAGCACAATAAGTGCTTGGTGAGTGGTGACAGTGGGCATTCTCGTGGCAATTTTCACCGAAACATCAATTTTAATAGAGAGAAACTGGAAACAACCTAATTGTCCAACTAATGGAAAAGATTTATTCAGGAAATTATAGTACATGCACTTCATATATTAGTAAGCGGCATTAAAAATGATATTGGCCAAAAGTCTGTAATAATAACAAGCAAAAACTGTTCACAATATAATGGAAATGGAAAAGTAAAAAGAAAGCAGAACACAAAATGTCAAGCTTTGTAGCATGGTTTGTTTTTGTTTTTGTTTTTCATTTTTTATTCCTGTTGCCCAGGCTGGAGTGCAATGGCGCGATCTCGGCTCACTGCAACCTCCACCTTCTGGGTTCAAGCGATTCTCCTGCCTCAGCCTCCTGAGTAGCTGGGATTACAGGCATGTGCCACCACACCCAGCTAATTTTTGTATTTTCAGCAGAGACGGGTTTCACTATGGTGGCCAGGCTGGTCTTGAACTCCCAGCCTCAAGTGATCTGCCCACCTCATCCCCCCAAAGAACTGGGATTACAGGCTTGAGCCATGGCACGCAGCCTATGGCTTTAAAAATAATGTAAAATAAACATAATCAACATAGGAAGCAGCTTTGTTAGTGTAGCAGAAATATGAGTGATTTATTTTTCTTCTTTTTTTTCTTGTACTTGTACTTTCTACATTTTCTTTAAGGACATGCCCTACTTTTACAATGAGAGAAAATTATTATTGGAAGGAAAAAAAGATTAAATGTGACATTATTTCCCCTTTAGAAATATTTTGTATCCTGGTGAACAATTACCCTCCCACTTTACAGAAATCCTCATTTCCAGAGATATCACTTCTGAGAAGCAACGTTTTCAAATCTGCAAGGATCATCCCTCGAGCCACTACACCTTTCCCAACATTTCCTTCTTTCCTCTAGTTCCTCCAACTCTATTTTAAACTGTTAAGGTCACACACAGTGGCTCACACCTGTAATACCAACACTTTGGGAAACTGAGGCAGGAGAATTGCTTGAACTCAGGAGTTCAAGACCAGCCTGAGCAACACAGCAAGACCCTGTCTCTACCCAAAAAAAAAAAAAAATTAATCCACTCTGATGGGGTACATCTGTAGTCACAGTTACTTGGAAGGTTGAGAATTGCTTGAACCCAAGAGTTCAAGGCTGCAGTAAGCTATGATTGCACTCCAGCCTGGAAGACAGACCAAGGCCCTGTCTCTAAAATAATAATAATATTTTAAATATCCCCTTTCCAGAATGTTCCAGGGTGTCTCTCTTTTTTTTAGACAGAGTCTCACTCTGTCGCCCAGGCTGGAGTGCAATGGCACCCGCTCTCTTGGCTCACTGCAACCTCCACATCTCGGGTTCCAGCGATTCTCCTGCCTCAGCCTCCCAAGTAGCTAGGACTACAGGCATGTGCCACCACGTCTTACCAATTTTTTGTATTTTTAATAGAGACAGGGTTTCACCATGTTGGTCAGGCTAGTCTCGAACTCCTGTCCTCAAATGACCCACCTGCCTCGACCTCCCAAAATGCTGGGACTACATGCGTGAGCCACTGCGCCCAGCCATGTTCCAGAGCCTCTTTTCTTTCTTTGACCCAGGAGCACTTGTATTGAGCGAATGTGAGAGACTGAGAGACAGAGTCCATTTCCCAAGCTGGATTTTCCATGTGGATGGCAGGCAACCGGTCACACAACCTTGATGTTCCTGGTGGTCTAGGTATTCTCCAAACTAACCCATAGCTGTCTACTTCTTGAGTTATTATTTGAGATCAAAAATGTCCTTATTGTTGGAAATCGAGAAGCATCCTTTTCTTCCCTCGGTAGTTTACTGAATCCTGAAGAGCGTCCATCTTTCTTTAGTCCCTGACCACCTTTTTGCGTCTCTTGTGACTGTTGCTAAGACAGAGTTCTCCCAGGGGTAGCTCCTCAGGGCCCTCTCAAATGGGAGCTTTCACTAGAAATAACTCCCAGTTCCAGGCCCTTAAGGCCAGAGAGAATTCAAGTGGCTTCTTTCACTCCAATCTCCCTTCCCACCCTGGATTGCTGGCTCACGTCTATTATTGTGAAAACATATAATTTATTCAGTGTTTATGATCCAAAACCCTAGTTCCAGCTTCCCTCCTTCCCTTTCAAGAATCATCTTCCTTTGAAATACTTGAGAAACATCAGTTTGTGTCACATCCACTCTGTAATTAATTTATTAGCAGCTATTTCCCTGCATCATAAACTCCTCCCTCCCTGAATCAATCAAAATATGTCTGGTTGCAAGTAACAACAACCAAAAAAAGAACCCCAACCAGCGAAGATTTAGACTGTGAAGACATTTCTGGTTTTCTCAGTAAGAACCTGGAGCTAGGTAATGAGTCTAATCAGGAGCTTATGCATGGCTGCAGTCTCTGGGAGCTCATCTGTAACCATTCGCCTGGCCTTTCTCTTAGGCTTATCACCTCAAGGTCACAAGATAGCTGCTGCACCTCCAGCCTTCATGCCCTCTCTCTTTTGTCCCCAGCAGGAAAGAAGACAATGAAAATGCAAAAATACTCACAGAAGGCTCCAGAAAGATTTTCTTTTGCATATCATTTGTTAGAACTGGGTCACACGGCCACCCTTAGGTGCAAGGGAGGCTGAGAACATGAGTATCTGGCAAAGGGGAATAGGATAGCAATGGTTGGCCTACACAAGTCATGATCCATTCTTGACAGCTGGGCACATTACAATTCCCGGGGGAATGAAGAAAACAGTCAGCCATGCATGGTGGCTCATGCCTGTAATCCCAGCACTTAGGGAAACCAAGGGGGGAGGATCATTTGAGCTCAGGAGTTTGAGACCAGCCTGGGCAATATAATGAGACCCTGTCTCTACAGAAAAAAAATACAAAAATTAGTCAGGAGTGATGGCACTTGCCTGTAGTCCCAGCTACTCTGGAGGCTGAGGTGGGAGGATTACCTGAGCCCAGGAGGAGGAGGCTGCAGTGAGCTGTGATCATGCCACTGCACTACAATCTGGGTAACAGAGTGAGACCCTCACTCAAAAAAAAAAAAAAAAAAGGCTCTGAGAGGCAGAGAGAAGATAGGCCAGTTAAGAACCTCGGGACTCAAGGAATGACATATTGTTGAGTTCTCTGGGTTTTCTTTTTGCCTGATATAGCCTAGACTTGGAGCTGGAGAAGCCAGCAACCCAGAAATGCCAAGAGGTGCAGATAAATACGCTCTTCCAAAAGTGTTCTCTGTAGCTAAGGGAGCAGGAAGAGGCAGCCTAGCAAGACAGAAAACTTTTAAATGATAATAACTCTTCTCCAGGAAATGCCACAGGGGAGGAAAAAAAAAAAAAAAACTGAATGCACCCAAAGCCATGCAGCAAAGCTGAGTGAATAGTCTAGAATTCCACACTCCCTAGGCTGTAATGAGACGTCTAGAAGTGGTGTCAGAGAAGGGCAGGTAGGGAGCTGGGCCTTTTATCTCCACAAGTCAGTAGCAAGGTCTCCCTCTCTGCTGGGTGGGGTCATAGTAGGTCTAGTGGAAAGTTAGGATTTTTATGGCCTCCCAGCAGTCATGAGAACAAACCCACCCATCCCCCAACATCCTATCCCCCCAACCCTCTATTCTCCTATCTCCCCACCCCACCCCTGGTCCATGATGTCAGTAAAAGCCATGTGGGAAGCAGTATGGAGCCCTTTCTAGGAAGGTATCCATGGAGGCCTAGTGGGGAGCAAGAAATCCCCCTCTCGCCCAGAAGTAATGGAGATCCCCCAATTTTGGTATCCATGCATAATTACCTGTCGGGTTCTTCCTGTGCACTACACAAACAAAACCAGTTCACTGAGACTGTGATATTGCAGTAAAGAAATTGCAGTAAAGAAAGGGTTTAATTAATGTGAGGCCGGCCATGTGGGAGAACTGGAGTTATCACTCAAATCAGTCTCTCCAAAGGCTCGGAGGTTAGGGTTTTTCAAGGGTAGATTGGTGGGTGGGGGCTTAGGGAATGGGTCCTGTTGATGGATTGGAAATGCAATCACAGGTGTGCGGAAAATGGCCCTCGTGCACTGAGTCTGCCTCTGGGTGGAGGTCACGGGACTGATTGAATCATGAGTCATGGGTTCAGTGGGAGTCAATCCATTCTTTACTCAGAATGTAAAAGCCTGAAAAACATCTCAAAAGATCAATCTTGGCCAGATGCAGTGGCTCATGCCTGTAATTCCAGCATTTTGGAAGGCTGAGGCAGGCTGATCACTTGAGGCTGGGAGTTCAAGACCTTCCTGACCAACATGGTGAAACCCCATCTCTACTAAAAACAAAAACAAAAACAAAAAGTAGCTGGGTGCAGTGGCACATGCCTATAGTCCCAGCTACTTGGGAGGCTGAAGCATGAGAATTGCTTGAGCTCGGGAGGCAGAGGTTGCAGTGAGCCAAGATTGCACCACTGCACTCCAGCCTGGGTGACGCAGTGAGACTCTGTCCCAAAATAAAAAAAAAAAAAAGATCAACCTTACATTGATTCTACAAATAGTGTTGTCATCTACAGGAGCAATTAGCAAAGTCTCAAATCTCGTGACCTCTGGTTACATGATACCAGAGCAGTAAAAGGATTATAAAAACTATATCTACATTTTAAAATTTACGCCCCTTCCATAATCCTAATCTTGTGGTCTTTTATTAATCTTACAAAGACAGTTTCAGCCCCTGCACAAAGAAAGGATCCATTTTAAGGTAAGACTAGTCTCATCCTTGCTTCAAGGTTAAACTGTAAATTAAACTCCTCCCATGGTTAGCTTGGCCTATGCCCAGGAATGGGCAAAGACATCCAGCCTGTGAGGATGGAGTCAGCCACATTAGACTTCTCTCACTGTCTCATTGTCATAATCAATACAAACTGAACATGCAACTACTATATAACCTAGCAATTGCACTCTTGAATATTCATCCCAGAGAAATAAAAATTTATATTCACATGAAAACCTCTACATGAATGTTTATCACAGCTCTACTCTTAATAAGCAACCATTGGAAACAACTTGTGATATTGTAAAATTATATTTGGTTTTGGACCCCATTTCCTGGCATACAACTCTTAAAATCCTTAGAATCCTTAGAGTACAGTGGCATGATCTCAGCTCACTGCCACCTCTACCTCCTGGAGTCAAACAATTCCCGTGCCTCAGCCTCCCGAGTAGCTGAGTTTACAGGCGCCCACCACCACGCCCGGGTAATTTTTGCATTTTTAGTAGAGACAGGGTTTTGCCATGTTGGCCAGGCTGGTCCTGGCCTCAAGTGATCCGCCCATCTCACCATCCCAAAGTGCTGGGATTACAGACATGAGCCACCGCACCTGGCCTATGTCTTTAGTTTTAAATACTGCAGTGAAAGAGCAGGTTTGGGTTGACCCACAACTCACTACGAAATAATCACAAATGGTTATATGGGAGGCAGACACACAGGTGGTTATTCCCAAGAAAACAGCCAGCCTGGTGGACTGGATAAAAGCCACTGTAGGCTGGATATTGTGCCTCATGCCTGTACTCCCAGCACTTCGGGAGGCAGAGGTGGGTGGATTGCTTGAGATCAGGAGTTTGAGACCAGCCTGGACAACGTGGCCAGACTCCATCCCTTCCAAAAGAAAAAGAAAATTAACCAGGCATGGTAGTGTGCACCTGAACTCCAAGCTATTTGGGAGGCTGAGGTGAAGGGATCACTTGAGCCTAGGAGGCAGAGGTTACAGTATGCCAAGATCACGCCACTGCAACCAGCTTTGGTGACAGAGTGAGACCCTATCTCAAAAAGAAAAAAAAAAGCCACTGTAAGATCTGTTCTCCCTGAGAAGGGGGACTCTGTCTCCTCCTATAAATATCCAGTAGAGCATCTCGGAAGAAGCAGCTGATGTGTTTCGTATGCAAGTCATGTGGGCCTGGCTTTATGAGAATCGCGATATTCACCAGCTGAATGTGCTCATTGCCAAGGTCATAGTAAATGCTGTGGTTAAGGGCACCCCTGTAATGTGGATGCCCCGTATAACCTTGCTGCTGCAAAATCAAAAGGTAGTTCAAGAAGCCTTATCATGTTTTCTGGGCCAGTCACGGTGGCTTATGCCTGTAATCCCAGCACTTTGGGAGACCTAGGTGGGCAAATCGTTTGAGGTCAGGAGTTCAAGACCAGCCTGGCCAACATGGTGAAACCCCGTCTCTACTAAAAATACAAAGAAAACTTAGCAGGGCGTGGTGGCACATGCCTGTAGTCCCACTACTCAGGAGGCTGATGCAGGAAAATCGCTTGAACCTGGGAGGCAGAGGTTGCAGTCAGCTGAGATCACACTGCACTCCAGGCTGGGTGACAGAGAGAGACTCAGTCTCAACAACAACAACAACAAAAATCAGATTAATTAATATGCGAATGGGGAAATGCAGACAAGAAAGTCAAAGGATTCATCCCAGGAAGGTGGAAAACACCCTCGATGACTGGAGTGACATCAGAGAAACACTGTAATGAGTGTGACACTGTGCAGCAGAGATCCATGATGAAATGGAAATGGTTTAGCGGATCATTCTACCTGGGGAATGCGAGGAAGAAATACACGCAGAGAGCCTCTTTTCCCCTCAGATAGACTTTGGAATTGTGGGAGGCGTTGCTGGATTCTATTGTCACTTGGATAGTGCCCTATAAACAGTTCTCAAATAACAGCTGGTTGGGGCTGGGCATGGTGGCTCACGCTGGTAATCCCAACAATTTGGGAGGCTGAAGCAGGAAGATCGCTTGAGCCCAGGAGTTGGAGACCAGCCTGGGCAACATGGTAAGACCTCCTCTCTACAAACAATTTAAAAATTAGCCAAGTGCATGCCTGTGGTCCCAGCTACTCAGAAGGCTGAGGTGGGAGGATCGCTTGAGCCCAGGAGTTCAAGGCTGCAATGAGCCGTGTTTATGCCACTGCACTCCAGCCTGGGTGCCTGGGTGACACAGTGAGACCCTGTCTCAAAACAAACAAACAAACAAACAAACAAACTGCATGGAGTATGGGTGACAGTTCCAAGTTCCAAGATGAATAGACAACATCTTATTTGGAAAGATGCCACTCTGATCAAAGATGGTAAAAGCAAATCAGCTCAGTGGGCTGAATTGCATGGTGGTTTCCTAGCAGTGATGGAAAGATTGAACAGTAATAAAAAGTCTTTGTGTTTGGGTTTTTACTAACTCATGGGCAGTGGTCAGAGACCTAACCATACTCAGGCAGGAGGGCATGGAAACCTGGCCTATTAAAGAGATGCCCTTATAGGGGACAGCCCTATGGAAGTGTGAGAGTACATTAAAGTAAGACATGGGCTGCCCATCAGAAGAACCTCCTTCCGGGTTTGGAAGGTGATTGGAATCGACAAGCAGATATCCCCATTTGCTCCCTTGTGGGGGCCAGCTGGGCCTATGAGACAGGACCCTGCAGCAGTGCAGAGACGGGCCGAATCTAGACATGTTCTTCTTGTGCCCTCTGAGGTACAAAATGCCAGCGAGACTGTTCTGTTTGTCAGCAAGAGAGACAGAAGCTGCTGAGGGCTATGGAAAAGATTCCTTGGTGGGAAGGCCCTGAACGTAGCTGGCAAGTGAGACCGATGCTGGTAGCCCTGGGGGACCACAAGTGGGTCTTGACAATAATAGACACTGACTCTGCACTGGGCCTTGCTTACCCAATGGAAGATGCAACTATTCACGATGCCATTAAAAAACAGGATCAAAAATAGTACATGGATTTGGGCAGCTAGCTGTCATTTCTTCAGACCAAGGGGCACACTGTACAGGCTGAAATGTCCAGCAATGGGCAAAGAGACATTCTCCTGGAGAAGTGGAGCCTGCTATTAAAATTTATTAGGGCTGGACATGGCAGCTCACACCTATAATCCCAGCAATTTGGGAGGCCAAGGCAGGAGAATTGCTTGAACCCAGGAGTTCGATAAAAGCCTGGGAAACACAGTGAGACCTCGTCTCTACAAAAGTAAGAAAAAAAATTAGCCAGGTGCGGTGGCATGTGCCTGTAGTCCCAGCTGCTTGGCAGGCTGAGGCAGGAGGATTGCTTGAGCCCAAGAGGTGGAGTCTATAGTGAGCCATGATCACGCCACTACATTCCAGCCTGGGCAACAGAGCAAGACTCTGTCTCCAAAAATAAAATTTAAAAATAAAAAATAAAACTTATTGGTTGTCTAAAATGGGTTAGGCTGGGCATGCTGGCCTATACCTGTAATCCCAGCACTTTGGGAGGCCAAGGATCACTTGAGGACAGGAGTTTAAGACCAGCCTGGGAAATACAAAGACCCTCATCTGTACAAAAAGAAAAAAAAAATAGTCAAGTATGGTGGCACACATCACAGTCCTAGCTACTCAGGAGGCTGAGGCAGGAGGATCACTTGAGTCCAGGAATTCGAGTCTACAGTGAGCTACAGGCATGCCCCCACCACACCTGGCTAATTTTTGTATTTTCTTTGCAGAGACAAGGTTTCACCATGTTGCCCAGGCTGGTCTCAAGCTCCTGGGCTCAAGCAATCTGGCTACCTCAGCCTCCCAAAGTACTGGGATTACAGGCATAAGCCACCACACTTAGCTTTGAAGAGAGAAAGGGCAGGTTGGGTTTTGTGTCACACAAGGTCTTATTATACAATAGTCATGCATATTCAGCAGGTTTGGGAGAACGCTATACATATTTATGAGAGGAGCCAAATGCGTGAGCAATGGGTAAACATTGGCAGCAGAAATAGGGCCCCACATTTGCTTCATGGGCAATCATTAAGCACCTACTGTGTCTCGGGTAGATTCTGGTTATTCAGGCAAAGCGCAGGAAGGGGAATCTGCAGTGGCATGAGGCACTGCACCCAGCCTATATGCTTTTTAACATTTTTAATCACACACACACGGGACGTAACATACATCCCATGTTCACTTCGGGGCAGGTTTTAGCATTAAAATGAGGTGGAATTTGGCTCTTTACGTCAAAAGGTGACCTACAGGACACAAAGAAAGTTTGTGTGCAGCCCCTATAAGCCGCTAAAACTGGCTTAAGGTCTGCAGTTCCTTATAAGAAAACAATGTTTATAAGGCTGGTCCCTGTCCAGAGTTGTAGCGGTCTGGGCCGTAAATTCACCTGATATAGCTCCTATGGTTAGGGAGTTTAGCAAGGCTGTGATTTTACTTTTTTCTTTTTCTTTTTTGAGACAGGGTCTCGCTCTGTCACCCAGGCTGGAGAGCAGTGGTGCAATCATGGCTCACTGCAGCCTCCACCTCCCGGGCTTAAGCAATCTTCCCACAGCCTCCTGAGTAGCTGGGCATACAGGTATGCCCACATCCAACTAATTTTTGCATTTTTTGTAGAAATGAGATTTTGCCATGTTGCCGAGGCTGGTCTCAAACTCCTGGACTCAAGCAATCTGCCTTTCTAGGTATGCCAAAGTGCTGGGATTACAGGCATGAGCCACAGCGCCCAGCTGGTTTTTCTTATAGCTATAGGAATTTAGAAATTTGCCATGCCTGCCAGGACCTGAACCCTTGACCTTAGGTAGGTAACTTTTCTTTCCTTAACCTTGGGCTTGTCTTAGTTGATAAAGGGGTGTCTGTTTCAGTCTCTGAGCACATTACACATAGGTCTCTCAGATCACACTACACTAGGTACTTTACATTATTAACTAATCTTTTTTTATTTTTTATTTTTTTCTTGAGACAGGGTCTGACTGTGTCACCCAGGCTGGAGTGCAGTGGTGTGATCTCTGTTCCCTGCAACCTCCACCTCCTGGGCTCAAGCCATCCTCCCACCTCAGCCTCCCAAGTAGCTGGGACTACAGGCATGTGCCACCATGCCTGGCTAATTTTTTTGTATTTTTTTGCAGAGATGGGGTTTCACCATGTTGTCCAGGCTGGTCTTAAACTCCTGAGCTCAAGTGATCCACCTGCCTTGGCCTCCCAAACTGCTAGGATTACAGGTGTGAGCCACCTTGCCCAGCCCTACTCACCTTCTTAAACCCTGTGAGGTTAATACCACCATGATCCTGTTTTACAAACAATGAAACTGAGGTTAAGTAATTTACCCAAGGTGATATAACTAGTAAGTGGTGGAGGTAGAATTTGAACCAAGACATTCTGATTCTAAAGTCCTTGATTTTAGCCACTGTGCTGCAGTAAAGTCTGGGCCACTCATAGGGCCTCTCCTTAAAGATGCACTCCAGTTCCTAGCCATTCTCAGGCTTCTCCCTCTATTCAGTCCCTCCTTCTTCAGGCCTTCTCAGTATACATCTCCATCCCTCCTCTCTGGAAAACTTTCAGAGCAAGAAACAGAGCCTGCAACTGATCTGACCTGACACACTGAAGAAATGTTATTATCTCACATAATAAAATGGGGAAACTTCATGGTTGATTGATTTGACAGCTCAATTACATTAGTAAAGGCCCACTTCTTTGTGGATTTCCACTGTTATCCTTGACCTATCAGCCCCCGTCATGGCCACAAGATGGCTGCCCAAGCTCCAGCCAGCATGTTCTCGAATAACCAGAGACAGTAAAGGGGCTGTTTCTTCCCTCTTTCATAAAGGGGCTGTTTCTTCCCTCTTTCAATCAATCTCCTTTCAATCATTAAGGAAGACCTTTGCAGAAACTCCAATACACTCCCCACTCGTGTCTCATTGACCAGAATTATTTCATGTGCCCATGCTGAGCCTATCACTAAGCAAGGGAAATAGGAAAACATGGTTGGTTTAGACCAATTACTATTAACTTCTTGAGGTCAGAGACCGCTTCCTGTAAAGAACATGACCACGTGGAGGACAGTAGACAGCAAAAAATAAATGGAGGTTTTATTGGGAAAGAGGAAGAGGAAACCAAGTTTTTGCCACATTCTAACCACAGAAGTGGACCTCACAGTGGGATTCATCCTTCTTCCTCCCCAAAAACAAGCTCCAGAGGACCAGCATTAATTATCAGAAATAGTACTGTCTGTCTCAGCAGTTCTCAAACAATAATGTGCATAAGAATCACCCCAGAAGTTTGGTGAAAGGGCAAATCTCTGAGAATGATGGAACTTGAGCCTAAATCCATCTATTTTAACACCTGGACTTTTAACCACTGTCTTATTGAGCTCTTATACTGTGTCAAGCACTGCTCTAGGAGCACTCCCTTAATGCCTACAGCAGAATTAGGCCTAAGAAGTTCCCCTTCATAGGTCCCCCGTGACCCACCTTATCCTCCAGAATGTTCCTTCCAGCCAAAAAAAAAAAAAAAGTTGTGCCCACCCCAATTTTCCAGCCCCTTGGACAGAGTTCTGATCTTTGAAATTTTCATCAAAGTGAGACAGGAATAATACAGGGTGGTCACAGGAGAACAGAAAATTCCAGGCAGCACTTTCACATGGCTAGGCAAAAGGCAGATGTTGAAATAGCTGCAGAAGCTAGGGTCTGATAAAACCCTGAAAAACCAGGGTGTGGACCAAGCCGGCTAAGACCAATTGAACTTAATTGGCGCTGGATTTGACCTAGGTTTCACCCAGAACCTTATGTTTTTGTTTGTTTGTTTGTTTTGTTGTTGTTTTGAGATGGAGTTTCACTCTTGTCACTCAGGCTGGAGTGCAATGGCATGATCTCAGCTTACTGCAGCCTCTGCTTCCTGGATTCAAGCAATTCTCCTGCCTCAGCCTCCCAAGTAGCTGGGATTACGGGTGCCCACATTCACACCTGGCTAATTTTTGTATTTCTAGTAGAGACAGGGTTTCACCATGTTGGTCAGGCTGGTCTTGAACTCCTGACCTCAGGTGATCAGCCCCGGCCTCCCAAAGTGCTGGGATTACAAGCATGAGCCACTGCACCCAGCCTATATACTCATTAACATTCTTAATCACATACCCACCAGTGCCAGGACAGTTTCAGGAGCACCCATATTTGATGTAAAAATTGGTGGCACCATAGTTCTGGGAAATCTCCACCTTTTTCCAGGAATTTTCATGAATATTCCTTCCCTTGGTATGCCCACACTCCTGTCTCTTGAGTATGTACTCAAGACCCTATTGCATGTTTCTATTCTTCCCCTAGCCCATCGAGATTCCCTCCCGTCAATGAAAGAAGGGAGTGCGTGTAATAAACAGATTCTCCCAGCTCTTCAGATAACTACTTTTGTGTTCCTGTACTCTCGGGATCACAGTTTTCCCGTGAGTAATATCTTGATGGAGAAGTTTCTATCCACCTTCCAGCCCTTTGTTGAGATCCTGTACCCCCGGGAGTATATAGAGAAGCATTGAGGTGTGAGTGAGAAGGGAGGGGGATAAGAGAGTACAATTACTCCTGGGAACATTCCCTTTCTTTGGGGAGAAAAGTGGCATATCATTGACACTGCTGGATCTCATCAAACACCGAAGCATCCCTTAAAATAATTATTTGAATCTACAAAGCTAATGAGCAATTGCCAAAGCTCCTTTCATGCTAATGGGGCCGCATTGTGTTCCCACTAATGAGTGCTGATTGGCACTCCATTCAGATGCAAACCTTGGTCTTTTTTTCTTACAAATAGCCTTTTTTTTTTTCCTTTTAAAGGCATACTCTGGGGGTGCTGAGAGTTTCAGCTTGATTGCAAATCTAAAATGGAGTTTGGGATTTGATTCCTTCAATTCCCACCCCAAATCTGCCTGCTCACCCTCTTCCCAGTGTCATCAAAAACTGTTCTTTTGGAGACCTTAAATTTAAAAGAGATGGTGGGCTTGAAATTGGAAAGAAGAAGGTGCAGTTTCTATAACCACCTGGTGAGAGGGGGTAGTGTCTGCCCCAGCACTGGTAAAGCAGCTGGTTATTATTAAGAAATGTCTTCTCTCCTCTGCTCTTCCCTACAAATCTCAAGGTCTTACTGTCTTGCAGCTTCTGCGTCTAAGTGCCTTTCATCTCAGTCTTTAATGCCCCTCAGTCAACATGTTCCCTTGTTGAAAATGTACTTTAGAGAGCAACTGTTCCCCTTCCTGCACTTGGCCTGAATAACCACAATCTAGCCCAGACACAGTAGGTGCTTGATGATTGCCCATGAAGCCAATGTGGGGCCCTATTTCTGCTCCCATCCTTTATCCTTTCCATCTATTTCCTACGGTCTATGGAATAGATCTCCAATACTAATCTGAAGGTACAGAATCCAGTGCAATGGCGGAATTGTTAGATTCATGAGAATTACTCTCTTCAGCATTGCAGGGGTTGCTAAGTCCAGCTGGCTGCACAAGCAATGGCTAGGCTCTATGATCAGTGGTCCCTGGAGGAGGCTGGTTAAGTGTCTCATCTCTCCTCTTCCCTGGGCTGAGACACAACAGTCCAGGTCTGAGGAAGGAAGCAATACAAATAGCACAGGACTTAAGGCACAGGCTTCATCACCATATAGACCTAAAGTTGAGGCTGAGCTCTACCTTATAGCAGCTGTGTGACCTGTAACAAGATCCTTAACTTATCTAACCATCATCAGTAAAATGAGGATAATAAGAGTATGCAGCTGGTTGTTTATAAGATGACTACCATAATCCACCCCCTCCCCACATCCATATCTTGAGAAGGTCACCTCTATGTACAATCTGGTCTTAGTCATGTGACTTGCTTTGACCAATGGGACATTAACCAATGTGATGCAAGCAGAGGCTGGAAGCCTTCTTGCACGTTAGGAGTCACTCTCTTGCTGCTGAGAACTTTCCTACCATCATGTGAACCAGTGTGGGCTGATACTGACAGACACATGGCTGTCACCCCAGCTGACATTGAGGCAATTGCCAGATATGTGAGCGAGACTATCCTAGGCCATTCAGTTGCAGCCAAGCTAGCCCAAATCAGAATAAACTCCCAGAAAATTCACAGAACTGTGAGAAATAATGTCTATTGCTTAGTCAGTTGCAGTGGCTATGCTTATAGTCTCAACTACTCAGGAAGCTGGGGAGGGAGGATCGCTTGGGCCCAGGAATTTAAGACCAGCCAGGGCAACATAGCAAGACCCCGTCTCTTAAAAAAAAAATTCAATAAAAGATAAAACAATGCCAGGCACAGAGGCTCATGCCTGAAAGCCCAGCACTTTGGGAGGCTGAGGCAGGAGATCACTTGAGCCCAGGAGTTCAAGACAGCCTGGGCAACATAGTGGGACCCTGTATCTACAAAAATTTAACAATTATCTGGGCATGGTGGCACGGGTTTGTGGTCCCAGCTACTCAGGAGGCTGAAGCAGGAGGATCACTTGAACGCAGGAGGTTGAGGCTGCAGTGAGCCATCACACCACTGCACTCCAGCCTGGGCAACAGAGCAAGACTCTGTCTCAATAAAAATAAAATGATGTCTGCTGTTTTAAGACACTAAAACTTGGGAAGGTTTGTTACACAGCAAAAGCTAACTGATACACATTGCCCCACTCATAGTGATGTTTGAGTTTTAAATGTATATTAAGGTGCTTCAACCAGTGCCGGATACATAATAAGTATTCAATCAATGTTGATCACATCATGTGATCTGTGAAGTCGGAATACTAGGAAACTTCCGGGGTGATCTCTGCTGAAGTGGAGCACGTACAGAAAGAAATTATGCTTAATTTTGCCAACCCGTAGTCTGGTTCCAAGTGTAGTTCCCTCCCCAAGGGAGGGACTCCAGAACTTGCAAAAGCACCATTAGTCATTGCTTATCTGCACAGATCATGAGTATCTCATTCCAACACCATTTTGGTGAGTAACAGCTACTTCAGAGTTAGCCAATGGGAAAGAAGCAAGCCCTTCTACTGCAGTAACACCAACAAAAACCTGTCACTGCTCATGCCAGACCCAGTGAGAAACATTCCCACCCACCCCAGGTGGCCCAGCCCCTTCCCCACTAGTCAGCAGGCCTGTGGATTATTGGTTCCAGTGGATTCATATATGGAACATTTACACGTATTCCTGAATTACAATGCCTCTGAGCCTCCCACTTGCACCCCATTCCTACTTTCAAAAAGCAACCTCATATGCACTCACACACCAGTTTTCCACTGCAATCTAAAAACACAAAAATTGCCAAGTTCTTTCTCTCTCTGGCTTCAGATTGAGGTGCAGGAAGCCACATAAACTAGCCACAGCTGAGAGTGTCTCTTTTGAGGATGCCTATGCTGGTATTGAGGTACCATCCCCCAGTGCCCACAAGGTGACCAGTTCCAGGGGTGCCCCAGGTGAGGTGGATTCTGCACAGGACCACCTTTTCCCCATCGCTCCATCACCGCAAATCTTCTCACTTCCCCTTCAATCACAAAATCTCTTATCCAAACAGTTCTGCAGACAGCATTGTTTATAAAAAGCCAAACATTGGAAACAATGCAAGTATCCTTCAACGGGAGAATGAGTTTTTTTAATTGTCATTTATTCACACAATGGAATACCATAGAACAGTGAAAATGCACAAACACTCCACAAATGACATGCATGAACTTCACAGATATAAAGTTAAGTGAAAGAAAACACTCATTTAAAAGTATTTTTGTTTTTTGTTCTTGTGATAATTTACTGAGAATGATGATTTCCAGTTTCATCCATGTCCCTACAAAGGACATGAACTCATCATTTTTTATGGCTGCAAGAACAAAAAACCAAACACCGCATATTCTCACTCATAGGTGGGAATTGAACAGTGAGATCACATGGACACAGGAAGGGGAACATCACACTCTGGGGACTATTGTGGGGTGGGGGGAGGGGAGAGGGATAGCATTGGGAGATAAACCTAATGCTAGATGACAAGTTAGTGGGTGCAGCGCACCAGCATGGCACATGTATACATATGTAACAATGTGCACATGTACCCTAAAACTTAAAGTATAATAAAAAATAAAATTAAATTTAAAAAAAAAAGTATTTTTGTTTGTTTGGCTTTGGAGATTTGGGTTTGTTTTTGTTGTTGTTGTTTTGTTTTATATTGTTTTTTTTGAGACAGAGTCTTGCTCTGCTGCCCAGGCTGGAGTATAGTGGCACGATCATAGCTCACTGCAGTCTCTACCTCCTATGCTCAAGTGATCCTCCTGCCTCAGCCTCCCAAGTAGCTGGGACCACAGGTGTGTGCTACCACCCCTGGCTAACTTTTTAAATTTTTTGTAGAGACAGAGTCTCATGATGTTGCCCAGGCTGCTCTCAAACTCCTGGACTCAAGCAATCCTCCCACCTCAGCCTCCCAAAGTGTTGGGATTACAGGCACGAGCCACCATGCACTGCCTGCTCAACACATATTTCACTAGTAGACGTGAGTTTGCAGGTCTAAAGAAGGGATGATTTGCTCTGTGCCTAATCCACCAAGAGTGATGAGAACAGAGCCCTGAGGAATACCAGCATTTAGGGGAGAAACAGATAAGAGAAAGCCTCCAAGGAAATGAGAAAGAGCAGTCAGGGAATGGTGCTCAGGAAGCCTAGAAGGAGTCAAGTCTCAAAAACAGTTTGGTGAGCCTAGGCGACAGAGCAAGACTCTGTCTCAAAAAAAAAAAAAAAAAAAAAATACAGTTTGGCTTTGGTCAGGGGCGGTGGCTCACGCCTATAATCCCAGCATTTTGGGAGGCCGAGGCAGGCAGATCACTTGAGGTCAGGAGTTCAAGACCAACCTGGCCAATGTGGTGAAACCCCATCTCCACTAAAAATACCAATATATATATATATAATCCAGATGTGATGGTGCACACCTATAGTCCCAGCTACTCGGGAGGCTGAGGCAGGAGAATTGCTTCCACCTGGGAGGCAGGGGCTTCAGTGAGCTGAGACTGCACCACTGCACTCCAGCCTGGGCAACAGAGTGAAACTCCATCTCAAAAAAAAAAAAAAAAAAAAAGCTAGTTTGGCAATGTCAAAATGCAGCAAAGTCATATAAGATGCAGATCGATTGAATCAGCCCAATTCCCAGAGATGTGATTTTCTTAATCCACCGTATTCTATAAATTATGCATATGAGCACTAAAACCCCATTAGTCCAAATTGAATTTTGCAAAATAGTTCTGGAAACAAGAAAGCAAAACTACTATCAGTGGTTATTTCTGGGGACTGAGATGAGTTGAGCAAAGGAGGGACTCTCACCTTTTTACTTCATGTACTTCTGAATTACTTTAATTTTTACAAGGAGCGTGAATACATTTGAAAATTTCAAATGAAGCAAATAAATGAAAATAGCTCAGTGTTAACCAATACTAGCATAATAACATTGGGAGAAGGGAAAAGTGGTTTTTGTCGACGGAAGGGGAAAGAAAATCTATGGCGGGGGGGTGTTGATGACAGATGGGGGAATTTGGCAGGCAAGGACTGGGGATGGATGAACTGACAATGTGAGAAGTGAGAGCGTGGTAGGAGATGCTGTGGTCCAGTAATTGGGTAGGTGGGTGAAAATACAATAGCAGGAGCAGTTTCCGGTTAGAAGGTTTAAGAGGCTCCTCCAGTGACCAATGGTCAGGTAAAGATGGGCAGGAAAAACCAAGCGAAGGGAGGGGGGTGATATTTGGGGTCTCACTGGCCCCAGGCTAGGGAGGCACTTTTGTTGTCAACTCACTTGGGGCTGCCTTCCCCAAGAATCAGTTGGGTCACCAGTGGTCTTAGCCACTCAGGAGGCTGAGGTGGGAGGATTGTTTGAGCCCGGAAGTTCAAGACCAGCCTGGGCAACATACTGAGACCTCCATCTCTAAATAAATAGATAACCTTAAAAAAAAAAAAAAAGAGTCAGTGGGGAACAAAGAGGAAACTCCCCCCCATCTACCCACCCATACCCCCAAGGCAAGACACAGAGGGCCAGAGCAGAAAACAGAGTTGGGGCCGGGCATGGTGGCTCACGCCTGTAATCCCTGCACTTTGGAGGGCCAAGACGGGCAGATTCACCTGAGCTCAGGAGTTCAAGACCAGCCTGGACAACATGGC
Organism: Gorilla gorilla gorilla; assembly: GCF_029281585.2. Taxonomy (NCBI): domain Eukaryota; kingdom Metazoa; phylum Chordata; class Mammalia; order Primates; family Hominidae; genus Gorilla; species Gorilla gorilla. The sequence goes on along the minus strand of NC_073242.2, from coordinate 23,432,261 downwards.
AAAACCCCATCTCTACTAAAAAATTAGTCAGGCATGGTGGTGTGCACCTGTAGTCCCAGCTATTTAGGAGGGTGAGGCAGGAGAATTGCTTGAGCGCAGGAGGCAGAGGTCGCAGTGAGCCAAGATTATGCCACTGCACTCCAGCCTGGATGGCAGAGCAAGACCCTGTCTCAAAAAAAAGAAAAAAAGAAAAGACAAAGAAAACAGAGTTGGGATGAAGATAACAGCACAGAGTTAATGTAGTCAGACTGAGTTCCAATTTATTTAACATCAGAAATCTACAAAGTGCCCTTTTCATCATGTCCTAACAAGCATTGATTGTGTCTTTTGTTTGTTTTTTAGTCTTTGCTAATCTGATTGGCGAAAAGGGCTTTATTGTGACACAGGGATGTTCTATCTAAATTGCTTGCTTACTCAAACCTTTGAGGGTGACACAGTGATTTTCATCTTTCCAGTCCCAGCATGTCACTTGACCTAGAATTAATGAATAAAAGTGCCATAGCATGGCTGTTTTTATTTGTATAAAAATGTTATAAAGAGAGTTGGCTGGGCGGGCATGGTGGTTCACGCCTGCAAACCCACACTTTGGGAGGCTGAGGCAGGAGGATCACTCAAGCCCAGGAGTTCAAAACCAGCCTGGACAACATAGTAAGACCTTGTATCTAGAAATAATTTTTTAAATTAGCCTGTATGGTGGCTTGCACCTGTAGTTCCACCTACTTGGGAGGCTGAGGTGAAAGGCTCACCTGAACCCAGGAGGTCAAGGATTCAGTGAGCCATGTTCGTGCCACTGCACTCCAGCCTAGGTGACAGAGGGAGACTCTGTCTCAAAAAAAAAAAAAAAAAAAGAAAAGAGTCAAGCATTTTCCTCAGCAGTTTAAGCACAAGGAAAGCTTGGGACTTTGTGGCTTACAATAATGCCAATCCAGGGATGAGATAATTGGTGGCTGGCTCTTGTCATCACGAAAGGTTTACTCAGGCTATTTCATTAATGTTGCAACTGAAACCCTGCATTTGATATAACTCAATCATCGGACCACTGAGAGCACTGTGTAGAAGTTACAATATAAGGTAGTCAGTTTTTAGTCTGAGATGTCTCCAACTAGGAGTCATCTCTATACCTCTAAGAAGGGTCGGATAAAATAAGAACAAAAAGGAGAGGATAGTGTTTCACAGTCAGATGCCTACGGTCAGCGAGCCAGATCTGCCTGCAGCTGTATAAACAAAAGTTTTATTGGAACACAGCCAGGTTCACTCACTTTTATTTTGTCTATGGCAGCTTTTGCCCTACAATGGTAAAGTTCGATAGCTGAAACACTAGCTTTATAGCTCTCAAAGTCAAAACTGTTTACTATCTGCTTTTTTTTTTATTTTTTGAGATGGAATTTTGTTCTTGTTGCCCAGGCTGGAGTGCAATGGCGTGATCTCGGCTCACTGCAACCTCTGCCTCCCGGGTTCAAGCGATTCTCCTGCCTCAGCCTCCTCAAGTAGCTGGGATTACAGGCATGTGCTACCATGCCTGGCTAATTTTGTTTTTTGTTTGTTTGTTTGTTTGTTTTTAGAGACAGGGCTTCACCATGTTGGTCAGGCTGGTCTCGAACTCCTGACCTGAGGTGATCCACCCACCCCAGCCTCCCAACATGCTGGGATTACAAATATGAGCCACCACAGCCAGCCTACTATCTGCTCTTTCACAGGTAAAGCTTGCCCGCCTTGTTCTAGACCCTACCCCTCTCCAGAAATGGTGTGTGGAACCAACCCAACTTGAGGAAGGTTTACATCAATGGATACAGAGGAGCACAGAAAGGTAGGGGATCATTTGATCCTCACAGCAACTCTATGAGGTAGGTACTGTTATTATCTTTACTTTACAGATGGGGAAACTGAGGCACAGAGCGGTTAAACAAATTTCCCCGAGTCACATAACCAATGATTGTTGGAACTGAGATTTGAACCCAGGTAGTCTGGTTCTAGAGTTTGCACACTTAACTGCCACCAACAATGGCACCTAGAAGTTTTCAGGAGTGGGGGAAAGAAACAAAATAGGCACATACAAAAACTAATACTCTTCAAGAGCATCATAAGAAGCTGGAAGAAAAATGAAGCAATACTTTTCCTTTTTTTTTTTTTTTTTGAGAGAAAGGATATTTTCAACCTAAAATTCTAGACCCTGACACTTTACCATCAAGCGTAATGGCAGAATAAAGACATTATAAATCATGCAAGCTCTCAAATATTTTTCACCAATGCACTCTTTTTTTTTTTTTTTTTTTTCATGGAGTCTTGCTCTGTCACCCAGGCTGGAGTGCAGTGGTGCAATGATCTCAGCTCACTGCAACCTCTACCTCCCAGGTTCAAGCAATTCTCCTGCCTCAGCCTCCTGTGTAGCTGGGATTACAGGCACCTGCCAACATGCCTGGCCAATTTTTGTATTTTTAATAGAGACAGGGTTTCACCGTGTTGGCCAGGTTTGTCTTGAACTCCTGACCTCAAATGATCCACCCACCTCAGCCTCCCAAAGTGCTGGAATTACAGATGCGAGCCACCACACCTGACCACCAATGCACTCTTTCTTAGGAGGTTACTAGGTAGTCTGCTCTATCAAAATGAGAGATAAAAGCTATAAAGAGGAAAACAGGGGGTCCAGGAAGCAGTGGAAGCAGGAAAAAGGAAAGGGAATCCCTAGGATGAGAGTAAAAAGTGGCCCAGAATGTACAGCAGGTCTGTTCACACTGAAGCAATAAGATGGGAAGCCAATGACAAACCCACAGCCAATATCATACTGAATGGGCAAAAACTGGAAGCATTCCCTTTGAAAACTGGCACAAGACAGGGATGCCCTCTCTCACCACTCCTATTCAACATAGTGTTGGAAGTTCTGGCCAGGGCAATCGGGCAGGAGAAAGAAATAAAGGGCATTCAATTAGGAAAAGAGGAAGTCAAATTGTCCCTGTTTGCAGATGACATGATTGTATATCTAGAAAACCCCATGGTCTCAGCCCGAAATCTCCTTAAGCTGATAAGCAACTTCAGCAAAGTCTCAGGATACAAAATCAATGTGCAAAAATCACAAGCATTCTTATACACCAATAACAGACAGAGAGCTAAATCATGAGTGAACTCCCATTCACAATTGCTTCAAAGAGAATAAAATACCTAGGAATCCAACTTACAAGGGATGTGAAGGACCTCTTCAAGGAGAACTACAAACCATTGCTCAACGAAATAAAACAGGACACAAACAAATGGAAGAACATTCCATGCTCATGGATATGAAGAATCAATATTGTGAAAATGGCCATACTGTCCAAGGTAATTTATAAATTCAATGCCATCCCCATCAAGCTACCAATGACTTTCTTCACAGAATTGGAAAAAAACTACTTTAAAGTTCATATGGAACCAAAAAAGAGCCCACATTGCCAAGTCAATCCTAAGCCAAAAGAACAAAGCTGGAGGCATCATGCTACCTGACTTCAAACTATACTACAAGGCTACAGTAACCAAAACAGCATGGTACTTGTACCAAAACAGAGATATAGACCAATGGAACAGAACAGAGCCCTCAGAAATAATACCACACATCTACAACTATCTGATCTTTGACAAACCTGACAAAAACAAGCAATGGGGAAAGGATTCCCTATTTAAGAAATGGTGCTGGGAAAACTGGCTAGCCATATGTAGAAAGTTGAAACTGGATCCCTTCCCTACACCTTATACAAAAATTAATTCAAGATGGATTAAAGACTGACATGTTCGACCTAAAACCATAAAAACCCTAGAAGAAAACCTAGGCAATATCATTCAGGACATAGGCATGGGCAAGGACTTCATGTCTAAAACACCAAAAGCAATGGCGACAAAAGCCAAAATTGACAAATGGGATCTAATTAAACTAAAGAGCTTCTGCACAGCAAAAGAAACTACCATCAGAGTGAACAGGCAACCTACAGAATGGGAGAAAATTTTTTCAATCTACTCATCTGACAAAGAGCTAATATCCAGAATCTACAAAGAACTCAAATTTACAAGAAAAAAAACAAAAAACCCCATCAAAAAGTGGGCGAAGGATGAACAGACACTTCTCAAAAGAAGACATTTATGCAGCCAACAGACACATGAAAAAATGCTCATCATCACTGGCCATCAGAGAAATACAAATCAAAACCACAATGAGATATCATCTCACACCAGTTAGAATGGTGATCATTAAGAAGTCAGGAAACAACAGGTGCTGGAGAGGATGTGGAGAAATAGGAACACTTTTACACTGTTGGTGGGACTGTAAACTAGTTCAACCATTGTGGAAGTCAGTGTGGCGATTCCTCAGGGATCTAGAACTAGAAATACCAATTGACCCAGCCATCCCATTACTGGGTATATACCCAAAGGAATATAAATCATGCTGCTATAAAGACACATGCACATGTATGTTTATTGCAGCACTACTCACAATAGCAAAGACTTGGAACAAACCCAAATGTCCAACAATGATAGACTGGATTAAGAAAATGTTGCACATATACACCATGGAATACTATGCAGACATAAAAAATGATGAGTTCATGTCCTTTGTAGGGACATGGATGAAGCTGGAAACCATCATTCTCAGCAAACTATCGCAAGGAAAAAAAACCAAACACCACATGTTCTCACTCATAGGCGGGAATTGAACAATGAGAACACATGGACACAGGAAGGGGAACATCACACACCGGAACCTGTTGTGGGGTGGAGGGAGGGGGGAGGGATAACATTAGGAGATATATCTAATGTATATGACGAGTTAATGGGTGCAGCACACCAACATGGCACAAGTATACATATGTAACAAACCTGCACATTGTGCACAAGTACCCTAGAACTTAAAGTATAATAAAAATATATATATACATATTTTTAAAAAGGGAAGCCAAATAGGAGGTTGTATCAATTAGCTATTGCTGTGTAACAAATGACACCCCAAAAGCTAGTAGCTTAAAACAACAAATATATATCATCTCACACACTTTCTAAGGGTGAAAAATCAGGGAGCAGCCTCTGGTTCAGTCTTTTATGAAGTTGCAGTTAAGCGGAGGCTGAAGTCATCAAAAGGCTTGACAGGGGCTGAAAGATCTATTCATTACCATAACTGCTGGCAAGATCCCTCAATTACTTATCACCTGGGCCTCTCCATAGGGCTGCTCCATATGGCAGTTGGCTCCCTCTAGAGTGAATAATCAAATAGAGATGGGGATGAAGCAAAGACCAAGACAGAAGTTACAATGTCTCTTATATTCTAATCTTAGAACTAATATGCCCTCACTTCTGATCTATTCTGCTGGTCAACAGAGATGAACTCTGGTACAAGGTTGGAAAGGACTACACAGGGTGTGAATATCAGGAAACAGGGATCACTGGGGGGATCATCTTTGAGGCTGCCTACCACAAAGGTGTTCCAATTATTACAGCAGTGTAGCAAAACCTAGTGGTGAAATTGGCTGGGTTGCAATGGCTTATGCCTGTAATTCCAACATTTTGGGAAGCCAAGGCAGGAACATCACTTGAGGCCAGGAGTTCAAGACCAGCCTGGACAACATAGTGAGACCCCCATCTCTACACAAAAATTAAAAATTAGCCAGGTGTGGTGGCATGTGCCTGTATTCCCAGCTACTCAGGAGGCTGAGGCAAGAGGATTGCTTGAGCCTAGGAGCATGAGGCTGCAGTGAGCCATGAGCACAACACTGCACGCCAGCCTGGACAACAGAGCAAGACCCTGTGTCAAAAAACAAAAAACAAACAAACAAACAAAACCCTGGTGGTGAAAAACTATCACTTATTATGTTCATGGGTTTTGTGGGTCTGGAATTTAGACAGAGCGCAGAAGGGATGACTTGTCTCTGCTACCCAGTGTCTGGGACCTCAACTAGAAGGCTCAAAGGCTGGGGGCTGGAATCATCTGAAGGGTTGTTTACCCACAGGTCTGGTGGTTGATGCTGGCTGTCAGTTGGGGGCCTCAGTTCCTCACTGTGCACTCTGTCCATGTGGGCTAGTTTGGGCTTTCTCACAGCAGTGACTGGGTTCTAAGGTTAGGAGCCCTGAGAGAGAGACAGTCAAGTAGATGACATGCTATCTTTTATGCCCAGGCCTCAAAAATCACAGTGTGATTTCCACCAGCCTATTTGTTGAAGCATCACAAAATTCCACTCAGGTTCAAGGGAAGAAGAATAGTTTCTGTCTTTGTGTTTTTATTTTATTTTATTTTATTTTTTCTTTTAAGACAGAGTCTCACTCTGTAGCCCAGGCTGGAATATTGTGGCACGATCTCAGCTCACTGCAACCTCCACCTCCTGGGTTCAAGCAATTCTTGTGCCTCAGCATCCCAACTACCTGAGGCTTACAGGTGTGCACCACCATGCCCAGCTAGTTTTTGTATTTTTAATCAAGGTGGGGTTTACCATGCTGTCCAGTCTGGTCTCAAAACTCCTGACTTCAAGTGATCCACCCGCCTCGGCCTCCCAAAGTGCTGGGAATAGAGGCGTGAGTCACTGCGCCCAGCCAAGAAATGCATTTCTGTTGTTTATCAGCTACCCGGTCTATCATATCTTGGTTTTGCTGCCCAAACAGACTAAGACAAATATGTGGAAAACTAATAAAGTAAAATAAAGGAATTATTCACTATGGAGAAAACAAAAGCTTATGCAAGAAGGAAAGGTAATCATGGTACACAACCTGGCTCAGCTTACATAGCATTTACAAAGTCACAATAATGCAAACACTGAATATGGATTTAACCAAACCTTGTAATGTGGTTAGGTCAAAGGTGAGAAAGGAAATTGGAGGAGAGTGTGAAAGAGTCGAATTCTCACCCTCCATAGTAGGAAGTCAGCAAATAACGTCTATAAGGGGAAAGATAGATGTATGTTTGTAAATATGGAGGTGAATTAGAGAAGAAATGGCTAAAAGAATTTGTAGGGGTTGCAGCCAGGCACAGTGGCTCACTCCTGTAATCCCAGCACTCTGGGAGGCCAAGGCGGGTGGATCACTTGAGGTCAGGAGTTCAAGACCAGCCTGGCCAACATGGCGAAATCTCGTCTGTACTAAAAATACAAAAATTAGCCAAGTGTGGAGGTGCGCGCCTGTAATCCCAGCTACTCCGGAGGCTGAGGCAGGAGAATCACTTGAACCAGGGCTGCAGAGGTTGCAGTGAGCCGAGATTGCACCACTGAACTCCAGCCTGGGCAACAGAGCAAGACTCCATCTCAAAAAAACAAAAAAATTATAGAGGTTGCCTCTCTAGACTGGAACTGGGGAGGAAGAGAGTGCGGCAGGGACTGCTGGTTTCTGGGTTGAGTTTGAAGCATAACTGGGCTTTTGAATTCAGTCTCTGTCTTTGTTACCACACTTAGGCCTCTGCAATCTGTGGCCTCCAGGAGACTTGTCACTCTCTAATGCCTCTGATTAGACCCACTTAGACACCCTCAGGTCATGAGATGCACTGTCCAGCTGGGCTGCTCCAAGGGGCACAGGCCCCAGCCTCAGACTCCACATGCTGGGAGCTGGCCTCCCCCTCCCACTAGGCCCAGAAATTCCTTCCAGCCCCAACCTTGGAAAGAGAGCAAGAGTGTCCCCTATGAAAATGGTATTTGTCCTTGCATTGTCCCTGCCCAAAGCAAAACAGCTCACCCAGATGGCCCTTCCCAAAAGAAAGGAACTGTGCACTCCACGCACAAACCCAAGCCTCCACCCTAAATGACAGAACCCACATCTATTTTTTAAAAAATAAAAGTAATAATGAGCCAGGCACAATGGTCAGGCCTGTAGTCCCAGGACTTTGGGAGGCCGAGATCAGGAGGTCGAGACCAGCCTGGCCAACGTGGTGAAACCCCATCTCTACTAAAAATACAAAAATTAGCCGGCTTGATGGCAGGCGCCTATAGTCCCAGCTACTCGGGAGGCTGAGGCACGAGAATTGCTTGAACCCAGGAGGTAGAGGTTGCAGTGAGCAGAGATCAAGCCACTGCACTCCAGCCTAGGTGACAGAATGAGACGTTGTCTCAAAAAAAACAAAAAAGTATCTGCATATAATGCTTGTAGCTTTTTAAGTGGGCATTTGTAGAGGCTTCAAAAAAATAATAATGTCCCGTCTCTACTAGACTCTCTGTTGTGTGAATAAGAAATGTATCTACAGAATCCTACCATGTTTCCATCTGCGCTGAAGGATTTCTGTCCTCAACATTGGAACAGAAACCGGTATAATTCTTGGCACCCGGGGAACCATAATCAACCTCTTCCATGTTATCAGCTTTAGTGAATGTTAAAGGCATAGTGCTTAAAACATCAAAATTTAGGAGACTGCACAACAGTGACATACTAAAAATACAAATGCTTGTTTTATTTTGCTGACATATGTTGGTTGAGGATAATGGAATCAAAAGTAGATTCAGAAAATATTTTCTAATACACCGGATTTGCATACCACAGATAAACTATTTCTGGGCAACTTCATGTTCTGCTTGGAGGAGAATTGGAATTCAGGGACAAACTCTGGAAATTATAGCTTAATAATTTTTTTCTAGAATCAGTATGGTATCAGATAGGAATTGTATTCAACTACTAGTAACAGGGTTCCAATTATTGTAGATTAAACAATTTAGAGTTTTTTCTCTGATATAAAAGCTAGAATTGGCTGGGCACAGTTGGATCACGTATGTAATCCCAGCACTTTGAGAGGCTGAGGTGGGCGGATCACTTGAGGTCAGGAGTTTGAGACCAGCCTGGCTAACATGGTGAAATCCTGTCTCTACCAAAAAGTACAAAAATTAGCCAGGTATGGTGGTGTATACCTGTAGCCCCAGCTATACAGGAAGCTGAGGTGAGAGAATTGCTTGACCCTGGGAGGCTAAGGTTGCAGTGAGCTGAGATCACACTACTGCACTCCAGCCTGGGTGACAGGGTGAGACTCTGTCTCAAAAAAAGGCTAGAACTGATATGGCAACTCTGCAAAGTTATTTGGCATACAGGCTGCTTCTCTTCGTCTAAGCACGTAATTTCAAAACTCAAGGTTATTCACGTTCACATTATGTATATGGAGCTCACGTAATAGACAAGCAAAAGAGGTTAGCTACAAAGGAAACTAAGAAATGTTATCTTTTCTCCAGACACTTTGCCACCCCCGGTAAAATTGGCTTTCCTTTATTAAAAAAAGAGGGGAATGAAAAGGCTATAGTAGACACCTAGCAGTCTCTGCAATGGGCACTCATTCAAAAAAAAAAATTACTTTGCACAAAACTCTTCATTTTTCCAAGCATATTGATCCCTAGAAATCCCTAGCTCTAGAAATGCTACCATTCTCCAACCATATGCTCAAACCAAGAATCTACAAACCATCTCTGATTCTTCTTTCACTTTAGCCCCACATGCAAACCATGAGCATGTTTTCTTGACTCGACTTCCAAAATATGTCCCATGCCTTTCTAAATCTAACCTCTGCTGTCACCACCTCCTCCCTACCTAAACTATTGCCATAGCCTCCACCGAGTCTTCCTCATCCTGCTTTTTAAAAAAAATAAATGTTATTTTCGTTTCATAGACAGAGTCTTGCTCTATTGCCCAGGCTGGAGTGCAGTGGTGCAATCATACTCACTGCAGCCTCAAACTCCTGGATTCAAACCATTCTTCCACCTCAACCTCCCAAGTACCTAGGACAACAGATGTGTACCACCACACCCCGCTAATTTTTAAATTTTTTGTAGAGACAGAGTCTCACTATGTTGCCCAGGCTTGTCTTGAACCCTGTGAGCCCCGTCCTCCCATCTCAGCCTCCCAAAGCACTGGGATTACATGAGCCACTCTGTCCAGCCTGAACTTACTTTGTCATACATTTATTTGTTGTGTGGTCTGCCTACCTCTCTAGAATATAAACTCCATGGCAGTGGGGTTGTCTGTCTTGCTTATCCCTATAACACCTGCTTTTATTTAGCTCCATGTCTGGCATGCCAAAGTGTTCATGAATATTAATTATTTATTAATTAATCATTTGCTTAAAACAGAATCTGAAAATATTGCTCAGAGTTGGGAAAGAGTTTGGTATGGCTTAAAATGAGAAGTTGATCATCCGAGTATTAAATTAAATATCTTTTGTGAATTATTTTCATGCTAGGAAGCGACAAACAGACCTCTTAAATATCAAATTAGTATACACTGAAGTCTAATTATGAAAATTCATACACAAAATTGTGGAAAAATCAGAGGGAATGTTTAATTGAAAGAAAAATGTATGTGATTGGAAACCAGCAATTTCTCAACAGACTGAAAAGCTTAATGACTAAAAGCAAGCACTTCACCACTTACTGACTGCATGACCTTGAGAATATTACTTCATATTCATAATGTGGGGTTACCAAAAATACCTAACTCATGGGTTTATTGTTAGAATTAAAGGAGGTTGTGCTTGTGTAGGGCTTAGCTCAATAGGAAGTGGCCATTACCATTACGCCTTTATCATTAAAATTTGGTAAAAAATATATATATACACACACATATATACATATGGTACCACTTTAAATGTGAAATATATATGTATATTTATACATATATACATATCTTTAAATAATACATATGTATTAAAAATAAATATATATGTATTTTAAATGGTACCATTTTAAATGTGAAATATATATTATATATACACATATATGTATATATGTATACATATATACATATATACAAATATATACATATATATTTCACATTTAAAATGGTACCATTTAAAATACATATATATTGTATATACATATATATGTATATGTATATGTATATGTGTGTATATATATATACACATATATATATTTCATATTTAAAATGGCACCATTTAAAACAATGAAGCTATTTTAAAACTTTGGTCATCAGGCCAAGGGTGCCTGCAAGGACTGATGGGAAGTCTGGAGACAGCAGCGTGTTGAACCTGTAAGTGGAAAGCAAGAGAGAAAGAGAGAGACCTGTGGCTCAAAGCCTTTATTAAGGTCCTGGGTACAGCCAGGCATGGTGGCTCATGCCTGTAATCCCAGCACTTTGGGAGGCTGAGGCAGGCAGATCACGAGGTCAGGAGTTTGAGACCAGCCTGGCCAACATGGGGAAACCCCATCTCTGCTAAAAATACAAAAATTAGCTGGGCATGGTGGCGGGTGCCTGTAATCCCAGCTACTCGGGAGGCTGAGGCAGGAGAATTGCTTAAAACCAGAAGGCAGAGGTTGCGGTGAGCTTAGATCATGCCATTGCACTCCAGCCTGGGCAAAAGAGTGAAACTCTATCTCAAAAAAAAATATGTCTTGGGTATTACCACAGCAGATTTCCCAAGAGAAGTTCTAATTGGTGGGTTTAGAGTAAGCAGGCTCCTGCAAAGCCACACTGTGACTGAGAGGTGGTCACTGTAGCATATCTGTGCAACCTATGCAAGGTGTAGGGGCCAGAGGGGTGAGTCAAGTAGGTGGGGTGAGACAAGTAGGTTGTATCTACACCAGGAGGAGGTATAAGGCAGGTATCTGGATCAGCCACATTGAGGAACTGGGAAGAGGTGAAGAACCGTGTCAAGGGTGACCGGGCCCTGCGTCTGATATGAGAAAGTCTAACTTATATTCAAAATGGGTACCAAGGCAACATAAAACTATGGAAATTCACCACACAACCATTGGATCTCTATCACATGCAGACAAGTCTATATTCAAAATCATATGCAGACTTGCAGGTCCTGTCTCTGGAAATTATAATGTAGAAGATCTATAGTGACGCCCAAGTATCAGTATTTTTGTAAGTTTCCCAGGTAATTTATTTTGATGTTCAAAATAATTACTTTGGGGAACTATTGAGCTGCAAATGGCTCAATAAAGCACTACCAGAAAATTATTATTGAATAATAAGGAGGAACCAATCAGGCAAAGGTTGGGGTGAAAGATAGTCCATCCAAAGAGAAAAGCCAAAGTCAGTGAGAAACAGCAGAGCATAGAGAGGAAGAACCTCAAACAGCTGGCATTCCTAGAACGTGAAATGACACGCACGTGGGAGTCAGAGATGAAACTGGAAAGACCGCATACGTCATCTGCATTGCGGAGGACCTGGAAGCTATAAAAATACTTAGATTTGATCAATTGTGCAAAACTATTTAAGAATTTTTTTTTTGAGATGGAGTACAATGGTGTGATCTCAGCTCACTGCAACCTCCACCTCCCGGGTTCAAGTGATTCTCCTGCCTCAGCCTCCCGAGTAGATGGGATTACAGGCACCCGCCACCACGCCCAGATAATTTTTGTATTTTTAGTAGAGACGGAGTTTCACTATGTTGGTCAGGCTGGTCTCAAATTCCTGACCTCAGGTGATCCACACACCTTGGCCTCCCAAAGTACTATTTAAGAATTTAAAGGAGATTAGGAAGGTTGAGGCAGGAGGATTACTTGAGACCAGGAAGTCGAGACCAACCTGAGCAACACAACAAGACCCTATCTCTAAAAAAAAAAAAAAAAGAAAACTTAACCCCACTATGATGACACACACCTGTAGTCCCAGATACTCAGGAGGCTGAGGTGGGAAGATTATTTGAGCCCAGGAGGTTGAGGCTGCAGTGAGCTGTATTGTGCCAGCCTGGCAGCAAAGTAAGACCCTGTCTCTAAAAAAAAGAGTTTAAAGAAGAGAAGTGACCCAGACTGACTTGTTTTGACTTAAAAATGTAACATCTTAGAACATAACCCCTCAAAATACTTTTCTTTATATGTTTATATGCATGTTTGCAAATTAGTTTATGCTATTTATATTGTTTTCTTAATGATAATATTCATCTATGACATCGTTTTAAATGGCTGAATACCATTTCATTTTATGAATATATCATTTTATTTTAACCAATCCTATTGTGGTAGGTTTATTTAATTTTATTTAACTTAGCAAAACTGGAACTATATTTCCAAGAAATCCCTTCTCTATGGTCTATGTTATTGTTGGCCATGAGAAAAACATATGCAAGATTTGACAGACTGGCCGGATGCAGTGGCTCACGCCTGTAATCCCAACACTTTGGAAGGCTGAGGCTGGAGAATCGCATGAGCCCAGGAGTTCGAGACCAGCCTGGGCAACATAACGAGATCCCCCATCTCTATAAAAAAAATAAGAAAATAAATATAAATAAATAAATAAATAAGCCAGGCATGGTGACATGGGCCTGTGGTCCCTGTTACTCAGGAGGCTAAGGCAGGAGGATAACCTGAGTCTAGAGGTTTGAGGCTGCTGTAAGCTATGATTACACCACTTAACTCCAGCCTGAGTGACAGAGTGAGACTCTGTCACTTAAAAAAAAAAAAAAAGATTTGGCAGACAGGACTGAAGGTACAGCAATTTCTATACTCTGAGCACAGGTGCATGGCATTCTTGCCACTTACACAATCTGCAGCTAGCCTGATGCTTCACCTGTGGGTGTGAGGCATCAGCCAGGCCTGTGGTACCTCCAGCTCCTCCAGGTCTCCTTCAGCTTCTCCAAACCCTAGACCAGGTGCCTGTCATGGGCACCGGCTCTTCCTGCCAGTCACTCACATCATCAAGATTGGAGGTGGCAACAGACTCAGGTTCCACGTTGTCCTTGTAGGTTCCTGTTGGTCTTTGCATCCCCTACTTCATGTACGTTTTTTCCTGTCCAGCTGCTGGCCCTGATGACTTCAGATGCAACATCAGATTCAGAAGAGCCACCTCCCACATAGACTGATAACTTGCCCCCACAGTTGCATGAGGACTAATCCCCACACGTAATAAGTCTCTCATTGCATGTCAGCCATGGTGGTTCTGCTCCTCTGATCAAATTCCAATTGAATGCTAATGCAATGTGTTAGTTGGGTTCTCTGCGGTAGTATCAGGTTTATTGGGAGTAACATCCATGAAAGATAAAATGGTGAAGAAGGATGATTGGCCAGGGAGAATATCAGATCGAGATGCAGATCTGGAAAACGTTCATCCAACCCAGTGGGGAGTTCTGGAGCAAAGATTTCCCACCAAAGGAATCCCACAGTGAGCTATAATCACTAGTCCTAGTACCTTGCTCAGTCCTTCGCTGGGGCTGCCTGAGAACAGCACAACCTCAGCTTAACAGGTGAGGCAGAGGCCAGGTTCAGTGGCTCACATCTGCAATCCCAGCATTTTGGGAGTCCGAGGTGGGAAGGTCACTTGAGCCCAGGAGTTCAACACCAGCCAGGGCAACATAGTGAGACATCATCTCTACTAAAAATAAAAAAGTAAATTAGCTGAGTGTAGTGGTGCACACCTGTAGTCCCAGCTACTCAGGAGGCTGAGGTGGGAGGATCACTTGAGCCCAGAAGGTCAAAGCTGCATTGAGCTGTGAATGCACCACTGCACTCCAGCCTGGGTGACAGAGCAAGGCCCATGCCTCAAAAATAGAAAAATAAAAATAGCTGGAATCTGTCAGCTCCCAGCATTCCTCACAGCTGAAGGGCAAGTTCCTTCTTGAAGGGAGACCCGAACGGCACACCCTAGAGCTGCCCCACCCATATTGGCACACAGTTGGATGACTCTGATGATCCACTTTGTTTGTTATAAACAAGACCTAAGTGAACAATCTGGTAGGTCATATCTTTTTGCACATCCTTAATTATTTGCTTAGGATACATGCCTAGAAATGAGGATCTGGGACAAATAATCTCCCCATTTTTAGGGCTTTTGATATATAAAACTAGACTGGGCCTCAGAAGAGTTGTGGTTTTAATCAAATTTTAATCAACATTGAGGTTGAATGTTTTCATATGCATTTAGACATTTATATTTCTTTCTTTCTTTCTTTTTTTTTTGAGATAGAGTCTTGCTCTGTTGTCCAGGCTGGAGTGCAGTGGCACGATCTCGGCTCACTGCAACCTCTGTCTCCTGGGTTCAAGCAATTCTCCTGCCTCAGCTTCCCAAGTAGCTGGGATTACAGGCGCCCATCACCATGCCCAGCTACTTTTTGTATTTTTCAGTAGAGACAGGGTTTTTCCATGTTGGCCAGGCTGGTCTTGAACTCCTGAACTCAGGTGATCCACCTGTCTTGGTCTCCCAAAGTGCTGGGATTACAGGCTTGAGCCACCACACCTGGCCTAGATATTTATATTTCTAAAAAAAAAAAAAAAAAGAAAAAACCTTCTTGTTCATATTGTTGGATATAGGATGGTCATATTCTTCCAATTGAAAGAGCTACTTATATGTAAAAGATTGCAACCCATTGTCTGATATGCATGATGCAAATCATTCTCCAGTTTGTCTTTTACCTTTAATTTTTTAAATTTTTATGTAGTCAACACTATTAATATTTTACTTTATGATTCTTCTTAGGAAAGCTTCTGCATCTCAGGATTATATTAATACATTAATAATCACACCTTTTTTCTTTTTTTTTTTTTAAGAGACAAGATCTGTCTCTGTCACCCAGGCTGGAGTGCAGTGATGTGATTACAGCTCACTCCACCGCAGCCTCAACCCCCTGGGCTCAAGCAATTCTTCTGCCTCAGCCTCCTAAGTATCTGGGACTATAGGTGTACACCACCACACTTGGCTAATTTTTGTATTTTTTGTAGAGACAGGGTCTCATTATGTTGCCCAGGCTAGTCTTGAACTCCTGAGCTCAAGTGATCCTCCCACTCAGCCTCCTAAAGTGCTGTTATACTCCTTTTCTTTTCTTTTCTTTTCTTTGTTTTTTTTTTTTTTTTTTTTTTTTTTTTGAGATGGAGTCTTGCTCTGTCACCCAGGCTGGAGTGTAGTGGCGCTATCTCGGCTCACTGCAAGCTCCGCCTCCCAGTTTCACACCATTCTCCTGCCTCAGCCTCCCGAGTAGCTGGGACCACAGGTGCCCACCACCACCCCCGGCTAATTTTTTGTATTTGTAGTAGAGACGGGGTTTGACTGTGTTAGCCAGGATGGTCTCGATCTCCTGACCTCGTGATCCACCCACCTCGGCGTCCCAAAGTGCTGGGATTACAGGTGTGAGCCACCACGCCCAGCCTAGAGATGGATTCTTATTCTGTTGCCCAGGCTGGAGTGCAAGGAATGATCACAGCTCACAGCAGCCTGGACCTCCTTGGGCTCAAGTGATCCTCCTGCCTCAGTCTCCTAAGTAGCTAGGACTGCAGGTGTGCACTGCCAGCTAATGTTTTATTTTTTTAGAGACATGATCTCACTATGTTGCCCAGCTGGTCTCAAACGCCTAGCCTCAAGCGATCCTCCCATCTCGACCTCCCAAAGTGTATTTTTTTATATTTTTTTGAACACTGTAATAGTTTGCTAGATACTTTACATTATTTATATACACAAAGCTCTTTTACATCTACCTATTTAGTGCTTTGCATTAATAAGTATGACAAAAATCCATTCATAAAGCAGTTTACATAGAGTTGCCTAAACTTTACAGGCTTCCCAAACCAACCATTTTATTTACTTTAGTTTCGTGATAAATGATAGATGTTAACCGGTAAGATAAGGCCCATTTTATTATTCATTTTTTTAAATGTCTACTTTCCTTCCCTGCAAGAAAATTATGCATCCCCACCTGTAACCACAATGTCAGATTAAAGATGACCATAAATTCATCAGCACTCCTGCCATCCAGAGATGGAGTCTATATTTCCTCTTCTGTGTGCTCTAGGACTGTTTTGTCTCAATTCATTTTTTTTTTCTTTTGAGACAAAGTCTCACTTTGCCACCCAGGCTGCAGTGCAGTGGCCCAGTCTCGGCTCACTGCAACCTCCACCTCCCAGGTTCAAGTGATTCTCCTGCCTCGGCCTCCCGTGTAGCTGGGATTACAGGCACCTGCCACCATACCCGGCTAATTTTTGTATTTTTAGTAGAGACAGGGTTTCCCCATGTTGGCCAGGCTGGTCTCGAACTCCTGGACTCGGCCTCCCAAAGTGCTGGGATTACAGGCATGAGCCACCTGTTTTGTCTCAATACATTATAACAGAAGTGACATTGTGCCACTTTCTCAGGCTTTAAGACACTGGCGTCTTACACTTCCTGTTTCTTAGGACACTCTCTCCGGAAGCCTTTTCTTGACACTGTTCCTGTGAGGATGTGATGGCTAGAGCTATGGCAGCCATTCTGTAACCATAAGTCAACACACCTGAGCATTAAAAGCCAACATACTGAGGAATAGAAGGATAAAACATCTTGGAGTCTCAATTATATTGATGAGTCATTCAATAACTCTAAGACTGCCTACCACCAGAGACATCTTATAATGTGAGATAATTGTTTTAATTATTTAAGCCACTGTTAGCTGGCAATTCTGTTATTTGTAGCCAAAAGCAAACTAACTAGTATATAGTTATCTGTGGGTTTTGCCTGTCCAACATGCAGCCTCCTTCTTCCCATAACAACATTCTGATATTCCTTTAGGGAATCAACACACACACACACACACACACACAGACACACACACACATACATTGCATTTGGTTCAAGTGGGATTGACTTCAGTCCATAGTACTGGGGCAAGCATGTGAGCAGGTCTGGCTAACCAGAGTGTTGCATTTACCTGGCTACAATAGATGGACCAATGAGGTTTTGTTCTGGGACTTTTGACAGAACTGTTGGGAAAGAGAGACTCATTATCCTTAGCAAACTAACACAGAAACAGAAAACCAAATACCACATGTTTTCACTTATAAGTGGGAGCTAAATGATGAGAACACATGGACACACAGAGGGGAACAACACACACTGGGGTCTTTTGGAGGGTGGAGGGTGGAAGGAGAGGGAGGATCAGGAAAAATAACTAATGGGTACTAGGCTTAATACCTGGGTGACTAAATAATCTGTGTAGCCACCTCCCATTATACAAGTTTACCTGTTTAACAAACCTGCACTTGTACCCCTGAACTTAAAAGAGAAGTTTTTTAAAAAGAGAGAGAGGCTCTCTTTATTGGTATTTTATTTTACTGCTTAAGAATGAAACCAACACATTGGCTGGGCTCAGTGGCTCACGCTGGTAATCCCAGAACTTTAGGAGGCTGAGGTGGGTGGAACACTTGAGGTCAGGAGTTGAAGATCAGCCTGGCCAACATGGTGAAACCCTGTCCCTACTAAAAATACAAAAATTAGCCCAGTGTGGTGGCGCATGCCTGTAATCCCAGCTACTTGGGAGACTGAGGCAGGAGGTTCCCTTGGACCCGGGAGGCAGAGGTTGCAGTGAGCCAACATCACACCACTGCCCTCCAGCCTGGGCAACAGAATGAGACCTGTCTCAAAAAAAAAGAATGAATGAATGAATGAAACCAACACAGAGGACAGCAGAGTTAAGAAACAGAAGACTAGTTTCTGGTAATATCATTGAGCCTTTGGGACTCACCTTTGCCTGGTGTACCTTTGGACTTTTTTTTCAGTTATATGAACCAATAAATTTCTATTATTTTATTAGCCGGTTAACAACTGAAGAATCCCGACTGGTGCAGGCCAGAGTCCAGGCTTACAAATGAGGCCAAGGGCCTCAGCTAAAATAAGTAGGTTTGAGGGAGAGGGGGAGAGAGAAAGGATAAGATGCAGCTCTGGAGGGCAGCTGCTAGTATCTCTCTGTCACAGATGACAGAAGCTAAAGCCCCAAGGGTTAAAATCACTTACCCAAGGTTGTACGGCAGCTCATTATAAGGGTCCAGATTCAAACCCAGGCCTAACAAGACTCAGCTATACTGTATCGCCACTGTGGTTTTACTAAACCACACTGATTCTCAGGGTAGGGCTCTACCAGGAATCAAGTCTGTATGTTGCCTCTTAAACATTAAGAGTTTTATTGGAGCCAGGCATGGTGGCTCACGCCTGTAATCCCAGCACTTTAGAAGGCCAAGGCAGGTGGATCACCTGAGGTCAGGAGTTCAAGACCAGCCTAGCCAACATGGCAAAACCCCATCTCTACTAAAAATACAAAAATTAGCCCGGCGTCATAGTGGGCACCTGTAATCCCAGCTACTCGGTTGGCTGAGGCAGGAGAATCACTTACACCCAGGAAGCAGAGGTTTCAGTGAGCTGAGATCCCGCCACTGCACTCCAGCCTGGGCAACAGAGTGAGACTCCATCACTCACAAAAGAAGAGTTTTATTGGTGTTGCTTAGGTAGGGCTGAGGACTAGGTCAGAACTCCTAACTATTTTCCTTATCAGTTAGCAAGGGGCAATGGCAGCATAACCAGGTCTACCCAACATCACTACCTACGTCCTTCTACAGCCATGCGCTGCGTCATGACGTTTTGGTCAATGATGGACCACATATATGACTATGGTCCCACAGGACTGTAATACCACAGTTTTACTGTAACATTCCTATGTTTAGCTATCTTTAGATACACAAATACTTACCATTATGTTGCAGTTGCCTACAGTATTTAATGCAGTAACATGCCATGCATGTTTCTCCTCGCCTGAGAGCAATCAGCTACACCATATCGCCTAGGTGTGTAGTAGGCTACAGCATCTAGGTTTGTGTAAGTATGCTTTATGATGTTCATACAATGACGAAATCACCAACAACGCATTTCATTTCCCAGTCACTAAGCGATGCATGATTGTACTTGCTTCTCTTCCGAGGGCTCCCTACATACCCTCTCAAGTTTTGTCTCCTTGGCAAGGAGAGGTGCTTCTTCTGGAACTCCCGTCTCCTCTTTGAGATACGTAGATGAGTTCTTCTAGAAAATTCCAGGATAGCCAAGGCCTTTCCCAGCAGCCGCAGTGGAACAAGCTGGGACCACTCCAGTGCCCATCCCACTCCTGGCTGGGAAGCACCCTCCCTCTCAAATGAGGATCGCAAGCACCAGTACTAGAGCCACCTCCAGTTTCTCCCTTGGGGCTCTGCCATCTTAGCCCAGCAAGTGGGCAAGTTCATGGGCCCTGTCTCCAAACTTACAAGTCTTACCAGGTTCTGGAGACGAATGTCAGCAAAGGGCTGTTGCTTTTAATATTTCCAGCTCCACAAAGCATCTGTCATAATGTCCTGTTACTTGTCCCTGGACCTGGCCTGATAAGTGAATTCCACTACGATGGCCAACCTCTACCAAACCCAACCTGACCAGTGGCCAACCTGAGCATCACGATGTTCAGCCCACTGATGGCTGCCTCCAGATGCTCCCTGAAGGGACAGGAAGGGAAGACTCAACCCAAGTTTATTTCCTCATAGATTCCTCCAGCCAGAGGTTCCCAAGGTGTGGGAAACACACCACTCACATACACAAGATGATTTTGGGTAGTAACAACACAGCTCAATAACTTTGAATCACACAGTGAAAAGGTTATTCCTAACCAGGTGCGGTAGCTCACACTTGTAATTCCAGCCTAGGCAATATAGCAAGACCCCATCTCTACAAAAAATAGCAAAATTAACGAGGTGTAGTGGCATGTACCTGTGATCCCAACTATTCAGGAGGCTGAGGTGAGAGGATCACTTGAGCACAGGAAGTAGAGGCTGCAGTGTGCCAAGATTGCACCACTGCACTCCAGGCTTGGTGACAGGGCAAGATCCGGTCTCAAAAAAAGAAAAAAAAAATTGTACCCTTCTCAATTCTTTTTTGCATTCTTCAGATCACCAAAGAGAAATCTCTGTTTGAGGCAGGTTTATCTTTTAAAACTCTTTAACACTTGTTAATCTGCCCCCTGTAAAGAAAGTATTATTTTTGATTTACATACAATAATCATACTTATTTATGGAATACAGTTGATATTTTGTTTTTGTTTGAGTGTTGCCCAGGCTGGAGTGCAGTGGTGCAATCTCACCTCAGTGCGCCTCCACTTCCTGGGTTCAAGCGATTCTCCTGCCTCAGCCTCCCAAGTAGCTAGGATTACAGGTGCCCACCACCATGCCTGGCTAATTTTTATATTTTTAGTAGAGACGGGGTTTCACCATGTTGGCCAGGCTGGTCTCAAACTCCTGACCTCAGGTGATCTGCCCACCTCAGCCTCCCAAAGTGCTGGGATTAGAGGCATGAGCCACTGCGCCCAGCTCAGTGTGGCATTTTGATACATGCATACAATGTGTAATTCTCAAATGAGGGTAATTAGCATATTCTTCACCTCAAACATATATCATTTCTTTGTGTTGATATTCCCTTATATGTGTATTTTTTGTTTCTTTGCATGTACTGTATTTGTGTAGTTATTTTATTTATAGCCATTGATGCTGCTTTTATTTTATAGGAGTGATAATGGATGATTGTGTGGAAAATATATTTTAAAAAGAAAATAAAATTTATAGGAGTAAATACAATTTCCTTTACAAACTCAAATGTATAAATTTTAAATGAGTGTGTTTATAGACAAACAATGAGTAACAGTACAGGACATAGATACTGTACAGCAACAATAATGACGATGGTAAACAAATCACTAAACATTGTCAACTGCTGCTCACAGGAGAGGGGCTTCTCATCAGGACCCCTCTAGAACAAATCCACAGGCATCTGCCAGACTTGACATCCGGAGGGTGGCGTTCAGCGGTTTCTGCCCAGCAGCCAGACTGCAGCCCCTCATCTGCATGACAAAAGGCTCCCCTCCTGAGGTTGGGTGGGATCTGGGGGCTTTCGTGCTGAGAGTGGTTTGTGCCCCCAACAACCAGAGCAGCGAGTGGAGTCCTGGGGATCCCTCAGGCCCTCTAGTAACCTTTATTAGATGAGGAGCACTAGTGATTGGTACTGAGTTCCTAGAGAAGGTGTGGGCATGAATGGATGGGGAGACCTTTCTTTAGAGCCTATGGGCCCGGCGCTATGCTCAGTGCCTTATGGCTGTTGGAGACCTTCTTATAGATAGCAGTCACTAGGAGCCTGGCCGGAAGCTTTAGGTCAATGTTTTTAAAAGTTTTTTCCTTCATCTTCTGGTATCAGAATCACTTATTTAAAAATATATATATCTGGGTTGAGCACAGTGTCTCTTGCCTATAATCCCAGTACTTTGGGAGGCCAAAAAAGGGGGTTCAGGCCGGGTGTGGTGGCTCATGCCTGTAATCCCAGCCCTTTGGGAGGCCGAGGCGGGCGGATCACTTGAGGTCAGGAGTTCAAGAGCAGCCTGGCCAACATGGCAAAACCCCGTCTCTACTAAAAATACAAAAATTAGCCAGGCATGGTGGCACACGCATGTAGTCCCAGCTACTCAGGAGGCTGAGGCAGGAGAATCATTTGAACCCAGGAGGCTGAGATTGCAGTAAGCCAAGATCACATCACTGCACTCCAGCCTTGGCAACAGAGCAAGACTCCATCTCAAAAAAAAAAAAAATTAGCCAGGCATGGTGGCTCACACCTGTAGTCCCCACCACTCAGGAGGCTGATGCAGGAGAATCGCTTGAACCCAGGAGGTGGAGGCTGCAGTGAGCTGAGAACCCACCATGGCACTCCAACCTGGGCTGCAAAGCAAGACCCCATCTCAAATAATAATAATAATAAATGTTAAAAGTTGAAATGTGGTTAATCCACATTTCACATTGTGGATAACCCTGTACAATTCCAGGTTCCTGGGGCCCCAAAGTGTATCATGTTTACATGAACTCAAACTTCTAAAATCAGAAAGTGCCAGCAGCTGTGCGATGCTTCCTCAAAATGTCCCACTGAGTACTCATAACCATGGTTGAGTGTGAGCTTATGTTCTGGAAGGTCTAGTGTCTCTTAGGTTGGGTTTTGCCAGAAGCACCCTGAGGTTTGACAGTAAGTTTATTTGTGAGGTGATCCAGGAAGCACTAATAGGGAAGTATGCCCATGAGACAGGAAGGGAAGGAAGCCAGGACAGGGTGGGTTTTTTGTTGTTGTTGTTGTTGTTTGTTGTTTTGGGGGTTTTTTGTGTTTTTTGAGACAGAGTCTTACTCTGTTGCCTAGGCTGAAGTGCAGTGGCACAATCTCGGCCCACTGCAACCTCTGCCTCCCAGGTTCAAGCAATTCTCCTGCCCCAGCCTCCCAAGTAGCTGGGATTACAGGTGCATGTGACCACGCCTGACTAATTTTTGTATTTTTAGTAGAGACAGGGTTTCACCATGTTGGCCAAGCTGTTCTCGTACTCCTGACCTCAGGTGATCTGCCCACCTTGACTTCCCAAAGTGCTGGGATTACAGGCCTGAGCCACTGCCCCCGGCCAGGACAGGGTGATTTAACAAGCAAATGAATTAACACTGTGAGCAATGGGGGCTCAAATCTGCTGGAAATTGCTATGAAAATTAAGAAAACATGTATCTAAATTGTGCCACCTGAATGATGAAGTAACTGGGTATTTATCCAACCAATTTCCATCTGTCACTAGTTGAGAGCTACTCCTAATGTCATTAAATCCCTGGCACTTCCACCCTGCCCTTTATACAGGCTGAATATGTGCAAAGCCCTGGGGCAAGGCATCACAGTGCTTGCAAAAAGAAGCCACTAGCATGTAAGGCTGGGTGCAGTGGCTCATGCCTATAATCCCAGCACTCTGGGAGGCCGAGGTGGGTGAATCACTTGAGTCTAGGAGTTCAAGACTAGCCTGGGCAACATGGTGAAACCCCACCTCTTTTTTAAAAAAAATTAGCTGGGCATGGTGGCATGTGCCTGTAGTCCCAGCTACTCAAGAGGCTGAGGTGGGAGCATTGCTTGAGCCCGAGAGGCAGAGGTTGCAGTGAGCCAAGACTGTGCCACTGCACTCCAGCCTGGGTGACAAAGCTAGACCCTGTCTCAAAAAAAAAAAAAAAAGGAAAGAAAGATAAGAAAGGAAAGAAAGAAAGAAAGAAAGAAAGAAAGAAAGAAAGAAAGAAAGAAAGAAAGAAGGAAGGAAGAAAAAAGGAAAGAAACCATTGGCATGCAAAGTAATGGGAAATGTCTAGCAGGTGGTGTGCAGATAAATGTTTAACAACTGGCTTTCCAGGAGGAAAAAGCCTTAACCTGTTGCACTTACCAATGTCTGTGGTGTAAATATTCCTGCTATAGCCAGTTTCAAGCTGCTAACATATCATTGAAAGCCGAGTTGAGATGTTATGAGCACAACTGGTTCTCATGTGTTGATACAAGACAACCAAAGACCAGCTCTGGGAGGGAGAAAAACAGCAGGGCAATTAGAGTGTCTCCCACAGGTGCAACCAGAGCACTCTGCTGCAGACATAGAGTCTCATAGTTTTATGGGACTTCCTACTCCATTCCATCTTATATCAATGTTTGAACATCTTACCATGAAAACAAGCTTACTCTTAGAATCTTCGAATGCATTCACACTCTAGGAAGGTATATATCGTTTATTATTTTTACATCGTCTCTTCCCTACTGCATCAAGACCCATCATCCTAGCATGCACCCAGGAAATCAGCAAAAACCCATTTAAGAGTCCAGACTTCAAGGGTCCCTCACAGTAATTGGCATCTTTTGTTTTGCCCGAGCAGAGCAGACCACTCATTTCCCCTTATTCTGCTAATTGTATTTCATTTTCCTTTAAGCAACCACCTTTCACCCCATCCTGAATCCTCAGACCTTATTTCCCTGGCTCTAGGAATTAGCACATGACACAGGCCTGGCCACTCAGAGTGTTTCATTCCCCTAGAAGTAGAGATGAGACCCCAAACGGGTCAATGACACTCTCCACTTGGAATTATTGGAATAAGTAAATCTCTTCCCACTGGGTTACTGGGTTAGAAGGATAGAAGCCTGGAGCTGATGGTGGTCATCTCCATCACTAGGAAAGAGCCTTCCTGAAAATCAGGCTTACAGACAGAAAAAGCTGAGCTGGGAGATGGAGAATAACTGGGGCCTGATGACATCATTTGTGCCCTTGGATCCAGCTGTGCCTAAAGGCAGATACTTCCGGACTTTTTAATTACATGAATTCATAAAATTTCTTTCTGACTTAAGTCACTTTGAGTTGGGTTTTCAGTGATTTGCAACCAAAAGATTGCTGGCTGATTCACAGCTCTGAGACCAAATGAGCTAGACCTGGTGTCGGGTCTGTGGTCTGTTAGGAACCGGGCTGCACAGCATAAGGTGAGTGGCAGGCGAGCTGAAGCTTCATCTATATTTACAGCCACTCCCCATTGCTTGCATTACCGCCTGAGCTCTGCCTCCTGTCAGATCAGCAGTGGCATTAGATTATCATAGGATCCCAAATCCTACTGTGAACTGCACACCCAAGGGATCTAGGTTGTGCACTCCTTATGAGAATCTAATGCCTGATGATCTGTCACTGTCTCCCATCACTCCCAGATGGGACCGTCTAGTTGCAGGAAAACAAGCTCACGGCTCCTGCTGATTCTACATTATGGTGAGTTGTATAATTATTTCATTATATATTACAATGTAATCATAATAGAAATAAAGTGCACAATAAATGTAATGCACTTGAATCATCCCAAAACCATCCCCTGTCACCCATCCGTGGAAAAACTGTCCCTGATGCCAAAAAGGTTGGGGACTGCTGAGCTAGACTTTAGTACACATCCTTCCAGCTTTCTTCCCTTGGCCCTAAATAGAGTTAGAAATGAGAATACAGTTTATTGGCGCCCTGTGTCCATGCGTCCATGGGGGCTTTGGATGAATTCCAAGGAGATACTGGTTGCAGGAGCAAGCCCAAGGCACAAACGGAGTCACTTCAGGATCCGGATGCTCATTTTTTGCTCAACGTCCATCTTCTCTAAAGACTGAGGGAAAAACAAATGGCAGGCAAGAGGCTTGACTCTCAGCTCTCCATGCTCCCAACCTCCTCCCCCAGGGTTCTACCCATTCCAGAGACCCCATCATTCCCAGGCAACCCCTATCTTTCTGCCCTCCTCCGTTGAACGTTTCCCAAGTCTGTCTGCCCCAGGGACTCCTGATCTCAACTCCCCAGTCCCCAAGGGCACTCTGACCTTGGTGAACTCCACGAAGGACACAGCCCCATCCCCATCTTCATCAGCCTCCTGCACCGTGCGGTCAGCGATGTTCTCCAGCTGCTCTTCTGTCACCTGTACCCCAACCATCAGACGGAGAACCTGGGAGATGAGTGAAGACGCAGCCATAAGGAGGGGGCATGAAGGCTGCTACTCCCCATCTCCTAAACCTTGCCCACATCATCCCAAAAGTTATTGCTAATTTTATAATCCATCCTTCATCCATTTTTCACCATATCCCCCCAATAATTTTCCCTACTGCTTCAACAACCAATCTCCTATCTCTCCCTCACCATCCTGCACTACCCTCAAAATATGCTCAAACTCATTACCCAACTTTATCACCCAACCTCCATCCATCCTCCACACCATTCTCCACCTTAGCCACTAAGGGTTTCTAATTCCATCCTCATTCCATCACATCTGTTCCAGAGTTTCTCAATCTTGGCACTATTGACATTTGGAGCCAGGTAACTCCTTGTTGGAAGAGGCTCTCCTGGGTATTGCATGATATATAGCCACATTCCTGACCTCTACCCACTAGATGCCAGTAGCACACTCTCTCCCCCATTGTGACAACAAAAAGCATCTCCAGATATTGCCAGATATTCACTCAGGGAGCAAAATCACCCCCAGTTGAGAATCACTGATCTATTCCCAACCTCATAGTCAACTGCTCCCCACTCCGACTCCCAACAAACCCACACTCCAACTGCACCCATTCCCATTTCCCAACCAATACCCCAATTATCTGCGCCCCAGTTCCCCAATCATCCCACCCCATCTCTCACACCATTGCATTCAACCATCCCATCCTTCACACATCACATCTCTTGCTCTCGCTTTCTGCCAACCTGCAGCATCTCATGCCTGGAGATCTTCCCATCGCGATCCAGGTCATAGAGCTGAAATGCATCTGGGGAGAGGGTGGGAGGGGGAAAGGAAGGTAGGTCTTCCCTGGCTCTCTTCCAGCAGCCACCTTCCTTCCCCCCACCTTGGAGGAGGGGGGAGGTTGTCAATGCGCTCAGGAAGGGAGTGGGAAATCCCTGGAGCCTGTCTCTGGTGTGGGTACATCTGCATTCTCACTTGGGCAGGTCCTCACAAACTCACAGTGAAGTTTATTCCTTCTGCTGTTGAGAGGTTCAGGTTTCTTGGGGTCTTGGGTTTCTGTGTCCTCATCTTCTACAGGGCGAAAATGAGCCAAGACCCTGACAAAGCCTGGGAAATCCACTCGCTGGCTCCTGGGGAGACAGGGGACAGAATGGAAAGAGGTGGTGGTCACCTTGGCCATCACTTTGCCTCAGTCTCTAACCTCCCCTCCCACCCACTCACACACCGGTTTTCCCGCCTTCACCTCCCCACGCCCAGCAAGCCTCACCCATCGGGGAAGAAGCTTTCTATAATTCGGTCTCCCAGGGGGTTCACGGCGAGCGCCCCTATCTGCTGGAGATCCATGCGGCTGCAAAGCCAAATTTCAAAGAGGGTAAGGCAGAGATGCCAGATGGAGGGTCAAAGAGGGACATGGAGTCAGAGAGACAGAGGCCAGAAGTTATGAGGCCGGCTCCCCCTCACCTCAGGTAGCCCTTCTTATTCCTGTCCAGTGCCCGGAACCGGTGGTGCAGGCGGAGCAGGCTGGCTTGGGAGACTGCGGGAAGGAGAGTGGGGTGGGGGTGTGTGACCCTGCAGGGCCAGCTCCAGAAACCCGCCGCAACAGGCCGGGAAGATGGGCCAGAACAGCGGGGGCTGGCTGGAAGGGGCGATCATCCCGGGGAATCAGGGGTTGAGCTGGCCGGGGCGGAGGGAGAGTGACACGACCCCGCGAAGATCCAGGTTCAAGACCCGGGCGGCTCGCAACCTCCCGAAAACCAAAGTACCAAAGCCATCCCTTCCAACCGCCGTCAGCTCTGCCTTCAGCTTCGATCCGGGCTCGAGGGCACCTGGGTGCCTGGATTCCTCTGGACTCCAACCCCGTGAACCCGGATCCTCCCCAGACTTGGAGGCTGGGACCCCTCGGTTAACCCGCCCCGAACCCAGCGATCCCAGGCACAGGGGCCTTGGTCTTCCAGCTCCGGGGAGCCCCGGACCCCAGACTTGTAAGTTCGTCCATCCTTCAACCCAACCCCTTCCCTAGCCCCAGACGCCTGGGTTCGCCCCGTCCCCTCCGCAGCCGCCGGCGCGGGCGCACTCACAGCCGGTCTCTCGCCGAATACTGTCCCCGTCGGGAATGACCGCGGCGTGGGAGCTGCGCGACCCCATGGCCGAGCTGGAGGCGGAAGGGCCGGAGCAGCCACCCGGACCCACGCGTTCTCTCCTCCCGCCGGAGAGGCGTGGCCGCCACAGTGGCCCCAGAGGACGAAGGCCACAAGCCTGGCGCGCGGCCAAGCTCCAGAACCCCGGCGTGCCTCGCCTCCCACCCGCGACCCGGGCGAATGGAAAACAATGTGCAGGGTGGCGGGTCAGAGGGAGGCTGCGAACAACGGGCTGTTTCAGCTCCGAGATTTTGCGATCCGCACGGGAGAGGCTGGTCGAGTCCCAGGCCCCGCCTTTCCACGCCTCCCCTGGGGCCGGTTCCCACGGTGCGCCCTGACACCTGAGCCACCTCCTCCTTCGCGGGCCCCGGGCGCTCCCAACGCCAGGGCGCTCCCCGGCGTCGACGCTGAGGAAGCCTGGGAGACCTGACCTCCTCTGTAGAGACCACGCCCTGCTGGAAGGCGGGTGGCCTGTGGGGAGGGAATCCTGGAGGGAGGGGGGAAGAGGCATCGAAGAACTCCCAAAGACGGGGAAGTGGGGAGGGGCGGCGAGATGAAGGGTGTGCGTTAGGTTAAGTGGAAAGAGCACTGGTTTGGGAGTCCTTATTGGAATCCCAGCCGTGCCCGTGACTCTGGGAAAGTCAGTAAATCTTGGTTTCATCCCTTTTGTTCGGTTCACATTGCCTTATTGTTGTTTAATTGAGCCAATGCTTAAAATTCAGGAGATTTAACCCAAAATCCACATTCTTGGCTTTTCCTGAGAAATCAGAAGTTCTATCACCACCAGGCCCAGAGCTGTCTTCTGGCCACAGTCCCTCCAAGCCCAGTTCACTCCCTTAGGTACCTACTGATCCCGTAGAGCTCCAGACTGGGAATGACTTAGTCCTCTGAACAGCCCTCCAGAGCCATGGGACTCCTTGGCCCAAGAGAGGGTTACAGACATCACTGGGACTAGGCTTAAAGCAAGAATGACAACAACAAGGGCTCTTGTTTACCACGCTTTGCTAAGCACTTTATGTGCATCCGTTCACACATTCCTTGTAGGCCCTGCTGGGCTGCTTTCTTCTAATTTTACGTGGTGGAGGCTGCCGGGGGCAAGTTGTGAACTAATTATGTAAAGCGTGCATTCTCAGTGCGGCCTCTATCTCACCCCAACGGGGCAAAAAATAAAACATTTTTTATGTACAAAGCACAGCATACATACAGCACATAAATAGATATACAATATAGCTGTGATATTGAAATTTCAGGGCAGACGTGGAGGCTCATGCCTGTAATCCCAGCACTTTGGGAGGTAGAGGCAGGAGGATTGCTTGAGCCCAGGAGCTCAAGACCAGCCTAGGCAACATAGTGAGACCCCATCTCTACAAAAGAATACAAAAAAAAAAAAAAAATTAACCAGGTGTCGTGGCACATGCCTGTAGTCTCAGCTACTTGGGAGTCTGAGACAGCAGGATCACTTGAGCCCAGGAGGTTGAGGCTGCAGGGAGCCATGATTACACCATTACACTCCAGCCTGGGTGACAGAGTGAGACCCTGTCTTGAAAAGAAAAGAGGCCGGGTGCGGTGGCTTATGCCTGTAATCCCAGCACTTTGGGAGGTCGAGACGAGCGGATCACCTGAGGTCAGGAGTTCGAAACCAGACTGACCAACATGGAGAAACCTGGTCTCTACTAAAAATACAAAAATTAGCCAGGTGTGGTGGTGCATGCCTGTAATTCCAGCTACTCGGGAGGCTGAGGCAGGAGAATCGCTTGAACCCGGGAGGTGGAGATTGAGGTGAGCCTAGATTGCGCCATTGCACGCCATCTTGGGCAAAAAGATTGAAACTTGGTCTCAAAAAAAAAAAGAAAAGAAAGTTTCATGGAGTAGGGGTGAGGGTGGGGAAATTAAAAAGACTAGGGGAGGCATTGATAATGAAAAAAAAAACAGGTCGAGAAACTCATTTGTCAAGGGACAAACACTAGAAGTGTCCACTTTTGAAAGTATCTTTAAACCCTTTCCCCCATCATAATTGCACATACATACACAAATTTCCCAGGGGGAAAAACATGCAAGCAGTTCATTGCAAGGGCTCAAGTTCATATCCACCCTGGAGAGAGTGAAGCTGAAGAAACAGTCTATCCTCCAGCCCCAGGCAGAGGCCTGCATCAGATGAGTCTTGAAAATATTGATCTAAAAGTGCTTGCTTCTTTCAGATACCCCCAAGGATTAAGCAACTGGCATAAGGAATGCTTGATTCTCTTTCAGACTCCCCCAAAAGACTAAGCATGCGGGAAACCACACTCCTCCCTAATGAAGCCCAGCAATCACTGCAACCCACAGCTGTGAGTCAGGCTGTGCATGTAGTTTGGGTTCAGTTCTGAACCCAGGAGGAGATGAGAGCCCTAAGAAGCTGTGATAAGCACCTCAGGCCAGCTTGGGATGCTGATCTTGGAAAGGGCTTCTCCAGCCTTAATATTGGAGTCAGTGCTACACCAAAGTAAGTTAGGCCTGAGAGTAATTAGGAACTCCCATGCACACATCATACACAAGCTTTTAAGAGAGGGCTGGACCAGGCACAGTGGCTCACACCTATAATGCCAGCACTTTGGGAGACTGAGGCAGGCAGATCATGAGGTCAGGAGATCGAGACTATCCTGGCTAACACAGTGAAACTCCGTCTCTACTAAAAATACAAAAAATTAGCTGGGCGTGGTGGCAGGCGCCTGTAATCCCAACTATTTGGGAGGCTGAGGCAGGAGAATCACTTGAACCTGGGAGGCAGGTGTTGCAGTGAGCCAAGATCACACCACTGCACTCCAGCCTGGGTAACAGAGCAAGACTCCATCTCAAAAAGAAAAAAAAAAAGAAAGAGAGAGAGAGCAGGCTATGCTAGAACTCATTTCTGTTTCATGTACACAAGTGAGACTTAAATCAACTTCACAGTTTTTTCAGGTCATTTAAGCAGGAAGATGCTTTGGGGAAAATTTTATCTGCAGAATCTGTTAGACTAGAGTCAGGATGAATATTTGGTTTTTGCTTTTCAGCTATGTAAAAGTTGCTAGTCATTCTTTTCTTTTTTTCTTTTTTAATTTTTTGAGGCAGAGTCTTACTCTGTTGCCCAGGCTGGAGTGCAGTGGCGCCATCTCAGATAACTGCAACCTCTGCCTCCTGGGTTTAAGCGATTCTCCTGCCTCAGCCTCCCTAGTAGCTGGGATTACAGGCATGCACCACCACACCTGGCTAATTTGTGTATTTTTAGTAGAGATGGGGTTTCACCATGTTGGCCAGGCTGGTCTCAAACTCCTGACCTCAAGTGATCTGCCCACTTCGGCCTCCCAAAGTGCTCGGATTACAGGCATGAGCCACCACGCCTGGCCACTAGTCATTCTTGGTGAAGGTTCAACTAGAAGAATGAACATCCAGGAATAGTCAGGAAAATACAGAACAATTAGCACTCAATAATAAAAAGATAAATGACCCAACTTTTTAAATGGGCAAAGGACTTGAATAGACATTTCTCCAAAAAAACACATATGTTTAGCCAATAAGTACGTGAAAAGATTCCCCACATCATTCATCATCAGGGAAATACAAACCAACCACAATGAGATATCACTTCATACCCACTAAGATGGCTGCAATTAAAACAAACAAAAACAAGTCTTAGTGAGGCTATGAAAAAGTTGGAAGCCTCATTCATTGCTGGTGGAAAAGTAAAATGGTTCAGTTACTGTGGAAAACAGTTTGAAGGTTTCTCAATACACTAAACAAAATTACCATGTGACCCAGCAATTCTGCTCCTAGGTATACACCCAAAAGAATTGAAAATAGGGGCTCAGGCCAGGCACAGTGGCTCATACCTGTAATCCCAGCTCTCTGGGAGGTAGAGGCGGGCAGATCACTTGAGGTCAGGAGTTCAAGACCAGCCTGGCCAACATAATGAAACCCCATCTCTACTAAAAATGCAAAAAAATTAGGCAAGCATGGTGGCACGCATCTGTAATCCCAGCTACTTGGGAGGTTGAAGCAGGAGAACCACTTGAACCTGGGAGGCAGAGGTTGCAGTGAGCCGAGATTGCACCACTGCACTCCAACCTGGGCAACAGAACGAGACTCCGGCTCAAAAAAAAAAAAAGAAAGAAAGAAAGAAAGAAAATAGGAGCTCAAACAAAAACCTGTAGTGAATATTCATAGC